>NC_059332.1:137391782-137694713 GCF_018350155.1 Leopardus geoffroyi | reverse complement strand
CTTATGTTTAATTTGTATTACTCTTGAATTGGTACTTAAGTATGAATAGGATGATTTCCACACAGAAGGAGCCTGTTTAAAGCCAAGTAAGAGAAACATAAATGCAAACACGGAATTACAGCAGAAAGATAAGCGCTATAACGGAGAGTACAATGATCACAGTAGTTGTTTTCATGGAGATGTCTAAGAACTCTGTGGGAAAGTATGAACATAATTTTACCAAGAGGAGAGAGTAAGAAGGCAGAAAGGACGATATAAACAGAGAAGAATCATCACAATTCACACAGGGGATATCGTGGGTGTGACTATAGGAAAGAATTATATGAAAATTTTCAGGAGATGTAGATAAGTTAAAATTTTAAGAGTCTTTATTAGTTTTAGCTTTATTTGCTTATTATTATTATTGATTTTTTTTTTTTTTTTTGAGAGAGAGAGAGAGAGGGCGCAAGTGAGCGAGGGGGCAGAGAGAGGGGAGAAGCAGGGCTCCTGTTCACCCAGTGTGGGGCTCCAGCTCATGAACCATAGATATGATGTGAGCCTAAGCCCTATACTTAATGACTGAGCCACCCAAGGACCCTTAGCTTCATTAGTTTAGACCAGTTCCTCTAGCACTGGGGAACCTTGGAAGTCAAAGTCAAAGTGCCAGAATGCACTTAACTGCCCTAAACCCCGTTCAGACCTGGTTTCCTCAATCTTTGATTAAATCAGCCATTAACTCTTGCATTCACCCTAATTGTCCTTAGACTGTGATTCTTAATGGAGCAGTAATCATCTTTCCAAGGTCTGTCATACATTTCTGAATAGCTCTAGGAACATCTGGGGAAAAAATAACATTAAGTTTACCCCATATTAATTTTTGTTGCTTCTGCTCATTTTCTTAATTTTGATAGATTTACATTAAGTATAAGTTTACTGGAAGTTAGAATATAGACACTCTAAAGGAGAATAATAGAATGTCATAGAAAATTTAGAGATTTCACTGAGCAAATGTGAAGACTCATCTCTATAATATTCTTGCTATGGTTTATTCCCATATAGGTTATTATTATTGAGTAAATAAAATATCCATTTTTGCTGAAGAAAAGAGAAAGGACTCACATTTTAATAGTTACCTTTACTTTTCGATATTTTTTGGCAAAATTTAAAAATAAAAAATTAAAAGACCATCTGATATTGGAAAATCTATAATACAGTGAAAGTAGACTGAAATACTTCTAAATTCTTATAAAAAACAGAGTGGGATTCTTCCATTATTATACGTATTTTTAAATACACATTTTGTGTTAATATGGCCTGTCTGACTCAATAAATATTAATTTCAAAAATGGATATTTTTTAAAATTTTTTTTTTAAAAATGGATAAATTTTTATAAAGAGTCACATGGAGCACATTTACCCTAAAACAACAAACCCAGTGAGTGGAACAGATGAGTTGGGGTTTGTTGAAACTGCCTTCTGTGTAAGACGCGGAGCTCGCTCCATTTCGGGGCAGGGATGTAGTCTGAGACTTCCTTTCATTGTTTCTTGTTTAATCACCTAGATTTTTTCCTCCTAAGTTTTCACTTTTGCAGATGGTCAGAACCCGGTCAAAACTCTGAAGAAAACTTGATTTCTAGCAGTTTATGACCTAAGCGTATATATATATTTTTTTCTGTTAACAGCTTATTGGTAGCATGAGTTCTTATCTGTGCATGTAATTTGCTTGGTAAGGATTTGTACTTTTCCTTGGCAGAGTTCCATATAACTGAGTGTCTATGTCTATGGGATTTTTGAGTCCCGTGACTTGTAATGCCAAAACAGGCAGTTGATTTTTGTCTTTACAACGTTAGGTCTGCTTTTCTACTGTTCATTATTTCACAAGTTGGGTCTTTAGATCTATCTGCATTCTCCAGGGGTCATAGAATACACTGGAAGTTTGTTCTTCGGTAAGCTAGGCATGGGACTTACTTCCCCCATTCAGGTCTGCTCAGGTCACCTCCTTATCAGGCATTCATTAGCCACCTTGCTTCTTTTGCTTCAAACGTCCCCACTCTAACCACTGTCTCCCGCATCCTCATTTCCTTCAGAACACTTATCACTCCCTGATTCTCTGCTATACATTCTTTTGCTTTTTTTTTTTTTTTTTTTGTGGTCTCTTCCAGCAGAACTTGAATTCCATGGGAACAGGAACTTTATCGATTTGCTCATCTCTGTTTCTCCTGTGGCTAATAGAGTGTTCTTTTTTTTTTTTTTTTTTTTTTTTTTTTTTTTTTTTTTTTAATTTTTTTTTTCCACGTTTTTATTTATTTTTGGGACAGAGAGAGACAGAGCATGAACGGGGGAGGGGCAGAGAGAGAGGGAGACACAGAATCGGAAACAGGCTCCAGGCTCTGATAGAGTGTTCTTAATAACAGTTATTGATGTTACTAAATAACACAACAGGCTCTTAATAATAGGCTCTTAATAAATATTTATCCAATAAAGGAAAGAATTCCAAGGAATCTGAAGATGAAAGTATTTTAGGCATTCCAAGTCAGGTTAATAAAAAATGTCATTTGCACTTAAAAGCAAAAGTTAACAACTTCTATTAACAGGCATTTCAATATTTTAAAAATTTGACATGCAACTTGATACAGAATCAAATGACACAAAGGACATTGTCACACTTAAGAGAAGATATTGTATTTGACTTTAAACTTTCATTTTTAGCTTCATCTTTTAAAATAATGCTGTGTTTTGTCTTCCCTGTATTAAATTGATCCAAACAATTTTGTTAAATGGAGAAAAGTGTCAGAACATACAAGAACTACCCACAAAAAATGAATATTTAAATCTAGTTGAAAAACATATCAAGTATTTAAAAAGTCACTTGGAGGATAAGTTAAAATGTAAACATGCTATTTTAACATACCTATGCCTTTTTTATTTCTTGTTTACATGGAATGAAAGTTGGTCTTCTTTCTCCTTTCTCCTTAAACTCATTTCTTCTTGGAGGGTGATGACAAAACAGAGACAGACAAAGTAGTAGAGGTCAGGTCAGGCGTGTGAACATCTCACTGCTGGGGCTTAGGGTTTTACAAACTGCAGGGTAAATAAAGATGATTTTCTGGGACTGGGGGAGGGGGGTATTTTTTTCTAAGTAGATATGTCTTCCTGAATGTCTGAGTGATGCTACGGTTGGTGATAATGGGAGAGAGGTGGGGAGCCGACGGACATGAACAGTGAGAAGCTGGAGCCACAGGGAGGGAGCCTGGAGTTGATGTCCAGGTTAGGATGCTGTCAGCCCCTTGCTGATCAATACAATACAAACCAGAGAAGAAAAAGGAATTGTCCTGTAAAAGATTTGCTCACCTTGCCTCCACTCAGGGAAATGGGAGGAGAAAACTCGGCACCTCTGAGAATTCCTCATGAAAATCCTGTGCTGAGGATCAGAAAACATCACACTGGAAATTTACATTATTTAGGTGTATTAGCAGTAACCTACATGCTTAGAGAAGCAAACTTGCTAAAGGAACAGGCTTTAAACCAAGAATGCCCAGAGATAGTTGTAAGAAACAAGGGCTTACAAAACATAAGGAGACAAACATCAAAAAGCCCATCTCCACCAAGATGTCCATACCCTGGTCCCTGATGGAATGTTACATCATGTGGCAATGTAAGTAGGGAGATTATCTTGGATTAACTGAGTGGGCCCGATGCAGTCACATAAGATCTTAAAACCAACTTGTTCTGCCCGGAGTCAGAGAAATGTGGTGGGAGAGACACATGAGAGATGCAACCAAGACTAAGTCAGAGAGACCCCAGTTTGAGCAAGATTAACATGCCTTTGTTGGCTCTGAGATGTGGGGACCATGTCCGAGGACCAGTGGAGGCTTCCAGAAGCCAAGGGTAGCCCTTGGCCAGCTGAAAGCCAGCAAGGAAATGGGGAACTCGGTCCTATGCAACTTCAAGGAACTGAATTTAGCAGCCAATGACCTGAACGAGCTCAGAGCGGGTTCTCCCCCAGAGCCTCAAGCAAGGGAAGCAGCCCTGCTAAGGTTTTGGTTTCAGTTGGATGAGGTCTGGGACAGAGAAATCAGCTAAACCACACGGTGGCTGGACTTCCAGCCCACGGAAGTAGATTATTTCCAAAGGAATGAACTCCTCTGAAAGGTGACCTGTAATGGTAACAGTGGAAACCAGGAGAAAATGAAATCATATCTTCAATGTGCTGAGATAAAAAAAATCACCTGTCTACTTAGGCATCTGAGTATTAATGAACCTATCCTTTATTCATTTATGTTTTTAAGTTTAATTATTTATTTTGAGAGGGAGAGCACGTGCACCAGAGAGTGTGTGCATGGGGGAAGGGCAGATAGAGAATTCCAAGCAGGCTCCACATTCTCAATATGAACTCAGGAACCATGAGACCATGACCTGAGCCAAGATCAAGAGTCAGACACTTAGCTGACTGAGCCACCCAGGTGCCCCATTTAATGAGTCTATGTTTTAAAGATAAAAGTGAAATATACTTTTAGGAAAATAAAAATGGAACGATTTTGTTATCCTAAGTTAATTACTATAGAAGTTTGTTCAGAAAGAAGGAAAATTATTCTTGATAGAAAATTTGATGAAACCCCCAAACCCTGATAAATATGCAAATAAATCCAAATGTTTATAAGAATTATAATAATAAATTCTAAATTGTTAGAGTAAAAAAAAAAATCAAAACAGGACTAAAAGCCTATAGGAGAATACAGATTATAAGTAAAAGTTTCAAAAGAGCAAAAGCATTCAAGTGTCTTAATTCTTCACTGATAAGATAAAGATATTGATGATGAATTATAGTCTGAAGAAAATAATGGAACTTCCTTAACCTGAAATATAGTATGCATTAAAAGCATTCAGCAGATATTGGGGCGCCTGGGTGGCTCAGTCGGTAAAGCGTCCAACTTCAGCTCAGGTCAAGATCTCCCAGTCCGTGGGTTCGAGCCCCATGTCGGGCTCTGGGCTGATGGTTCAGAGCCTGGAGCCTGCTTCTGATTCTGTGTCTCCCTCTCTCTCTGCCCCTCCCCCGTTCATGCTCTGTCTCTCTGTCTCAAAAATAAATAAACATTAAAAAAAAAATTTAAAAGCATTCAGCAGATATCATAATCATCAAAGAAATATTAAATATTCCCTTTGTAATTTTTTGTAAATATTTCCTCTAGAAACAAGACAAATTTGACCACCATGACTATTTCTAGTCAACATCAGGCTGAACAATCTTGGTAGTACAATAATAAAAATAAATAAGTATACAATATAAAAGGATTAGAAAGATAAAAATAAAAGGATAATTTGTTGTAGATTATATGATTGTCTACATTACCACAAAATAAAATGTATAAAAGAAAGAAGTCATTATTAGCAACAAAATAAACAAACAAGAAAAATACACAAAAATGTGCAAGATTTATATGGAAAATGATTATATTTTATTGAAGGACACGAAAGAAAACTTGTTTTTTAAGATTTTTTTGTTTTGAGACAGAAGGAGAGAGCAAGCGAGCATGAACGGTGGAGGGGCAGAGAGAGAGAATTCTAAGCAGTCTCTGGCTCTGTGCTGTCAGTCCAGAGCCCAATGCAGGGCTTGATCCCATGAACCATGAGATCATGACCTGAGCCGAAATCAAGAGTCAGTTGGTCAACTGACTGAGCCACCAGGCGCCCCCATGAAAGAACACTTTGTATAATATGTTCATAGATGGGAACATTCAGTACTAAAAAGATATCAGTTCTCCTCAACCTACAAATTTCTTTTAATTCCTAAAAAAAAAAAAAAAAAATATATTACCATCTTTCTTCAAGAAATTTGGCAAGTTGATTCTAAAATATATATGAAGGATCAAAGGGCCCAAAATGGCCAAGGCACTTAAGAAAGAAAGCTAGGTTGGGGGACTTATAGATATCGTGACTTATTATACTGCTATGGTATTCAGTACAGTGTGGTTTTGATTCAGGGGTAGAGGAGCAGATCAGAGATGCAGAACAGAGAATCCAGAAATGGATCCAGGATAAATGGAACCTTGATACACACCAGACCAACAATTGGTAGAACCTAAATCTGTGTAGAAAGATGATCTGTTCAAAAAACCACATGGTTGTACAACTGAGTATCCAAGGCGGGGGGTGAGGGGAGGGGGTGGGGGGGGAAATGGATTCGTAATTTGTGCCATACAAAAATAAGAGTTCCAGATAGGTACCTTTAGAAATCAAAATAAGGAAGAAGCTATAACGAAAACACACCAAAAACACAGACCTAAAAGAAAAGATTGAATAAGCTGATGATATTAGAGTGAAGAACTGGTGTCTCTCAAGGAACTTCAGAAAGAAAAGTATAATACAAGCCACAAACTGGTATAGAAATTTAATTGACTTCGTATATTGATTTTACATCCAGCAAACTTTTGTCAGGCTCTTATTATTTCTAATAACTACTCACTAGATTCTTTGGAATTTTGCATATAGTTAATTACTCCATCTGCAAATAACTATAGTTTTATTTTGATGTTTCCAAAGACACTGTAGTATATAATGAAATGTCATATGTCAGGTGCCAGATGTGATAACTCACCCTTTATTTTGGAAGCCATAGGTGACTGTGTGGGAGAATTGAGGCAATTCCTACCATAATAATTCCTACCCACTATGGCATTACATACAGGTTGCATCCTCAGAGGTCCTTGACTGTGCTTTACTTGATAGACTTTGGGCCTTAAACTAAGCCAAGTCTGGAAACTAGAGTAGGGATCATGATTTTTCAGTGACAGATATCAACCAAGAGCTTTTACTATTAAACTATAAGAAGCAATGAGAGCAGTAATTTTATAGAATAAAACACCAAAATACCAAAAATCAGCAGTTTCCTTATATATCATAAATAACCAATGAAAATGTAATAGAAAGCAGTCATCTTCATGAAAAAAAAAACCTATAAAAGAATACACTAGGATATAATAAGAAGCATTGTACAATAGCTATCTTAAAGAAATTATAAAATTGAGTTTGTTCATTGAAGAAAAAATAAATACTGGAAATAAACATCATGCTCTTGGAATAGGAAGACCATATAATATAAAGATATCAGTTATTTCTAATATTCTATGCAATACCGAAGATTGATGTACAATATCTATTTTGAAATATCTTATTAATAAGATTTATTTTATTGGATTTGATTAGCTGGTCCTAAAATTTTTGTGGAAGTGTAAACGTGCAAGAGGTATAAATGAATATATATTTAGACAAATAAGGACTCATTTCATAGATATATATCCATAGTTCACTGCAGCATAGGTCATGATCACAAAATGCAATATTTTTGTGGAAAAACTTTGAATTAGCAAAAAAGTTGGTAACAGCCTAAAAGTCCTTAATAAGATCAATTAAACATTTTCATACTATGGAATACTATGCATTTACTCACCAAATTTAGATAAATGTATGTGAAATGAAATAAAACAATTTCTAAGAGATATAATTAGAGGAAGAAAATCAAGCTGCAAAACAAGGGTAGTAATGTTTCATTTTGGTTAACAAAACAGGGCTAGATATAAATATGTATAATATATACGTAATTTACCTGAAATGCATAGAAGAAAGAATCACATGTTGGCAATGGTTAAGCTTTGGAGAGAAATGGATACAGAGCAGGACATACAGAGGACTTTTACTTTGCTCTATATTTAACATTTTTACAAATAGATTTTAATGTGCGGATTGCATAATTATCTTCAAAGGGAAACTGTGATGTACTAGTTAAGAAGGTTTAATTGCTTGTTGTCTCTCCAATAAATATTCTCTTCTTACCTCAGAAAAAGAATTTTTATCTCTCACCTAGTGACCCCGCTAAATCCTAGTAACCAGGTGTGTGCAGGCAATTAAGGGCTGACCAATTAGATGCGAACGGAAGTGAAAAGGGCCGCTTCCGGCCCCTGCCTTAGAGTCAGGTATAAATGTCATCTCTCTCTCTCTCCATTTTCCTTTCTTCTTGCTGGAAAGCAGATGATGTGCAAGTTGCTGGAGCAGCCACCTTGGATCAGGAGATGAAAACCACAATCAAGAATGGTAGAACCAGGGGCCGAGCCTCCAATTCAGCTCAGTTCATGATCTTGGGGTTTGTGAGTTCGAGCCCCACATGGGCTCGCTGCTGTCAGCTCCCAGCCCACTTTGGACACTCTGTCTCCCTCTCCCTCTGCCCCTCTCTTGCTTGTGCTATCAAAAAAATAAATAAATAAAGTTTTTAAAAATATTAAAACAAAAAAAAAGCTTGCCGTTTGTGACATGGATGCATCTTGAGGGCCTTATGCTAACTGAAATAAGTCAGACAGAGGAAGACAAATTCTGCATGATCTCACTTATATGTGGAAAGAAGAAAAAAAGAAAGAAAGAAAGAAAAAAAAAAAAGAAACCAAGCTCTAGATACAGAGAACAGATTGGTGGTTAAAGTCATGGGGATATAATATATAGTATGGTGACTATAGCTAGTAATACCATATTGCTTATTTGAAAGTTGCTAAGAAAGATTTTAAAAGTTCGCATCACACACACACAAATTTGTAACTATGCATGGTGACAGATGTTAGCTAGACTTATTGTGGTGATCATTCTGCAATATGTACAAATACTGAATCATTATTTTGTACACTTGACACTAATATGAAGTTATGTGTCAATTATATCTCAATTAAAAAAATAAATGGTAGAGTCCCCAAAAAGGACCTGAGTCCCTGATAATTGTAGCTACCATAAATCGCCTACTAGCATTTTTCCTTTGCAATGTATTCAAATCTATTTATGCCTGTCACATTCAGAACCAACCCAAATGTGCCTGAACAATTCAGTACTTTGGAGAAGTCGGTGACGTTTTGCTGATTTTATGTCACTCATGAGAATAATTCCCTTTGGTTGATACAACTATAGTTTAGAGTAAGGGTCCTAAAACTTCAACATTTTAATAAGAAAATTAATTTAGCATGGCATGGCTTGTTATTATTGCAATAATCCAGGATCCTAAAATGATCAGTGTTAATTCTTGAGTATCTATCGCCCTGTCCCCGAACCTCTCACCCACCAAATCGTTCATTCAAAAACCCATTCTAAAATCTATTAGGGTTTTTGGCAAATATTTATCATAAATTTTAGGAACAATTTTGTTCCTTTTAAAATTAAAAGCCTTTCCTATTCTCCATGATTTTCTAAACCCACATTTGATAAATTAATCTTCAAACTCCCATTACACTAGAATACAAATTGCCCAAACCAGGAGATTTTACTTATTTAAAAGTATATGTTAATTTACAATCTTTTTAGTGACCAATGACTTCAATTCTTTCTTTGCAATTCTTGGTTCCTTCTTTCAATCTAAATATCGTCATCCCTAACTGAAAAGAAAGAAGTAATGTCATTTTTCATTTTGATCTTCGGGCTCTAATCATAATTTTAAAAACCATGTATACGGCTGATGGTAATACATTTGCAAATTTCATTTTGTGCTTTTTACATTCCTACAAATATATATTATGTTCCCATATAGTCTTTTTTGTCTTGCACATTTCTCTTAAAATACGTATTTCAGATCCACTCGCACTACAAATGATTTTTCCTACCACTTTTTTCACATATTGCCTTTTTCTTGACTCAGCTGCAGCTCTATAAAACCATTTCTCATCTATTTCTGAATTCCACTGCATTTTTAGTCAAGTGTAAAATTCTATAATTTATTATTTTCTAAATGCCTCCTGATATTTAGTTTTTTCCCTTTGATCATGATGCATGGTATTTACGTCCCTCATATTTTAAAATCTTACACCATCTCTGTGGACAAAACATAGGTACTTAATAACTGTTACATTTACCTAAAGTACTCAATGACCGATATATGACTTATTAATTAACTATTTTAATCATTAGATGTCAGTTAACCTAGTAAAATCAATATTAGCATTTTACTATTATGCATTATCATAGACATAACAATATATTTCATGCATATTTAATAATACATGATAAATGTTGATGATTTTTATGTCTATTGATTATTTCCTTATTGACTATTTGAAGGCTTCTGAGCGAGCTATTAAAGCAAACTGTGAAAATGTCTTGAATTGATAATAAACTCATCAAATATAATTTTATTTCATAATTTACTATATATGCTCATACTTCCACAAACGGAATCTATCAGCTAAGAATTGCTAATTTTTAAAAAATTTTTATCTAAAAAAAATTTCTTTTAATGTTTATTTTTGAAAAAGAGACAGAGCATGAGTAGGGAGGAGCAGAGAGAGAGGGAGAACAGAATTGAAAGCAGGCTCCAGGCTCAGAGCTGTCAGCACAAAGCCCGATGTGGGACTCAAGCTCAGGGACCCCGAGATCATGACGTGAACCGATGTCGGACATTAAACTGAGCCATCCAGGCGCCCTGAAGAATTGCTTGTCTGACTTGTTTATATGACCTGTTTCTCTAGGTAATTGCACACTTGTCACAGAGTAAGAACCAATAAAATAATGGGCTGGCCTGATCATTCTAGGAATGTCCTTGTATTTTATTGCTTTTTGAGGGGGGAAGGGAAGGGATGGAGTCCTTAGGTACAGAGGATTGTGTTGGCCATACTCTTCCATTTCAACACTGTTTCATCATCTGTCTGTGCCTCCTAACTTTTGTGTTTATTTGCACTTCTGTTATTTGTTATTTATTTTATTTATTTACTCCTGTCATACTCCTTCACCACTCTCCTATTTCCCTCCCCCTGATGACAACTGTTCAGTGTGTTACCCAGCCATCATTTATTTAGACGTATCCTGGTAAAACACACAGTATTTAAATACATATATTTTTAATAAAAAGGGTTGTGCTGTAGACCTCATTCTATTTCTTTTGTTTTCGCATATAACACATTTTTTAAGTCCTATCCATTTTGCTGTGTGAACATCTGGTCTGTTGTCAGCAGTATATGCATTATAGTGCTCTGTGGGGAGTTACCCCTTTTTACTTATTCATAAGAAACACATTTTAAAGGTTTCTCTCATAGACACACACTAGGTCACGTTTACAGTCATTTGTTTTTCGATTAGTATTATTATTATTACTTTAATTAATTAATTAATTTT
This sequence comes from Leopardus geoffroyi, assembly GCF_018350155.1. NCBI lineage: Eukaryota > Metazoa > Chordata > Mammalia > Carnivora > Felidae > Leopardus > Leopardus geoffroyi. The sequence continues at coordinate 137,683,601 of NC_059332.1, read as the reverse complement.
TTTGAAAGAGACAGAGACAACATGAGAGGGGGAGGGGCAGAGAGAGAGAGATAGAGAATCCCAAGCAGGCTCCTCGCTGTCAATGCAGAACCCGATGCGGGGCTTGAACCCACGAACCTCCAGATTATGACGAGCTGAAACAAAAAGTTGGACCCTTACAACTGACTGAGCCACCCAGGTGCCCCTAATTACTTACTATTTTGAATTGAATTTTATTAAGTCCAAGTTCCTAGAGCCTAAATGTGTTTCTGTTATTTTCTTAATTGGGTTGCGTTCATAGTTGTTTATTTCCTCATGTATATGTTAATTTTGTGTGTGTGAGTTTATATTTGGCAGAAGATAATCTATGGGAATCTTGAGAGGTGGGATTAAGGGTGCTTTCTTCTAGAACGTATTTGGGATTTTTTTTGTTTGTTTTGGGAGTTTTGTTTGTTTGTTTTGCTGGTCAGTGGGGACACTTTCAGCCTGGGACCACTAGAATTATCATAGTGTGAGGTTTCCCTTGAGGTACTATACATTTCAATCCCATACATACATGAGGGCAGTCAGTGATTACAAATGCTCCGAAGAAACAACTATGTCTCTTGAAATGTGAGAGCTTTGGCAAGGCAGACATTTTTTCCTCTTAACTCTCTTTGCCCAAGGGCAGATTTCTTTTATATCTAATGCTTTCACTAAAATGTAATCCTTTTAAGAGTTGTCGTTTTAAGCAAAGGTTTCAGGCTTATCTCCTCCTGCAAAGTGGGCCCTAGGCCTAGTTTTCTTTTCTCTCTCCTCAGATTCCAAATCCCAAACTGGGAATTCCTGGTTTCAGCATCCGTTCCCAGACAACCCTAACTTTAGAGTTTTGCCTCCTTCTCCAGTCACAATTCCATGATGTTTGTCATGTTTGTGGTTGCTGCTTGTTTTTGTTTTTGCCTTTGGACATGGCTCTTGCTTTCCAGAGAGCTCGGAGACTCATTTAAAAATATCGATTTTATTTTTATCCTAAGAGAAATGTCTATCGATTTGGAGAAGTAAGGGAGTGCAAACAGTGTGTGTGAGGAGAGATGAACATAATTTCACTTCAAAAAACTTCTTTGTAGAAAGGAAAACAGATTGAGGTGGGAAGCTGAGAAAAATAGGTAAATGAAGAGGCTATCTCACCAATCTAGGAAGAGTATTATGGTAGCTTATTCTAAAGTACTGGAAATAGGGCTGTAAAAAGCACTAAATTCAAAAGCTGTTGGGAGATAAAAATGGAAAATTGGGTGGGGTTAAACAGGTTTCCTGGCACATGTAAGTGACAGAGAAACAGGAATGAAGGTAGATTAGTGGGAAGGATCAGGGTTTAATTCTGGGTAAATTGACTTTGAGATGTCTCTGAGATATTCAAGTAGAGATTTCAGTTAGGCAACTGGGTACAGGGCCTGGGTTTCTGAAGAGAAGTTGATGGTGGACATAATCACGTATGAGCCTTTTTTGTTTCGTGTTTCTGTTGGTCATTGAAGTGATGGATGTTGATGAGTTCATCTTCTGAAGCATACAGAGGGAAAAAAGATGAGATTAGTATCAAAATTTAAGAAGCTTTAGTATGGGGCGCCTGGGTGGCGCAGTCGGTTAAGCCGCCGACTTCAGCCAGGTCACGATCTCGCGGTCCGTGAGTTCGAGCCCCGCGTCGGGCTCTGGGCTGATGGCTCAGAGCCTGGAGCCTGTTTCCGATTCTGTGCCTCCCTCTCTCTCTGCCCCTCCCCCGTTCATGCTCTGTCTCTCTCTGTCCCAAAAATAAATAAACGTTGAAAAAAAAATTAAAAAAAAAAAAAACAAGCTTTAGTATTTAACACCTAGGTAAATGAAGATGAGGCTAAAAGAGAGGATAAAATTGGTGGCAAAAGAGAGAAAACCAGAAGGGTATACTGTTCTGAAAGCTAAGAAGAAAGTGTATTTTCAAAAGAAAGGGATCTCAGTATAGTAAGGGTGTTATTTCTGTCTAAATTCAGGTGTAAGTTTACCAAAGGTTTTTGGTAAACAACCTTTGGTTTGCTTGAGGGAGAGAGGGAGAGAGAGAGAAACAGAGCATGTGCATGCAAGCAGAGAAGAGGAGCAGAGGAAGAGAGAGAAAGAATCTCAAGTAGCCTCCAAGCTCAGTATAGAGCCTGACATGGGGCTCATCCCACGACCCTGGGATCATGACCTGAGCCAAAACCAGGAGTCAGATGCCCAACCTGATGAGGTTCTTGAGCAAATACCTAAGAAAGAATTCTTGAGACATCTTTGGTGCAAAAAGGTGATTTTATTAAAGCACAAGGACAGAACCTGTGGACAGAAAGAGCTGAACTGGGGTTGTGAGGAGTGACTGATTATATATTTTTAAGTTTATGGAGGGGGAGGGATAGAGATAAAGTAAGTTTCTAAGGAATTTGGAAGCAAGGCTTTCAGGACCTTGAAGGACTAGCTGCTGCTAAGATAAGGTTACTTTAATCTTTAATAAAACAAAACATTAAGGCAGTAAGGCAGCCGTGAGTTCCTTGAGGAAGGTCACGTTCTGCATGTTTTAAATTTTTTTTTTTTTCAGCGTTTTACTTATTTTTGGGACAGAGAGAGAGACAGAGCATGAACGGGGGAGGGTCAGAGAGAGAGGGAGACACAGAATCGGAAACAGGCTCCAGGCTCTGAGCCATCAGCCCAGAGCCTGACGCGGGGCTCGAACTCACGGACCGCGAGATCGTGACCTGGCTGAAGTCGGACGCTTAACCGACTGCGCCACCCAGGCGTCCCACGTTCTGCATGTTTTAAATGTCTATCAGTGGACTGCAGGCTGTAAGGAGATTTAATTTCAGCTACATTTTTCTTGCCTTTGTTTCCTTCATCAAACTGTGCCACTGAGGCACCCATGAGCCTACATTTGTGACAAAATTGCAAAGAAATAAGCACACACACACACACACACACACCTGAATGCATGTAAAACTGGAGAAATCTACATAAAATCAATGGATGTATCAATGTCAGTATCCTGGTTGTGATGCTGTATTATTGTTTTGCCAGATGTTCCACTGGGAAATACCAGATAAAGTGTACAGGAGATTCATCTAAGGGAATGAATAGGAAAGAAGACACAGAAGGTCTCTAGGAATGGAGTCTCTCTGCCTCGACAAACTTCAGAGACTATTGGAACATGAAAACGCCTAGTTTGCATAAACGTACAAGAGAAGTGGGAATGACAACACGGGGAGATTAATGATAAGTAAGTACATGTGCAGCACACTGCCCACTTTGCCCCGTAAGGGTTAAATTGTAGGGTAGGGCTAACCTGTAGCCTTAAGAAATATCAGCTAGGTTTAAACACTGTAGATTAAGAGATAACAGTCTTGTCCTATCAATCAAGGGAACAAAAGTTCAAGGAAAATCAACTGGATTAGTGTTTGATTGGATTGGGGCAAGGGCACGTCTGAACTGTTTCCACCCCCATCTGGGAACTATTTCTTTGTTCTGTTCCCAGGCGATGTGGTCGGCTCTAAAAACTCTGTACCCCGGCTGTTCGAGACCGCACTCTGGTGATCGGTTGGCCTTGCCTCTCATTGCAATAAACTTTGCTGTGACTGTCACTGGTGCCCATAACATTCTGTTTCAGGAGTCGTGTGGATGCAAGATAACCACTTCCTGTTTGGTGCTGCCCCATTGGAATTGTTTTCGGCTCAAATAAACTCTTACAATTTTTAAGTCTTTGTATTTTAGAGAGAGAGAGAGAAAATAAGTGTGAGCGGGAGGGAAAGGGACAGAGGGAGAGAGAGAATTCCAAGCAGGCTCTACGCTATCAGCACAGAGCCTGCATGGGGCTCGATCCCATGATCCTGAGATCCTGACCTGAACTGAAATCAAGAGTCAGCCATTTAACCGACTGAGCTACCCAAGCACCCCTAAACTCTTATGCTTTAAAAAAATTTTTTTTAAATGTTTATTTTGGGGATACAGAGAGACAGTGGGGGAGGGGCAGAGAGAGGGGGAGACACAGAATCTGAGGCAGGCTCCAGGCTCTGAGCGGTGGAACAAAGCCTCACGTGGGGCCTGAACTCACAAAGCGCAGGGTCATGACCTGGGCCGAAGTCAGACACTCAACTGACTAAGCCATCCACGCGCCCCAAACACTTGTACTTTTTAATATGCCTTAGTTTGTGTGTGTATGAGGGTTTTGTTTTGGGGTTTGTTGTTTTTAGCAAATTTAAGAAGGAAAGAGCAAATGTCAAGGAGGGCTGAAGATTGTTGGGCTGGGGGGGGGGGGGGTGAGGTGTGGTGCATTAGTGATAAAGGCACTGCACACTGGAGACTTTTCTTCTCAGCAAATCACCTGCTCTGTCTGCCCCTCCTGCCCTCATGCAGGTTTTCACCTGGCCGCAAAGCACTCCATAGTTTCAGGTTCCACTGGGACGCAGTCAGAACATCACCTTCTGGTCTTGTCTGCCGTGACAGCAAGGCAATTGTTAAACAATTAGAACCAGGAAGCTCTTTTCTGCTCTCAAATAATTGGAGCATTGAAAATGACTACAAAAGTCAGGAGGAAAGCGTTCTTCTCTGATTTTCCCCTTCCAAAATCTCCTCCTCTCAGGCCCCAGGCCCTGGACCAGACTTTCTTATCAACATTCAGGCACTAAAAATGTCATTTTGTGACCTTGACCAACTCTTTTAACTACAATGATCTTTTTTCCTCGCCTTTATAATGCAGCTCAAGGACTTAACCTAAAACCAGTGTACCATTTGCCTTCAAAGCTTATTTTACATGATAATCAGTTGTCCAGTGCTAAAAAGATCTTACAAGATAACACTCCTGTGGGAAACAGGAGAGCTTCATTTTTATCTTTCCAATCATTTCTAATTTGATAGATGAGAAATTGTATTCCCTCTTAAATATAACAGTTTGGTTGTAATTAGAATTTGCATTCTTTCCACAATATGTTTTCCAATAACCCATACTTTTTTATTAATTTCCTGATTATATTCCTATCCCCCTTACTGAGCAAGTTCCTTCGTGTTCCTCTGTGTGCCTTGCCCATCATGCACTGCGGGCATTCTACCCCCTTGGTTGCTTGCCTGTTGATTTCCTTCTTCCGTTCCTCCCACACCTTCCTATCTTTCTCTCTCTGAACTTACTTATTATTTTTTTGTAATGTAGTGAGAGGATAATACCACACAGAGCTGAGAAGTTATTTTTTTAAGTTTATTTATTTATTTTGAGAGAGAGGGAGAGAGAGAGAGGAACACAGAGAGAAAACCCCAAGCAGGAGCTGCAGTGTCAGCACAGAGCCCAGTGTGAGGCTCGAACTAATGAACAGAACTGTGAAATCAGGACCTGAGCCAAAAACAAAAGTCAGGTGCTTAACTGACTGAGCCACCCAGGTGCCCCAGTTGAGAAGTGATGTAATGAATGGACTCCTGTAAAGTATTTAGATCCTGAGATCAATATATGGTAACTATCATTATGCCTGACCTATTATTAATGTCTTATAAATAACAACTTGGACTAGAAAATCTCTAAGAGGTGTTCCAGCTATTATTTTAATCTAATTTAATGGTGATTATTTCATAATTTTAATGAGTTCTTACATTATAATGAGCTCTCATTTTTTTTTTTTTTTAATGGCAGGTTATTAACCTGAGAAGATAATGTAATAACGTTAAAATGATGCAGTGGTGGTGGGCTTCCACAAGGACGGAACTGGTTTTATTAAGTGCCCAAATACTCATTTTAGTAGAAACTGTGGTTATATAAAGTAACTTCAAAATTAAATGACTAAAAGAAACAGAAAAGGCAAACAGCAAAACTAAGGTAGAAAATATTTTTCAGTGAATATTAAATCTTGGATATATTTATTGTCATTGTGACAGTGGCATGCTTTTATAATTTTGAATAATTTAAAATAAATTTTACCTTGAAGAAATATACCTAACCAATAAAAGGAGAAAGATAGTCTGTACTCTCCTAAAGGTGGAAAAAAAAAAAAAAATCTTATCACACCTACCGGTCTTTGTGGCATTCATGACTCATGGCAGGCTATGGCTAAGCATTCAAATACATTGTCCAGATAGAAAATATTCTCAGTAGTATTCTCTACCCAATGTACTTGTTGGTTACAAATAAAATGTTGTCTAAGAATAAAAGAAAACAAAACAAACAAAAACAAAAACAAATAAAATGCTGTCTAAGATTGAGAATGGTGTTATTATATTAAGAGAAATATAATGTTGTAAATAACTAATTTTTTTTCTCCAACTTTTTCTTCCATCAGCCTCTTTCCCTGTCTCTTAAGGCCATTAAAAATTTGAAAACAAAAAGCAAGCTAGCACTGTAGTGGTTGTTTTTAAGTTTTATTAAAGGCTCATTTCCTCTTACTTGGTTCACACCCTAAGAGAAGAATTCCTTGGGAGGAGACAGTTGAGCAATGTCCTTGAAAATCTTTGTATAATCAGTAGAATTGTATTCCCCTAGGAGTGATTCTTTTCTTTTCTTTTCTTTTTTTTTTTTTATCATGCACAGTTTACTTTAGCGGATAACAAATGCCCATACAGCCAAAGTTATCAATGTCCAAATACTTTTATCTTGTAATTGAAATTGTTTTATACACTCTAAAGTACAAATGTTTGCTTCATACAACTGTTTTGTTATTGTAACCTGAATTTGCCCTTATCAAAATAATTTTGTTTATCATACATAGGCAATAGATATACTCCTCAAAAGATAATTATAATATCTTTTTAATACAACATGTGAGTTCATTACTTAAAGAAACCTCTAGAGGAGTATTTTTGGTAAAGTCATGATTCATTTTACACTATAAAAAATCAAGCAATGAGTCGTATTTTAGAAACAAGGTAGATATCTATTATATGAGTTCATATTATATATTTACAAATTTTTAAGTTTTTATTTATTTTAAACCTATTTAATTGTATGTTTTAGCTTGTTAAACAAATATATTTTATGAATAATATCTTTTTAAAAGCATACATGAGGGGTGCCTGTGTGGTTCAGTCAATTGAGCGTCCGACTTTGACTCAGGCCATGATTTCACAGCTCGTGGGTTCAAGACCCACATCAGGCTCTGTGCTCACAGAGCCTGATTCTGTGTCTCCCTCTCTCTCTCTGCCCCTCCCCTGCTCATGCTCTGTCTCTCTCTGTCTGTCTCTCAAAAATAAATAAACATTAAAACATATTTTTAAAAAAAGCATACATGAAAAGCAGCTTATCCCAAATTCATTTTGAGTTTCTAAAAATGTTTTGCTACGTAAATTATATGACACAGAGATGATACCCTATAATGTAGAGGATATAGCCTCAGCTTTTTTGCACATAATCACTGGATGCATGAGAATAGAGCATACATACAAGAAATGAAGTTGTGCCACATTGAAAAGAAACTGTGAATTGGTGGTGTTAAAGGAAAACCTTTACATTACACATTAAAGTTAATTAAGTCCCGATTAAGAAGAAAAGTGTTAAGTTTTTAACATTCATTGAAAAGAAGCTAAGCAAGAGCAAAGATGTGTGATACCATGTTTTTATTAGAAATTAACATTTAAGAGTAGTACCCAGTAACACCCGTTACCAAAATTATAATCAAGGATGCGAATTACTTTTTTTGCCTTTCTCACATGATTTCAAAGTGGCCAAACAGAACGGAGGATCTAAAAGTGGGCAAAGGATGCTGAAACACTGGTACAATAGGAAACAATTGCAAGAAAGTTTGTATATTCTATAGTCACTCTTTTCAAAATGGTAGCCAGTTTTGGCCATTTAAAATTAACTAAGGTAACATTACATTAGAAGTTGAATTTGTCAGTCACACCAGCCACATTTCATGTGTTCAATACCTACATGGAGGTTGGGGGCTGCCATATTGGGCACCAAAGGTACAATTTCCATCACCATGGAAAGCTTTATTGGATAGTAGTGTCCTATAATTGCCAGATTTGGAAAAGGCGTCCATGAAAATGTGGATTATTTTCAAATAGCCCCAGGGCTATTCAGATTTTATAAAGTAGTGATGACATAGTAGTGTTACGGAACTTGACCTGGAGCTGACAGAAGAACCAATTGGCACTTGGAGACCGTGGAAGGCAGAAGGTTTATTTCTGGTGGGCTCAGAGGAGATCACCTTCCAGAGGTGGAGCCAGGTCTGCGCCACCAGAGCTTAGGCAGAGGGGACAATTTATAGTCTGTTACTTTCGCGTTCCTAGTAATTTGGCACCTGAGGCAAGCGGGGTAGGAATGAGAACCTGGAAGGGGAGTCTTCGGGAGGGGACTGGAATTACCCTATCATGAATTTTTCCCTATCACTAGAAATAAGCACCGATAGTATTAAAAGGTAATATAGTCTTATGAGAAGAACACAAAATTTGGCCTCAGATAATTCTGGATTCAAATATCACCTCTGGTAAATGACCTTAGACCCATTGCTTTTAGTTTCTAAGTCTTTATCTTTTTATTTCCAAAATAGGATAACATGATGCTTACATCATAAGAAGTTTATAAGTATTAGAAAATTATGTATGGAAAGTGCTTCCTATAGTGGCTGACACATAGTAGGTATTCAACTATGGTAGTTATTATTTTTATTTAAAAATGTTAAAAGAACAATGCAGCTGATCATACACAAAAATTAGACTTTTCAGTAAAATGTGAGTTTCTTTGCTAGGAAACGTTTTTTTTTTTTATAAAGCCTCAGTTAATTTCAGAAGTTATACACCAAAAAATATTTGTGATCACAGTAATCACAGAACAGGGAGGAAATGACCAAGCCAAGACAGGAAGATACATAACCTCAAAGAAATCAGTGAGTCTGGAGGAGGATAGTGAAAGAATAAACTGGTATGAAAGGAAAAGTAAGCGATGATAAAAGAAGGGTGCATATATCCAGGGGCTGAAAGGAGAAAAGCTAATCTCACATGAAGTGTCTCCCAGAAATATACCAGGAATAAGTATGAAGCATAATGACATAATCAAATAAGGAAACAAAAGTCACTTCTCACTTACACGACTGTGAGGAAACAGTTTTTCTATAAAACTGTTTGTCCTGTGCCAGAGAAGCAAATGTGTCTCAACGATTCAACGGAAAAAAAAAGGTGGCAAAACTGCTAAAGAACATCTACTCCTGGGGTGCTTTATAAGTTGAAACAAGTCACTCAAAATTGCTGTGCCGCTGTTTGTGATACACAGATTGCATAGGTTGGACCACATGATGCTTAATCCCTCCAGATTCAGTAAGCAAAATTTACAGTAGGTCATTTGGTTCTGAAACCAAAATTTGCATTCTCTGAGACCATTCATCGGAAAGAGGCATTCCAAAAAAAGGTATATGGCCCAGTTTCTGGTGGCACATACATTACAGATAACCCAAATGTCACTATGGCCAAACCATATTCTCCATAGTAGAGAATAAAGGAATCAAAAAGACAAAATTTCAGAGCTAGTAAGGGATCTCCGGTGTTGTCTGTATGTTCCATGGAGAAAGCATCCAGCGTCTGAAATTAACCTGGACACTTGGAAAGACAGGATGTGTGGAAGAGGAAGAAACTCACCTCTGTCACAGAAGATTGGGGCTTTTTAATGCCCACTAGTAGTAGGAATATATTGAATGAAACAAGAAACAAGGTGAAGAACTTAGAAAACTGTTGAGGTGGCCCAGAGGCCTCAGAGTCAGGAATCAATTTCCATTTGATTCTGAAAAATAAAGTCAAGACTATATAAAGACAGTAACAAAACCTTTTATTAGTATTCAACATCTATACACTGACCACCCACGTGTGCCATGCATAGGTAGTGGTAGGTACTCAGAATGCCATGATGAGCGAAACGATTACGATCCCAGCCCTTTGAAACTTAAAAACCATCCATGTCTAAAATTAGGGCATTTCATTTGTCACAATGTACATAGTTTAATAAACACATATATTTGTGCCGATAAAAGCATTAGTTTAGAAAAGTCAGCCTTGTTAAGGGTCTATCGTTAAACCTCATCCACCATGTGATGAAGCACTGGGAGGGGTTGATGAAACTGACCAGAAGAAGTTGATGAAACTGACCAGAAGATGGCAATACAGAACTCCTCTCTCTCTGCTGTCCAAACTACTGTGGCCAAAAAAACCACATTGCTTGTATCTAGCCTACAACACCCCGGTTACAAGTGCAAATCATACTTTTCATTTTAGTCATTTGCATTAGGCATGCTATGTATATTTTGATCACCAGACAGTATAGGCATTGTCAGATTTATAGTTTTTTATTGATAATCAGCTAGCTTAAAACTGCAATGTTATAGGGGTGCCTGGGTAGCTTGGGCGCATCCAACTTTGGCTCAGATCATGATCTCACATTTTGGGAGTTCAAGCCCCACATTGGACTCACTGTTAGCAGCACAGAGCCCACTTCTAATCCTCTGTCCTCTTCTCTCTCTGCCCCTCCCCCACTCATACTGCCTCCCTCAAAAATAAACATTTTTTTAAAAAGTGCAATGTCATAAAAATCTCAGTTCTCAAGGCCCATAGGAAGACATCTTTTGCAGTTACTCAACCTCTTCATCCTTTACCCATTTTCAAAAAGGTGCAGAGCAAGATTTATGAGCATAAGGTAGAAATCTCCTATCAAAATTAGTTGCTTATTTTTTGAATTAGAATTCTTGCCTTGAAATGCAGTTATTTGCTTATTGTATTATACAAATTTTCCAGTATATTTTGTTTCCTGAAAAAAGTTCTGGTTTTGGCCTTCATTAGTTATGCAAAATAAGTTTACCTCTCCAATTGAAATTCAACATAAAAATATTTCAAAGTTGCTTGCTCTACTTTTTTCAATGGGACCAGCTAAATATTCAGCTGCTCAATTTTTAATCAGCTGGGTTTACTTGATAATAGATATAACACTGGTAATTTAAAATTATGAATTGGTCAGTCTCATTCATAAAAAATGTGGGAGTACCTTGCTCTCTATTTAAGCAGCATAAGTAATACTCACTACTCTAGAAATCTAAAAGTAATTGGAAAATAAGGATTCATATTTAATTCCAGCTGGTGCTATGGCTGCTTAAAGTTAAACCTCTGATAAAAAGAAAGACATAATAAAAACTGTAGATGTTTGCTTTTTGCAGAAGTGAAAAATACACTATAGCTCCTAGTATATAGGTCAAACAGGCTGGTTGTCAAAGATCAATGTGCTAATGATCAAGTTTAGGAAAAGGACCAAATAGTCAAGGAGAACCATTGTATTCTTTCTAAATTCATCACTAAAATATATAAAAAGACTAAAAAAGAAAATTTAAATTTCAGTAATATTGAAATTTAAGCAACTTCCAAAATCTAGGAGGAATTTTATTAGCTATAAAGGTGATGGAACTGGGTCGGAAATGGAATCAGTGATAAGCCATGTTCTGCTACACAAAGAATAGAAAGAAAATTTATTCTCCCCTCTACTAGCTGAAGCTCTACTTTTGTGATGAATCCAGAAACCCAGACATGCATTGATAATGGGAGTAATAATAATAATGGCAAGAAAATTTTACAGGTTTGAAAAAAACTAGGTAGATCAAAAGTGCATATTTTTTACAATTGCAATCCAGAGGTCCTGATTTTTAATAATGTATATATATTTGGATCATTAAGACTAATATTCCATATCAGGGTGCCTGGGTGGTTCAGTCTGTTGAGCATCCAACTTAGGCTCAGGTTATGGTCTCATGGCTTATGAGTTCAAGCCCCACATCAGCTTTGTGCTGACAGCTCAGAACTTGGAGCCCACTTTGGATTCTGTATCTCTCTCTCTCTATCTCTCTGCCCCTCCCCTGCTTGCATTCTGTCTCTCACTCTTAAAACTAAACATTAAGATTTTTTTTTAAAAAAAGACAAATAATATTCCATATCTTGGAGGTCTGTCCACACCACCTCTAATCAGCAAAAATCCATGAATTTTATGGTTTTCCCTGCTACAAATATTTCTAGAAATCCTTTAAAACATTTTCAATTATAGGGGCACCTGGCTGGCTCAGTCAGTTAAGCTTTGGCTCAGTTCATGATCTCATGGTTCATGGGTTCAAGCCCTACGTCGGGCTCTGTGCCTGCTCAGAGCCTCAGCTCTGAGCCTGGAGCCTCCTTCAGATTCTGTGTGTCCCTCTCTCTCTGCCCCTCTCCCACTCATGCTCTGCCTTTCTCTCTCTCAAAAATAAAACAAACATTAAGAAAAAAACATTTTCAATTATAATCTGAATTCAGAAATCATGGTGACTTTGATGAGCCGTCTCCATCAATCTTTATATAAGAGCTAATAATTCAAGTAATATACATTTATAAAATATCTAAGCATAAACACTAAGAAAAAGAATACAATTAAATAATATTGATTTGAGGGGCGCCAGGGTGGCTCAGTCGGTTAAGCGTCCGACTTCGGCTCAGGTCATGATCTCGCAGTCCACGAGTTCCAGCCCCGCGTCCGGCTCTGGGCTGATGGCTCAGAGCCTGGAGCCTGTTTCCGATTCTGTGTCTCCCTCTCTCTCTGCCCCTCCCCCGTTTATGCTGTGTCTCTCTCTGTCTCAAAAATAAATAAACGTTAAAAAAAATAATAATAATATTGATTTGAGTAGGAAAAGTAGGGGAAGAAAGAAAGAGGAAGAACAATAAATATGCATTGCTAATATTTAAGAGTCAGTAAATACCATCTAAATATATAGAACATGCAGAGACACTAAATTGTATTAGAAGTAGGTACTGGTATAAAGACAACCACTAAAATAAAAATATGAAGCTATCAAATTAGCAATTAATTACACATACATGAAAAATAAAAGAAAACTAAGCTGTATATGTATAATGAAATATATTAACACACACACAGAGAAAACAAGGAGCATAACAAACTATGATGACAGAGTTAACACTAAACGTGTCTATCATATTGGGAAACACAAATGGACTAAACTCACCCATTAAGAAAAGACTTTCTGATTGTATCTCAAAGCAGATTCAACTCTCTGCTATGTACAAGAAATACATCTATAGTACAATGACTCTTAAAGTTTGAAATATTTTTACTAAGATCTAAAAATACCAAACAACAAGCATAAAAATAATAGGTCACATTCTCAATATCAGATGGAGTATGTTAAAAGCAAAAAAAAAAAAAAAAAAAAAAAAAAAAGAGAGAGAGAGAGAAAGCATTTATATTGTTTAATTTTTTTTAATTTTTTTTTCAACGTTTATTTATTTTTTTGGGACAGAGAGAGACAGAGCATGAACGGGGGAGGGGCAGAGAGAGAGGGAGACACAGAATCGGAAACAGGCTCCAGGCTCTGAGCCATCAGCCCAGAGCCTGACGCAGGGCTCGAACTCACGGACCGCGAGATCGTGACCTGGCTAAAGTCGGACGCTTAACCGACTGCGCCACCCAGGCGCCCCTGTTTAATTTTTTTTAAAAGAGAAAGCATTTTAAAAAGCATTAAACCACTTAAAAATTATAGAGAATAAATGAACACTAATAACTGTAGATATTTATCAACTATCATAGCATACAAATTCATTTATCAACATGTGAACTATAGGACATCCATCCAAAATTTGTTTCCAATGTCAAGACTGATGATACCCTTGCCCCCGACGCCCCACTGACATACCAAGAAGGTATGAAAGTTTTATCACTTAAAAAGTGAGGTTTTCTAGGTAGAGCAAAGTTTCCCAGGCGTGTCTAAAAAAAGTCAGTTAGAACAGACAGGACACAGGTTTGGGGGTTTCAGTGTGGCCAGAGATGGAGTGGAGCCAAGGTGAGGGCTCCCTGGAGGCAGAAGTTGATGCGGTTTCAACTTCCCACCAGAACCAAAGGAGGGAGCGCGGGCTCTCTTATCAGCTTGTCCAGATTCAAGCAGAAGGAGAAGAGGTAACACACACCAAAATGTATGCAGTCAGCCTCTTTATTGTAGTATTAAAGAACTGAACAGCTAAACTGAGCATCAAGGAATTATAAAAATGGCAACTTCAGGAAACAGCTACCACTTCTGAAGCTGGAGAAACGAAAGCAAGACGTTGGAATTATGAAACTTAGATGCTTCCAAGAAAGGGTCCGTGGAGGGGCCCTGGGGTGGCTCAGTCAGTTGGGCATCGGACTTCAGCTCAGGTCATGATCTCACGGCTCGTGGGTTTGAGCCCCATGTCGGGCTCTGTGCGCCTGCTTCGGAGTCTGTGTCTCCCTCTCTCTCTGCCCCTCCGCTGCTCACACTCTGTCTCTATCTCAAAAATAAATAAACATCAAAAAAGAAAGAAAGAAAGAAAAAAGAAGGGCTCCGTGGAGCTGAAACTCTGAGTAGGGGTGTCTGCCTGACTGGTGCTGCTATCTCTCACCTTGGAGAAAGGCCATAGGGATAGTACCAGGACCTCCAAAAAAGCCAGTAGGAATCGTTAGGTTTCGGCACCCTCGAATTTCTCTATTCTGGTCACACCTTCCAGAGAGGGACAGGGCTTACTATTGGGACAGCAAGAGGAAGTTGCAGCGGCTTCCACTTGATTCCTTCTACCATAATGTCCCTTCCTCCGTAGATCAGAGAGCTGGGTCCTGCCAGCTGTGCCACTTGCATATTCCAATTATGCATTCCATAAATGGGGAACTAACCACAAGATGAATCAAGGCGCCACTGTGATTCAAACTTGGGACAAAGCTCCATCTCTCATCTGACCATGACCCTCACTCTGAAAGGTGGAACAAAACAGCATTTTGAATTCTTAGACATGAACATCCGTTTAGAGCTATGTGCCTGATAATTCTTGGAAAGCCAGAATATTTCCTTCTTTTCCTGTACATAGCCACTCTGGCGAAGGACTTGGGGGAATTTTACAATATAATCTTGGTCAGTTGTGCAGAATCCTTCCTTAGAAGAAGAGTCTGATCTCCCCTCTGTAAGAGACTCTGAGCATTGCAATTGCCTCCTAGGAAACCAGATTTAGAAATACTTTTTTCTGCCATTTGGATCTAAAACATGTAAGTAGGCTGTCAATCTATTTTAGTCCGAAGGACACTGTGATCAAATAGCTTCCACCAAAGATCCCTTCAGGACAAAATGTGCTGAAACTTTGAAACCTGGTATCTATTAGGGTAGATGTGTCCACCTTGTCTTTGGTGATTAGGAGCTGCCCCAGCCTCTGCCGCTCTGCTGTCTCCAGTGAAATGAATGAGCCCACCTCGCACCATCATATTCAGTGGACAGAGAACAGCCGTCACAGAGCTTTTCAAGGTTGCTCCTGTTCCTCTCACCAAGGTGTTTCTCAATGCCTTAGTGAAGGTCCTCTTAGATAACTGGGGCATTCAGGCAGCTCAACCTCATTAAATGTAAGTCACCACTGAATCTAAATTTTTGTCAACCAACTAAATGTTTAGAGAAAAGTGGGTTACAGAGGTAATACCTTAATGTTTAAGAACCTTTCCAAAAACAATAACATGCCTTCTTTAAAACATCACCAGAAGGTCATCTAGATTGCTACCTGCAGCAAAATATTAAAAAAAAATTTTTTTAATGTTTATTTATTTTTGACAGAGAGAGAGACAGAGCATGAGCAGGGGAAGGGCAGAGAGAGAGGGAGACACAGGATCGGAAGCAGGCTCCAGGCTCTGAGTCGTCAGCCCAGAGCCCGACGCGGGGCTCGAACTCACAGACCGCGAGATCATGACCTGAGCCGAAGTCGGACGCCCAACCGACTGAGCCACCCAGGCGCCCCTGCAGCAAAATATTTTAAAGATCTTATTTTTCCCCTTCTTTTTTTAATATGTTGAATTCAAAGAGTAAATATTGTACTTTCCTCACACATAATTACCTTCAATAAACAACAACAAAAACACAGCACTATCAGGGATACCAGGCTCTTATGTTGCCTAACAGGTCCCAGATTACAAATCTGAGAAGAGAATAGTACACCTGAAACTTAAATAGTTTATTAACTCGCAAGCCTATGTCAGTCCGTGACAGAACAAGTGGAAAGAAATAATAAGGTATATTAGTCTTCTGGGGCTAATGTAACAAATTGCCACTAACTGGGTGGCTTGAAACATGAAGAATTCCTTCATTCTCTCAAAGTTCTGGGGGCCAAAAGTCCAAAATCTAGCTATCAGCTGTGTTAGTTTCTTCTGAGATCTCTAGGGGAGAATCTATTTCATGCTTTTATCCCAGCTTCTGGTAGCTGCCAGCAATCTGGCGTTTTGGGCTTATAGACACATTACTTCAATCTCTGCCTCCATCTTGAATTCCCTTCTTCTCTGTATCTCTGTGTCTTTCCTGCTTCTGATAAGGATACTAGTCAGTGGATTTAGGGCCCATGGATAATCCAGGATGATCTCATCTTCACCTCCTAAACTGTTACATCTGCAAAAACTCTTTCTTTTTCCCCCAAAAAGGTCACATTCATAGGTATAAATGACATATTTTGGAGGGGGTTGAGGACCACCATTCAACCACTACATGAGAAAAGTAGAATTCTGTATTAGGTGGGGGGGGGGGTAAGGAACCCAATCAGTTAAAATAAGCAGAAGTACAACAAGCAATATTCCTTTTTTTAAAAATGTAATCATGCTAGTTCCAGTTGTGTTTTGGGGATGTAATCTCACTGCAGCCCATTTCTTCTGCTAATTATATCTAAAACTTTTGGTAAAATACCTGCCCACCTCCAGCCAAAGCGACTACCTAAGGGCTATGAAAAATACTGATCAGAGAAGTAAGAAACAGAGAGAAACACATAGAAAACAACAAAATGGCAGACTTAAATCCAACTATATAACTACATTAAATGGTAAGGTTCTAAACAAACACTGCCAATCTATGTCATTCAGAATTTCCTAGCAGTCACAGTAAACAAATAAAAAGAAACCCTTATCATGAAATATTGTAATTTCAACATGCAATCAATAATATAATTTATATATAATATATAATAATATAAGTTATATATTATATAATATATAAATTATATATATTATACATAACATAATTTATATTTTAATACACAAAATATTAATGACATATATCACATTCTTATTTGGTACTATCTTTGAAATCTAGTATGTATTTTGCACTTAAAGTATGTATCAGGTCAGATGAGGCTTAATAGCTCAATAGTTATGCATAGCCAGTAGCTACTGTATTGGACGGCAGAGCTCTGAACATACCAACTAAAATTGACATCCACAGAGTAGATTAAAAAAAAAAAAAAAGACCTTATCGGTCTTTAAAAATACTTGCACCAGAATAATCATAGCAGCTTTATTTGTAATTGCTCAAACTGGAAGCAACCCAAACGTCTATCAACTGGCAAATGGATAAACAAGTTGTGATGTGTTCATGCAGCTCAGCAATAAAAAGGAACAAACTATTGATATAAACAACAATGTGAATGAATCTCCAAATCACTATGCTGTGTGAAAGAAGCCAGGCAACAGATGATATGTATCATATGATTCAACTTCTATCAAATTCTAGAAAATGCAAACTAATTCTTAATGATTAAAAGTAGAACAGTGGTTGCCAAGAGAGGTAAGAGTGGATTACCAAGGGGCACAGGAGGAATTGTTTGGAAGTAATGGAACTATTTGTTTACCGTGATTGTTGTGAAGGTTTGACATATGGGTATGTCAAAGTAAACCCTATAAATCCGTGAAATCTATCACATTTCATTTAGACTCTAATGAAGTTTTTGAAAAATTAATAAGTAAGAAATGAAACGAGAAACAAATAACACGTCAGACATCAAAATACCCTGCCACCTGGCAATTTTTATACTCTTTTAAACAATGATTCTGCCAAAAACAAATGTACAGGGCATTTGGAGAAACCTAAAGAACAATTAGATAATAATTATTACAATAATAGTAATTCTTAAAAAAAATTTTTTTTAATGTTTACTTATTTTTGACAGAGAGAGAGACAGAGCATGAGCAGGAGAGGGGCAGAGAGAGAGGGAGAAACAGAATCCAAAGCAGGATCCTGGCTCTGAGCTGTCAGCACAGAGCCCGATGTGGGGCTCGAACTCACAGATTGCAAGATCATGACCTGTGCCAAAGTCAGATGCTCAACCGACTGAGCCACCCAGGAGCCCCAATAATAACAATAATTCTTATAGAAATGATGACTACTGCCGGATACTGCATACTCTGAACGTTAAAAACTAAGAGGAAAGAAAAATGTTTATCCCATCTTTCATAAACAGACTATCTCTGGGTAACCCCAGCTGAGGAAGCTTTGCTTTTCTTACAGAATATTTCCAAGTACTCAACATAGAAGAAATGATAGAGTTTTTTTTTTTAATCACCATTTTGTAACACCTAATGAAATAGTTAATTAAGCACAGGTTATCACTGAGTAGACTCAGTGAAACACAGGTTAAAAGGGAACATTACAATAAAGGTATTGGGCTGTCATCATCAGAGCCCCCTAAGCAATTTAGCGTCATGAAAAGAACAACCGAACACACACCTCCTAGTATGAGCCAATGTCAAGCTCTCCATAGCACTAAGAATTCCTAACAAGAAAGTGTATCTGGGGCATCTGGGTGGCTCAGCCCAGTTAAGCATCTGACTCTGCTCAGGTGTTGATCTTTCCTGAGATTCAACCCAGCATCAGACTCTGCGCTGACAACACAGAGCCTGCTTGGGATTCTCTCTCCCTCTCTCTCTGCCTCTCCTTTGTTCTTGTCTCAAAAGAAAAAAGAAAAAAGAAAGCGTGCCTGGATTTAATAAAAAATGTTAGAATGAACTCCCATTTATATGAAGTATGACACCATGAAAAAACAAAGAGATAAATCTAGAATGTCAGATGTCATGTAAGACAATTGGCTCCATTTCAGTAAGAAATCAATGGCAGGAGAAATAAGGGGGGAGGGGGAGGACAATTGCTTTAGGTATAAATATGCTTAAGAGGTTTAGCAATTAAAGGCCAAGTGTGGACCATGTTTGAATCCTGAGTTCAAAGAAAGAAAGAAACAAAGAAACAAAGAAACAGAGAAAGAAAGAAGGAGAGGAAGAAAGAATATTGTAAGAAATAATTTTGGGGACAATTTTGAGCATTTAAGTATAGATGGATATATTGAATATTAGGTGCCTCAAAGTGCTATTATTGATTTTGTCACTGACAATGTACTGCAGTTATGTAAGAAAATGTCATTTTTTTAAAAGACATGTATACTAAAGTATGTAATTATGAAATAACTTGACATCTAAGATTTTCCATAAAATACTTCGTCAAAAGACAAATAATGTTTAAAATATTGGATAAAGCAAATATAGCGAAATCTTAAAAATTGATAAGATAGACGTGTATAAAATTAGGTGAAGCATTCTGTCTACTTCTGGATTTGTTTAAAGTTTTTTCCATGTGAAATGTAGAAAGTCACAAATAACATCTTGTCAGTATAACAGAAAAAAGTATCTAGTTCAAGACAGCAAACAGCTCACTCATTTGTCTTCCATCCATCCACGCTGACCCTGAATAAAATAAAAGAATAAAAAGAACAAAACAAGCACAAAAAAAGGATGACTGCAAAATGAGAGAGATAATAGGAGAGAGTATCTTTAGTATAGGAGAGACTGTAACAGATTTCTGGAAGACCGAAGGATGTGTGTTAATGGATGAAACCAACAAAGAAAACCAGAGCAGAAATACCCTACGTGGTTTCTATAGAGCAAACGAGATACCCTATAGGGATTCCTGCCCCAAGTCAGGAAGGTAAGCAGAGTAGGGGAGAGAACTAGTACTGGAAAGAGGAGGTTAATTGATGATCTATATGTACAACAAAGACACTTCTTTGCTTCTTTGCCATCTCACTGAGCTCATGTAGGTAGCCCACTGAGGGTCACTGTCTGTCCCAGTTTGCCTAGGACTGAAGGGAGGAGCAAGGGAAGGGAGGAGAAACAAATGTTATGACTCTTCCTAAAGAATTTTAATAAGTCTTTCGGAGGAAGCTATGGTTTCTAGTGTCAATATTGGTGCCCAAGAACAAAGTTCTCCTCAAACTGGTAATTGAGTAACCTGGAACTGGACAATCACTAGAAGTAATGGCTGTTCAGTGACACACAGCCCATGCTTCCTCACAGAGAGCTCTCAGTAAAAATTACCATTCAGGAAAAAGAGTAGCAAGAATAAAGACATTTATATTCAACGGAAAGGAAACCCACACCACGCGTTCGGTCTCTTTTCTTCAATGTAAAGAATTTCCAGCTGTTTGAGAATGAATTTCCAGCTATATGAGGATTGGCAGTTTAAAGTAGAAGAACCAACATAAGTACATAAATAAGCAAAAACTATGCTCAGAGGTGACCAAGATAATTCAGAAGGCCAGATTAATATTCGGAGAGAGGTTTAAGAAGTTATTGTGTCCATAAATAAAACCAGAAGAGCATGAAAAGCAAAATGGAAGAAAACGCTTAAAGATTAAAATTATGATTGCTGAAATAAAAAATTAAAGACCAAAAATAGTGTCAGCTAATCTTGCAGAATGTCTGTTAAAGAGATTTTAAAAAAAGAAAAGAAAAAGAGCAGAAGAGACACAGAAGCCAAGCAAGCAGAAGATCTAATATTCAATAAATATTCTCCCAGAAATAGGGAACAAAGATAATGTAGATGTGTAAGTGTTCAGTAAAAAGGTAGAATAGAACGTCTCAGTAATAAGAAAGGCACAATTAATTTTAAAAAAATGTATTAAATAAATACATTATCCTATTGAAATTCCAAAAGATTGAAGAAAAAAGAGAAGATTTTAAATGTTATTTGAAAGAGGAAACAACACCCATAGAGAACAGAGACTCAAACTAAGACTGGAGCTTTATTAGATTCCTCCTTTATGTTACCAAAATTTTTAAGACAATTTATTTCAAAATTTCATGGAAAAATTACACTAAGAAAAATGTTTTAGGTGTGTTGGGCAGAAACATAATGCAGTTGCCAAAGTGGGGATTCATAGCCTCTTAATTAGTTTTCAAATCTAAACCACTTTGTTAACTCTGAGTCTTTAGACTGAGAGTCTATAAAGGGTATCTTCGAAGAAGGGCCTTATACGTACAGTTGGCCGTAAGTAAAAACTGTGAATCTTTCCCTGAAATTTCTCCAGAGAACCTGAGGCTATTTACTCCCCAGATTACTGGAGAAAGTTGAATAGCCAGTCCTTCCAGAAGAGATTTGATTCTGTCCTGAATCTGGGGACCCCAAAACACTTGATCCCATAGTCAGAGCAGGGACTTATGGAGTCAGTGACAGTCTTGTCTATGTCTGTCTTTGAGGGCATGATAGATATATGGGAGTTTGCTCTACTTCTGTATATATTTATAAGCTTTCCTAATAACATATTTAAATATTATCCCAAAGTTCCAAAATGTCCAGTGGAAACAGATACAATTAGCATTTGGTAGAATCTCAAACTCATTCCCTGATACATGGAATGAAGTCCATTTTGGAAGAAAAGGAAGACTGGAAAGTGCTGGAATTGAATGGCTCCCACATCCTCACACTCTCCTCCAAGATAGTGAACAGTAGGAATGCCACGTACCTGGAGAATTGTCAAGATTAGTGCCACCATTAAAGACTTGCAAGGTGCAAGGCTAGTGATTCCTACCATATCCTCATCTAACAAATCTGATTTAGCTGAGCAAAAGCCAGATGGGTTACACAGAGTGGCAATAGGTTATCGTTACTTTAATCAAGTAGCAAAACCAATCACTGCTGCATTTCCAGATGTGGTATCTGCTGGAACAAATAAAAACAGCCCTTGATATGAAGGTACTGGCTTGGCAATTTTTCCCATCTCATCAGTGAGGGAAGAGTAGAAGCAATTTGCATTTATATGGTACAAGCCAGAGTATACTTTTAATGGATCTTATCCATTCTTCTGCTATCATAATATGTAACTCAAGGGGACATTGACCATTTAGATATACGGAATACCACATTGATCCATTACATTGATGACATTATTCTAATTGGACCTGGTGAGAAGGAGGTAGCCAGCACCTTAAATTACTTAGTAACACCTATTAATTAGCCTGAGATGGAAGATAAACGTTACTGTAAGCTCTGCGTCCTGCCTCACTGGTTAAGTTTCTATGGGTCCAGTGATATGAGGCACATAAGAATCTCTCTTCTAGAGTAAGAGACATATTGCACAGCCCAATATGGAGCAAGGAGAGTAATATGTGCTGAGCCTTAGATTTTAGAGGTAATACACATCTCATTCGGTCAAGCTTCTCCAGCCCATTTACTTTATGTAACCTACAATGTTGCTTGTTTTGAGTAGGGCTCAGAGAAAAAGAAGATCTACAGCAAGTCCAGGCCATGACAGTTGCCCTGATCTGTGAGCTTTATGATGCAGTAGGTAGTAGAAGTATCCAGGGCTGACAGAGATGCTGTATGAAGTCTCTGAAAAGTCCCAGTAAGAGAATGATAGTGCAGACTCTTAGGGTTTGGGAGTAAGGTCATGCCTCCTTCTACCAACCACCATTCTTTTTTTTTTAATTTTTTTTTTCAACGTTTATTTATTTTTGGGACAGAGAGAGACAGAGCATGAACGGGGGAGGGGCAGAGAGAGAGGGAGACACGGAATCGGAAACAGGCTCCAGGCTCTGAGCCATCAGCCCAGAGCCCGACGCGGGGCTCGAACTCACGGACCACGAGATCGTGACCTGGCTGAAGTCGGACGCTTAACCGACTGCGCCACCCAGGCGCCCCCCAACCACCATTCTTGATTGGAAAATAATTTTCTTGGCTCTGATAGAAACTGAACATCACAGCAGGGGACCAGATATGTACAAGGTTGAATAGTGTCCCTCAAATCTGTGTCCTTCCTAGACTTCAGAATATGACTTTACTTGGAAATAGGGACATTGCAGATGTAATTAGTTAAGATGGGGTTATACTTGAGCATGGTGGATCCTTATCCAATATGACTGGTGCCCTTGTGAGCGGAGAACAGACACAAAGACACACAGGGAGAAACACCATGTGACAGCAGAGGTAGAAGTTAGAATATGTGTTTACAAGCCAAGAAATGCCAAGGATTGTTGTCCACACCAGAAGCTAAGAAAAAGGCATAGAATAGATTCTTCTTTAGAACTTTCAGAGAGAACACGGCCCTGCCAACACCTTGATTTGAAACTTCTTATCTCCAGACTCTGAGACAATACATTTCTGTTTTATTAGGCCACCTGGTTTGTGGGTGTTTTGTTACAGCAGCTCTAAGAAACTAATACTATAGTCAAGCACACAATCTGTTACACACCTTGAATGAAACCATAAACCTGTGTGTGAACAGCAGCATGTCATTGTAAAATGGAAGTGTTATCTGTGAGACATATCTGGCTCCAAGAGCTCTGGAGGGCACTATCAAATGCACGTGGCTCAGCCTCTCATTCCACCTGCTCCTATCGCTTTGCTGTCTTTTCCTTATCCCACACCTACGACGTCATGGGGAATTTTCTAACACGTTAAAGGAAAAACTTGGGCCTACTTCCAAGATCAATTCCTGATATGCCAGCACAGGTGAAAGGAGCAGCCACTGTACTTAAGCCCACTCAGGGGGGAAGGAAAATCCTCCCCGTTGGCAGACATTGGAGTGCTACATACATTTGCTTTGTGTGGAAGGAGAGATGGCCTGGGCTGTCAAACTACACTGATTTATGGACAAATGAATAGATTGGTCAGCTGGTGTGGAACTTGCAAAGAACCAAGTTAGACAACTGATGACTAGAGGGATGCCTGGGTGGCTCAGTTGATTAAGGGTCCAATTTCAGCTCAGGTCATGATCTCGCGGTCCATGAGTTTGAGCCCCATGTCGGGATCTGTGTTGACAGCTCACATTCTCTCTGTGTGTGTCTTTCTCTCTCAAAAAATAAATAAACATAAAAAAAATGATGACAAGAAAATCTGGACGAGAGCCATGTAGATGAATTCTTTGGAAAACCAAGAAAGTGTGAAAGTATTTGTTTTCTACAAATGACTACCAGAGGGCATAGCTGGTGGAGAAGGTTTTCAGTAGTCGAATAGACAAAATTGGTTTTCCTGTGGAGGTAGTGAGTCTCTTTCCCTTGCCTTGTGCTTGTTTAATGATCTATTCGATGTGCAAAGTGATCACATGGCAGAAAAAGAGGCTATGCGTGAATGCAACAGCATGGGCGTCCCGCACTAAGGCCAGCCTGTTGACTACAACTGTTGAGTGCCCAATCTGCAAACAGCAGCAGCCAACTCTGATATCTCTGATAAGTCTGACACAGCATCTGTGATTAGGGGGCACAATTTGTAGCAAAGAAAATTGATAATCACTTCATACCCATGAAATCCATTAACTTTCAATGTGCTTATCACCCAAATGTAGCCGTCTTTTTTTTTTTTAATGTTTATTTATTTTTGAGAGAGAGAGAGAGAGACAGAGTGTGAGCAGGGAAGGAGCAGAGAGGGAGGGAGACACAGAATCTGAAGCAGGCTCCAGGCTCTTGAGCTGTCAGCAGAGAACCCAACGTGGCGCTCAAAGTCATGAACTGCGAGATCA
The DNA here is from genome assembly GCF_018350155.1 of Leopardus geoffroyi. Classification (NCBI taxonomy): domain Eukaryota; kingdom Metazoa; phylum Chordata; class Mammalia; order Carnivora; family Felidae; genus Leopardus; species Leopardus geoffroyi. The sequence continues at coordinate 137,659,088 of NC_059332.1, read as the reverse complement.
TGACCTGAGCCGAAGGCGGATGCTTTAACTGGCTGAGCCACCCAGGCACCCCCCCCCCCCCAGATGTAGCTGTCTTGATCAAACAGTGATATGAAATACTAAAGTCCTAGTACCACATGAGCTGGGAGACAATATCCTGAGATGGAGGTATTGTCTTACAGAATGCAGTCTATGCCTTAAACCAGAGATCAACAGATGCTACATTCTCCCCTATAGCACAGCCATGGTGCACAGGTCTGGAAATCTAGGCAGCAATTCCCCTTACTATAATCTAATTTCCACTGAAAGAATTTCTGCTGAAAGTCTTTATAGCCTTAGATACTGTTGCTTTGAAACTCTTATGGCCTGGAAAAAGAAAGTGTCTACCAGGTTGTGATACAGTGAACTGGAAACTGATTACTGGCCATTGTGGGCTCCTCATGCTTCTGTAAAAAAGGGGCAAAGAAAAGGGTTTCTCCAACTGAGCATTATAATTGTCCCAATTCCAGAGGGCATTTGGGTTTCTATTATTCAATGGGATGTGATGAGCTATAATTGGAACCTAGGAGGGGATTTACTGGAATCCTTTAATACACACTCACCCAGTAATCCTAAATTGAGTCCTTCAGCTGGACAAGACAAGCCCATCAAGTACTCAGATTCTTCAGGAATGAGGGTTTGGGTCACCGTCCCGAGAAAAACCCATCCAGCTAAGGTGCTGGCAGAGGAAAAGGACTTAGGTCTCATGGCTGTAGCAGCTATGTTACCAAAGCTTCTTCCCCTACTTTTGCCCCCCAGGTACTTTTTATGAAGAACACAAGTCTAGCTAACACGTAGGTTTCAGAAGAGTCTGACTGGATTGACATCACCTCACACTCAATATGGTAGCTGGTGGGATACCTGATTCATTTGTCCACATTGAGAGGAGATTTAGACTCTTGGGCAGGGAAATCTGGCTGTTGAGGCTGTGAAAGTCTCATAAAAAATAAACAAACAACAACAAAAAAACAAGCTAACAGGGGGCGCCTGGGTGGCTCAGTCAGTTAAACCTCTGACTTAACTGCTCCAGCCCCGCATCCGGCTTTGTGCTGCCAGCTCAGATCCTGCCTCCCTCTCTCTGCCCCTCCCCCATTCATGCTCTCTCTCTCTCTCTCTCTCTCTCATTCTCTCTCTCTGTCAAAAATAAATAAACATTAAAAAAAGTTTTTAAGAAAAGCTAACAAAATATCAAGGAAATTGTTGATTCCTGAGAAACCAGGGAATTGTATGGGGAATGATGAGTAGTCACAGAGTAATCTATGACTCAACTGTATACTCCATTCATCTGGTCATAGTAACATAAATACTGGATATTTACCAAACTAGAATTAAGATTATACTCCATTACGAACATGGAAGACAGGAAGTGTATGCGAATATAAGAGAGGTGAAAAGGAGTACTAAGATAGAGTTAAATGCTCATTTTCCATGGTGAGAAGTCAATAGATAATGCCCCAGTATCCAAATCAGGAAGCATGTTATTTAAAGATATGAAGGTAAATACAAATCACACATACCTATAAGTATTCCAATTTGATGCCTTTGGGGAGAGAGAATAACAGGAAGTAATACTTCTGAGGATTTGAGTTTTCTTCTCATTTTGCTTTAAAGGACACAGGACATTAAGCAGGAAATAAAGGTATCTTCAGACTGTAAGCTGATTTGGGTGATTCCCCTCACACTCAATCGAATCAAACATCCTGGAAAAAAAACACATGCAGTTGGAACAACAATGACTTTCAAAGTAATCATTTGGCTTTTACTCTTTACCAATGTTTGACCCAGCAAATTTTTAAGTTAGTCCAACCGTATTCATTTTCATGTTTCTTTCCTAATTTGCTAAGCGTTAATGGGCATAGATTTTGGTATAACAATAGAAAAAGAAGTTAAAATTAATTGTAAGATTTATTATCAATGTTAATTTCTCATCGTAAACCCCTATCAAATAAACACACAGGTGGTTGGACTGGTTTAGATGTGAAGTTGGGACTTACTTATTAATTTTTATCTTTAGTTCCTGACGAACACTAGGTAAACAAATAAGTATTTTTGTATGTCTACTGTGATAAGGATTTTCAGGATATAATGAGAAAGTATTTTTACCAATGTCCAACAGGTTTTAAATTTTTTGTTGTTTTGTTGTATTTGTTTGGAGGTCTGGATCTCATCTTTAACTCTATTGGCATGACATTTTCCCTTAAAATTACCTGTAGATGTTCCCATTTCATCAAATTCAAATAGCAAAGTCAACAGAAGATCTCATCTGTCCTTTTTTATTTAAAAGAAACTGTAATAGTTTATGGGGCACCTGGCTGGGTCAGTCAGTTAAGCATCCGACTTCAGTTCCGGTCATGATCTCACGGTTCGTGAGTTCAAGTCCCTAGTCGGGCTCTGGCTGACAGCTCAGAGCCTGGAGCCCGCTTCGGATTCTGTGTCTCCCTCGCTCTCTCTGTCCCTCCCCCGCTTGTGCTCTCTCTCTCTCCCAAAAGTAAATAAACATTAAAAAAAATTTTTTTAATTAAAAAAAAATGTAAAAGAAACTACAATAGTTTCAAAACTTGTCAGATCCAAATCTGCATTGTCAGTGTTCAGCTCTTATGTGGGCCAAAGAAGGTATGGTTGTCCTCTTTAAAACTGGCTGGATGTCCTCATCACCTGAGTTTATTTAAAATACAAATGTCTATACCTTATCTAAGGCCTGAAGAATCAAAATGTAGGAGGTTGGGGGCCAAGAAAATGTATTTTTAGCAATAAATAAATTAAGATAGAAATTGTATTATTCGAGTGCATTTTTCTAAGTTTTGTGATTTACATAATAGCAATGATTTTAAATACTATATACTCACTTTGGGGAACTGAGTTCCAAAAGCTATACAGTTTGTAAAGTAGTGCTTTTTAAAAATTTCTGTTATGTTTCCCTCCTTCAAAATAAATTGCCTTTAAAATAATGCCTTTATGGGGTACCTGGGTGGCTCAGTAAGTTCAGCATCCAACTCTTGATTTTGGCTCAGGTCACGATCTCATGGTTCATGAGATCGAGCCACATGTCGGGCTCTGCGCACTGACCTGGAAGCCTGCTTGGGATTCTCTCCCTCCCCCTCTTTCTGCCCCTCCCCCACTTGCACTCTCTCTGTCTCTCAAAATAAAAATATATATAGAAGTAAAAACGAAAGCTTTAAAATGATCTCTACACATGCACATCATCAAGTAATAACTCAGACATGGCGATTCTCAAGGGCAGTAATTGAGACCCCATGAGAAAGGGCACCAGAAATGAGCGTGGAGGAAGTTAACCAAGAAAAACAGACAAACAGCAAACAAATGAAGTAATCAAAGCAAATCACTGCAATGCCTGAAAATGTAGGAAGAGGGACAGAGCAGGGCACAGTGGAAGTGACACGAAAGATTTGTTTCCTGGAATTGTATTGCAAAAGATTAACTTAGTGGAGAATGTCAGACTTTCTGCTGCAGCTGCAAATTGGAGGAGACGGGAGGCAGAGAAAGAAATAGGAGTGGTGCTGGTATCCAGAGAAAATGAAGGAAGGACAAAGTGAAAGAAACAACCACATGTAGAAAAAGGCCTTCTTTTTGTTAAAGGACAATATTATTCTGCTTGTCACTCAGGCTCAAGACTTCTGATTTATTGATTCTTCTCTCTCAGCCTCTATATTCAATCAGTTGCTTAGTAATTGTGGCTTTTCTCTATGAAATGTCTTTTTTTTAAGTTTATTGATTTATTTTGAGAGAGAGAGAGAGAGCACACACGAGCAGGGGAAGGGCAGAGAGAGAGAGGGAAAGAGAGAATCCCAAGCAGGCTCCATATTGTCAGCGTGGAGCCCAACATGGGGCTTGAGCCCACAAACCATGAGATCATGACCTGAGCTGAAGTCAAGAGTCAGACGATTAAGTGACTGGACCGTCCAGATTCCTCCAAAATGTCTCTCTTATCCATCTTCTTTTCCTTGTCACTACCAGCACCTTAGTGCAGGTTTCAATTTCCTCCTACCTAGACTCTTAGAACAATATTCTTGCCTTTGATTTCATACCCCTCTGTTATGGGCTAAAATGTGCCTCCTCAAAATTCATATGTTGAAGCCCTAACTCACATGACTCATGTCATTTTGGAAATAGGATGTTTCAAGAGTAAATTAATGTTATATGAGGTCATAGGGGGGTGGGTCCCTAATCCAATATGATTGGTGGTGTCCTTATAAGAAGATGAGGAGATGAGTGTGTGTGTGTGTGTGTGTGTGTGTGTGTGTGAAGACACAGTGAGAAGGTGGCTGTCTGCAAGCTGAGGAGAGAGGCCTCAGCAGAAACCAGTCTCGATCTGGAGACTTCCAGCCTCCAGAATTATGAGAAAATACACCTCTGTTGTTTAAACCACCCAGTCTGTGGTGTTCTGTCATGGCGGCCTTAGATGACTAATATGCCTTCACGGTGAAGGTGGAAAAAAACTTTTTAAAATGTGACGCCTATGGTTACTCTCCTTCCTGCAAATTGTTAATCACTCCCTATAGAGATGTCTTACTCTGGTCTTTAGAGGCATTCTTCCCGGGTTTACCTTATGCCATTCCCATGTTTCAAAAAGCAGGTCTCCTCACCATTTCTACACATCCCAAATAATGTCTCATTTCCATGTCTTGTACAGTCTGTGCTTCTCTATCTGGGAAGGCACACCTTTTCTCCAACCCCAGTAACAGTCAGGAACAGCAGGAATCTTGTCTGAAGAAGTCCTAGGGAGCAACCTCCAGTATAGTGACCAGACTCAATGCTTCATCAGAAAGTCATTGGAACAGCCCCTTAAGCTACAGAGGCTACAGAAGACCCAAGTAGATAAAAAACACCTTCTATATTTTATTATTGACATTCAGGTCCTGTTAGCACTTGAGTCTTTGACAGAGATAGCCTCTGGGTGCATTGTTTCAGGGTCTTAGCTTGCCTGGCTTCCAGTCATATAAACTGCTCTACTCCTCAGTTGAGTTTTGCCTCCGTCTCTGAGACCAGCTCTGGCTTAAGAGACGTTATTCTGACTCTCCAGAATATCTTGGTGATGTGTTAGTGCCTTGACTCTCTCTAACTAGATCCCACTCTGAACCAATAAGTTGCTGCCTTCTTCCACAATGATCAAATTACTGCCCAATATGAAAGCCCATTAGAATCCATATTATGATCCATGCTCCTAGGTATCCCTGATGCCTCTCTGTCTAGATCTGTGCTGATCATCTGTCATAGATCTGCCAATCATTTTTTCTCAGTCACTCTGGCACCACCTTGATTCACTTTGGATCTCATTCTGAGTTGAGAAACATTATTCTATCCATCTTGATTGGCCCAGAATTTCACTTGCTACATGCCCCATGAAAATGGCCCACTTAGACCTGTTAGAACTGAAATGATGTTTTCATGGAATCCTTTGGAAACACTCTACCAGTCTTAATGTGTCTATCTCTCATGTGTCAATAAATCCTATAATCTCTCACTTACAGATATATTCACAGCATCTGCCCTGTCATCACCATAGTCCAATACACTCACAATCTTTTCTCACTGGTGTTACTACAATGGCCTCCTAATTAGTCTTCCTGCTTCTGCCTTTGATAATTCAGGCTACGATCAACGTATTAGCCAGGATTTTCTTAAAATTCAAGTTACATCGTACCATTCTTGTGCTCAGGACTCTCCAGTGGATTTCCACATCATCGAGATTAGCACCAAAGTCCCTGCAATGATCTCCCAAGACTAACAGATCTGTCTTTCACTACTAGCTGCTATTTCTCTGACCTCATCTTCTATGACTATCCCCATCACTCATTGAGCTCTAGCCATGACAACTTCCTTCCTATTCCTCAAATAGAACAGGGAGCTTTCAACCTCAGGGCCTTTTCATTTTCTCTTTTCTTTCCCCACAATATTTTCTCCAGATATCCCTATTGCTTCCTCATTTACTTCCTTCTCTATTTTTCTCAAAAGTTACAGTCTCAGTGCTGTTTTCTCTGGCCACATTACTTAATATTTCAAACATTTACTGGACATATTTTTGTCTTTTCTCTGCTTTATTTTTTTCTCCTTAGCAGCTATCATTGTTCAATGTAGTATATATTTGTATGTGTATCATTTATTGTCTGCTTTCCTTTCTAGAAGATAAACGTCATGTATGCAAGAATGTTTTCTGTTTTGTTCACAGCTTTAATTAATGCAAAGAATACTGCATGGAATGTACATAGTAGGTACCCAGTAAACACTGAATGAATGGATGAATGAATGAATGAATGAATGTTATGAGACTTAACTCTGCATATCTGCCTGGATTTTGAGTCCTGCCTTTTCTGTTCTAGCCTATCATTCCATACTTGTGTCCTTGTCATGACATATGAAGGCTGGAGGGGAATGAGGACCTAAATGTGCAGTGCAATGCCTTGGTGATCTGAATCACTCTAAACTAGCTCTAGGTGAAAATGGAAAAACAGTTCACTGGCTCTACAACCAAAACAGCTGTCACTCTGGTAGTCACCCTCGGACACATTGCAGCTCTGTGACTGGAGAGGCAAAATCAATTTGTTATATCCATTCAAAGACTTGTTGGTTTTCCGGTTTATCTTAGAACATAGCGGAATCCCAAAACTGTGCTCAAAAGCATTCAACAGGGAAAACACTTTGGAGTTTAACATATCCTGGTATCAAGAAATTCTCCTTCTAGTTAATCTAAATATTTTGCACTAATAGTAAAGCATAGTTATTTTATGCTCAAGAAAGAAAATAGGAGATCTCTGTCATCCACATGATAATTTTATATGTGAAAAATTGTTTTGTCTAGGAAGTATTCCTAGAAGTTAAACACTTTGCCCCACCAAATAGCTATTATTCATTCTGTCTGTAGTTCTTAATACAGGTGATGACAATAAATATGGTTAATTAAGATAAATAGTTGGTTCATGCTACTAGTCTTAGGTAAGAAAATACTCATACACATATAGTGATATGTGTATGATAATGATATGATATGATATGATAAGTATTTTTCAGAGGCTTTGTCTGCCTTTGGAACACAAGTGGCTGCCTTCAACATCTTAAGAGTCTTTAGTAATATTAGTGAGCAAAATACTTCTGGTCTGTAGGAAACATTGCTCAGGATTTATCGCCCCTCCCCCACCTTCCTCACAGCACCGAAATTTTGATTCAGTTACTGTACAGAGTACATGTCATTTATCTTCCCAGCTCTGTTCTCCGCCCTCTGCCCTGGAAGGCTGACCAGCATGGACCACATCAACGGGGCTCTGGCATCTTCAGGTTTCTGGTTTGGTTGGAACAATGACGAGCTACAGTAACAACAGCAGAAAACAAGAATATAAGATTCTTACTTTCACGAGCTCCCTCTCAACCTCCTATGAAATGATCTGTGTTCCTAAATGGGTCACTGCTCTTTTTAACATGCTATCCTCCACAGGACTCCTCTTTCAGGTTCTAGTAATCTCTCTGTCCTCTTTTCCCTTTGGGTCTGAGATTGGTGGTGGTTCTGCTGTTGCTTTCTCCAAGTTCCTGTGATACGCCTTATAATTCGAGTATACCCCATCCACACCTTTGTAATTTGGCCCTTTGAGTAAAACAAAAACAATATCAAATATATCTCACCTCAAAATATCCTAATTTAGTATGTATGATTTCTTTAAAAAATTTTTTTATGTTTTTATTTTATTTTTGAGAGAGAGAGAGAGAGAGGAGTGAGAGCATGAGCAGGGGAGGGATAGAGAGAGAGGGAGACACAGAACTTGAAACAGGCTTCAGGCTGTGAGCTGTCAGCCCAGAGCCCGATGTGGGGCTCAAACCCACGAACTGTGAGAACATGACCTGAGCTGAAGTTGGATGCTTAACTGACTGAGCAACCCAGGCACCCCTAGTATGTATGATTTCTGATTCCTTTGGAATGCTGACAAATACAGACATCTATAACTTGTTCATGTTAGCTCCTTGCTTTGGGAAAATATTGTGTCAAGTAAAATGCCAGGGATGGGTCCTGACTGGTTAAAACCAATGAGAACATTTAATTCCTCTTGGCTTGGTTGGAAGGACAGTATTAGGCACATAACCTAAGATGATTCAATTGGAATAAATATTATAAACTTTGCCTGGAACTTTTGGACACAAGTACTTTCTTTCCCAATGGGTAAGCCAAGAAGTATGTAGCCTATTATTTGTTAGCTGTCCTACAACTATAGGGCAATCAGCCTTACAATGAAGCCAACATGTGGGCAGGATAATAGAAAGTAGAAGATTGAAACCAAATCCTTGACTGAAACTTTCAGTGAATCCGGAAATCTATTTTTTCAGACTTTCATGAGCTAATAAATCTTCCGTATTGTTTTTGCCAATTTCAGCTGACTTTTCTGTAGCTTGCATCATAATAAGTCTATGAGTCTAAACTAACACATGTTCCCACAGAAACTTGATTCTGATGACTTCTCACAAAATTTCCAGCTGCAAATAGGTATGGGTAGTGAAATAAACCAGGAAGAAGAAATTGACAAGTAAGGATCTCTTTTCCTTTCTGGGGGCTCCTTGAAGTATTTCCAAGTAACCAATAAAACTGTGTGTACCAGTGAGTTTATTCAGCCACTCTGGGACACTCTTTGTAGGAATCCAATTAAGAAGTTCTTCAATCCACATATCCTTTCCCAGTTGCAAACTCATCTACAACCTGATGTCATTACTGGCACAATTATCTTGTAAACAAAAGCTCAATTCAAAACAGTATTTAGGAAAATCATTACACACAAGTGAGGCAGCATGGTGGTGGCCAATGACATTAATTTTTAAAGTATCCAGAAACTGTTAAGGTCCTTTGAGAAAGATAGAAACAAGGACAGAGAAAAGGTAGAAGATATTAATATATGATGAAGAACAGACTCCAATATGCCTAGACTGTGACACAAACTCAAAGGAAATATGAAAAGAGCACAAAATATCAGAAGTGAATTTATTAGGAGAGTTCAGAGATCAGAAGCCATTTCAGACCAAAAAAGATATATCTAAATAAAGCAAAAGTACAGTAACAGAAGAAATGCTTTAGAGTAGTTCCAAATTTGTGAACCAGTAAGAAAAGATAGAATTAAGAGCTGAAAAGAAAGAAAAACATTGGTTTTTACCTCTTTCCATCATGAAACATAGAGATTATCCTGTGCTGGTGACCCATCGACGATCCAGCTGTTCTGGAGACTTGGGCAACCCATTTCCACTGGGTTTGATTATAACACATCAGGTATAATTGTATAATTGATGATTTGTGGAAATCCATAAGGGATAGTAAGATTGGTACATTATCCATTTATCTACTCAACAAATACTTATTTGGTACCTTTTATGTATCTGTTTTAAACGCTGAGAATATAAGAGTTAAGAAACACAAAACTATCTGCCCTCATGGAGCTTCCATCCTAAGGGTAGACAGAAAATAAACTAGATAAGTAAGTAAATACATATACAATGTTGGTGCCCAGTGCTGGAGAAAGAAAAATGGAGAAGAAGTCTAGAAATGTCATTGCAGAGAGGAGGGTATTTAAGAATTTAATATAGGGCATCCAAGAAAGGCTTAGAAGAAAGTGACATTTGGTAAAAGACCTAAAAAAAAAAAAAAACTTAAGGGATAAGCCTTGTGAATAATTTTCAGAGTTGTATTTCTTGGCAGAAAGGATATTATATGGAAAGGTCCCAAAGCAGGTGCTGTCTGGTTCTTCAGGAGCACCGAGGAGCTCATGTGGCCTGCGGTACAGTGACTGAGCAAAGAGTGGTATTTGAGACTAGATAACTAATGGGGAAGTAGGAGCAAATCATGTAGCCCTCACAGATCATAAAGTAACTTGAGTCTTCCCTCTAAGTTAAATGGAATACTATTGAAGGGTTTTGAGCAAAGGGTGACAGCACCTGATTTATGCTGTAATAAGATGCAATTGGCTGTCATATTAACAATATACTGGTGGGTAGCTCAGTCAGTTAAGCATTGGACTGTTGATTTGGCTCAGGTCATGAGCTTACAGTTTGTGAGATCGAGTCCCAAGATGGGCTCCACACTGACAGTGAGGAGCCTGCTTGGGATTCTATCTCTCCCTTTCTCTCTCTGTCCCTCCCCCACTCGTGCTTGCTCTCTCTCACTCTCACTCTCTCTCTCTTTCTCAAAAATAAATAAAAATAAACTTGAGAATGTGCTAAAAAAATAGTCAAGAGATGATTATTTATGATGGCAGGTGTAGAGCTAATAAGTAATGGATTTTAGATATTTTTTTGGTAATCCAGGGAAAAATTTTAAGAATATTGCAGGGAGCCTGGGTGGCTCAGTCGGTTGAGTGTCGACTTCTGCTCAGGTCATGATCTCACGGTTCATGGGTTTGAGCCCCGCACGGGGCTCTGTGCTAACAGCTCGGAGCCTGGAGCCTGCTTTGGATTCTGTGTCTCCCTCTCTGTCTGTTCCTCCCCTGCTCTCACTCTGTCTCTCTCTCTCAAAAATAAATAAAAATTTAAAAAATTTAAAAAAAAAGAATATTGCATAGAACTCTCATATAATTGTTTGCATTTTGTCCCATTTACTTTCTCCAAATCTATCTTTCATCACATTTTTTTCTTTTTTTTTTAATGTTTATTTTTGAGAGTGAGAGAGAGAGAAAGAGAGAGAGGGAGTGCAAGCAGGGGAATGGCAGAGAAAGGAGACAAGGAATCTGAAGCAGACTCCAGGCTCTGAGCTGTCAGCACGGGGCCTGACGAGGGGCTCGAACTCATGAACTGGGAGATGATGACCTGAGCCGAAGTTGGACACTTAACTGACTGAACCACCCAGGTGTCCCTCGTCACATTTTTTTCTGGATCACTTGAGAGTATGTTGGGTACACCATGTCCTACTACTAGTAAATATTACAGAGGTTGGTTCTGAAGAACCATGGATAGTTCTATAGATATATATGTTTAGGATGGAATCAACACGATTTGCTGATTGACCAAAGGTGAGAAATGGAAAAAGAATTGTTAAGTGTGACACCAAAGCTTTAGCTTGAGCCACTGAGAGGATGGAGTGATCACTGACTAATGTGAGGAAGGAAGAATCAAGAGCAAGTCTGGAAAAGAAGATTACAAATTGTGGGCATATTTTATTTGGGATACCTTTTAAACTTCCCAGTAGAGATCCTTCCCAGGGTAGATGATTGGATATTCAAGTCTGGAGTTCAGGAATGAGGTCCGGGCTAGAGACCTGAATTTAGGAACTCATAGTAGCTACGTGATACTTAACAGCATGAAATTGCTTAAGACCCCCTAGGAGCTGGGGTAGCTGGAAGACAGAAAAGTTCCAAGGATGGATCTCTTGGTCCTTCAAAGTCCAGAGGTGGGGGCGGGGGGGATGACAAGGAAGTAGCAAAGGATCCCAAGAAGGAGTAGCCAGAAGAAGCAATAAGATGAAGGCAATGTGTGGTGGGTTTAGAAGGTAAGTGAGGAAAACATTTTAAGGAGTAGAGAGGAGACAACACTTGTCAAACGGTTCTGATAGGCCAAGATAGGAACAGACCATTTAATTTAGCAAAGAAGAACTAGATAAGTGGGTGCTGTGAGTTCAAGAACAAGGGGACAAGAGAAATGCCAGCAGAATATAGACAACTCTTTCAGAGTTGACTTAAAATAGGGGTGGTATTTAGAGTGCAGGCCATGATCAAGGTGTTGTTGTTGTTGTTGTTGTTGTTGTTTTGTAATATGAGATAGGTAGCAGCATATTTACATGTTTATGGTAATCAACTAAGAAGATAAAATAAATTAATGGTTCTGAGAAGAGAGAAATTATCAAGAGAGGAGTTCATTAGTAGCAATAAAAGACAAGTTTGCATATTATACGCAGCACTGATGCAGATAGTGCAGACGGTGGTGGGAGCCTCTCAAAATTCTCTTTTGATTACTTAAAATGTTCAAGGGAAAGAGGAAGAAAAGTTAGCAGTTGAAAATTTAATTGCGGGGAAAGATGTTGGAAGTTTGAGGAAACAGGAAAAAGTATGAAATTTGCATAGGGAAGTGGAGAGGTGTACTGGTTAGAGAAACAGAGTATTCTGGGGCATTTGATTTCGTGATCGTGAATACAAAAGTCCAGTCAGGATGATGGAGTTTTTCTCCAGCCACGTTCAGCAGTGTGAGTGTAGGCACTGAGTAGGCAGAGTTGAATTTAACAAGGTATGTGGTTTAGCCAAGTGAGTAGAGCAAAGTGAGAGGAAAAGTAGTTGAGGATAAATGCAAGGAGGTGAATACAAGGATTAAACATGGAATTTAGACCAGTTTAAGAGCAATAAACATAAAAGGGACGATGGGCAATGAAAAACAATGGTGGGATCCACATATGGTTAATATCGTTTATGCACTGTATATACCTTAGAGTACCCCTTTCAGGTGTGTGCCATTAATATCTGGAATTGTATATTTATTCTAATAATTTTCTGAAGACGGCACTCAAATGTCTTGTTTTATGAAACATGGTTTATTATAGCAGTTTCCAAAAGATTCAAGTGAAATATCTTGAAGACTCACTAATACTAAGACATCATAGGGGCTAGTAGTGGCCCTACCAGTGGATATGAGGTCCTGCTTGATTAAGGGATTATTGGGATTGGGGCACTGGAGGGTGTGGGCTGGAAACAAAAGAAGTGGTCAGAAAGTGGGGTGTTGACAGCTGAGATTATCATTACGGGATAGTTGTCATTATTGATAATGACAAGGTCAAAATTATGATCCTGGGAGTGGATGGCTAACGTAAGGGAAGCACAACAATGATCTAAGAAGAACAGCTTCTGAAGGAACCATTGGGAGAAAGTGACAAGAAAATCACATTTGGGAATTAATGTTCTTATCTTAAAATGTATCAGTAAGCTAAAGGTTTTATATTTTTTTAAAAAATTGTCTTAAAATCCTAACTTTTAGAATTCTAGAACAATATTAAATATGAGTTAAAATAGATTCAATGTCTTAAGCTGCAATTTTTCAGAGTTTTGATCGAAATAAATGTTTGCATTCTCCTGTTTACCCCAAGTCTGTGGCTGTATTGAATACTGTTTTGTTGGCAAACAGCCTTCATTCACAATCTGTTCTATGTTCAGGGGCTGGAAGTTTGGGAATTACATTTCCCAGGATCCCTTTCCTTGGGGAGGATGGATGAAATTTGCATTCTGCCAGTGATCTCACGTGAGATCTGAAAGCAAAGGGGACACCCAACAATTCCCCCTCCAACCTGGACGGCAATTAGTCCCACAGTGGCTGGTGGAATGCCAAGCTCCACCACCAGGAGGAGCCTCAGAGCAGGGGCATTGTGATACTGCTGGCCATTTGCGGCAGTATCTTGACCTCTAGGTGGCAGCAGCAAGTTGCTGAGTTCTGGGCCGCCCCTGCAGGGGTGTCGTCTGACATTAGTCATGCTAATGGTGACTTCTCAAGCTTTACCAACAACTTCTGAGCCCCTAAATCCCTGTGTCAAATCCTCACGTTGTTTTGATTTTTCTTTAACGAATCCTGATCGGCACAATATTTCACACCAAGACTGTTCCAGACCTACAAAGATGGGAATCTCGTGTTGGTTAGTTGATCTGGTTGGGTTTGCATACAGTGATGATCTCTTTCCAATGTAAAATAGAATTCTAAGGAGACAGGGCATGCAGTGGCTAACTTACTTAAAGTATCACGTATTGATGCCTCAGGTTAAGGGCCTATTGAAGTCAAGAATTCAGGAACCCAAGTTGGCTACTGCTGTGGAATAGAAAAGAGAATAGAGGACTATGGAGTATGTCAGCTACTTTTGATTACAATCGAGACCATAGAGAAAAAAAATGAGAAGCCCAAGAACTTCACAACCTTGGATCAAGGCATGGCCAGAGACCCATAAGGCTTCTAAAGGACCCTTATTCTTGTAGCCACATTGTTGGTACAACCAAAAATCAGACCTAAGGTCTGTTGTTGCAGGCTGCAACTTTATAATGCAAGATGAATTCAGAGCCTTGCTAGGTCTCTTACGTGAAAACCAGGGCTTTTATTGTGAAAAGTGGGCTATGTGAATTGGGAAAGAACCATTTTAGAGGATTTGGGTAAACTTAGTACTTCAAACCCCAAATCCTTCTGAGGCTTCCTTGCCAGCAGAAGTGAGCCCTTCCTCCCTGGTCTGTCCTTCATCCCTTGTTAGAAAACTCCACAAGCAGAAATTACCTAGTAAGGGGCTGCCAATCTCTTAAGACCCAACCAGACCATTACTGACTGCCTCGAGACCTTGACTGTAACAAGTCCCTTGACCTTTGAAAAGTAAGAAAGCTGTTTGGTTTAGAGTTTTCCCGTTCGTACACAGAAGTGTGTTTTAAAGAGACTTCAGACTAAGGGAGGGAGGTGGGAGGGAAAATCCAGTTTTGAGTTGCATATGTTCTCATACCATAAAGATACACTTCTTGTAAGGCCCTCTGCTGATCCTTTTGACAAATAAACGACATATTTTAATTATGGCAAGTATTAGCACACTTACATACAAGAGAAATGATAGAAACGTAAATGATTATTTTCAGATTTCATATGGGTACCAGAACTCTAAATTTACAAATACATAGACACAGTGATGCAGCCACTGGGGTAAAGCTGAACTGAACCCAGTCTGTGAGTTTTTGCCGTTCTCTGGCACATCCTACTAATGGAGAGAAGGGATATTCGGGGTCTAGCTGCCAAGCTGCATGAGAATGGGACTCCATGTAAACTGAAAGAGTATGAAAAGAAGACAGATGAGGAGGACAGGCCTTGGCCTTGGTGGAAGAGGAAATTGGAGATTGCTACCCTGGCAACTGTTTCTTGGCCTGTGATGGTCCTGTGATTATATTTTTCTGCCCTTAGGAACTGGTATCCTAAAGCAATCAGCCTGTTGCAAAGTGAAGTAGACACTGTTTTCCCTTTATTTGACAACCTCAGAAGCATCTGGAATAGTAGTAATAACTATAATAATGATGGATTGTAATTATATTGCATATCCTGACCACATGCCAGGCACTGAAGTGAGAAGTGCTTTCCAGGTATCAGCTCATTTAGTCCCTGCAATAGCCCTATGAATGAGATATACTGTTATAATCCCACTTGTGGGTTTGTAAAATCTGAATTTGAGAGAGGTTAAATTACTAGCTACACATCACATTGGTAGCTAATGATGGAACTGGAATCCAAACCCAGGCCTTTCTTGCCCCCAAACCCAAGACTTTAACCCCTATACTATTCTGATTTCCTTTGGCCACACATGGCCTTACGTCCCATATATTTTAGCTATTAAACTCCCCTCAAACCCACCACGATTCTTCTAATAATGAATGCTATGATCTTCCTAAAGGGTCACTGTAGCAGCTTTCTAACTCATCTACCTGTACTCATTTTGGCTCCAATGCCCAGCCTGTTTTCATATTACAGCCAATGGGAAAATTTCAAAACATGAATCTGACCATGTTGCACCACCCTACTGAAAATGCTTTAATGGCTCCATGTAAAGACTCATCAATGCAGGCTGCTCCTTCAGGCCTGCACGGTTTGTCCATTCCTTGGAACCTCCTGGGGCCCATTGTTCCCGAAGCTCCTTCCCCTCCCTTGCTGTCTCTTCTACAGCTACAGTGGTCTTCCTCAGTTCTCCAAATGCACTGTGTACTTTTCTTCCATGGAGCCTTTCCAAGAGCTCTTTCCTTTGGCATGCGTTTGCACACCACAACCCACCCCTTTTTCGCCTAGTTAATACCCCTTCTTCTGCCCATCACTTCCTACCAGTCTTTCTGATCATTAAACTAAGTTAATTTAATCCCTTAATTAAATTATTCTCCGAAGGCTCTTGTAACACTTGCCTTTTCTTCAAGGTTGGGGTTTTATTCGCGTGGTTCTTTGATGAATGTCTATATTCCTGATCATGTTGCCTCCATGAAGGCAGGAACCAGGAAGTAGCCACAGTACTTAGGACAACATTTGGCATTTGATAGGCGGTTAAGCCAAAGTTGTTGAATAATGGGGCTACAGCAAACCTCTACAGGGGGATACGAGAAAGACGAGCCTTTCCAAAAGTCTATAATGTGCTTGGCCCTTGTGTGGAGGATGAAGATCAGCTGAGAGTGGAAGGTCAGCTCATCAGGCAACCAGCGCCGGCCAGATGGCCCCAGATTCTCACCGCCTGAGCCTAGGAAGAGAGTAGCTAGGTCTCATCAAGGAGTTTCAGTTGGTGGGAGCAATGTTTGTCTCACAACTTACTTCTCAAGTGGGTCAACCTAAAAAGGCAACTGCTTAATCCCGAAGAGACTCTTAAAAGAGAACAAACCGAGGGTTGCTGGAGGGGAGGTGGGTTGGGGGATGGGCCGAATGAGTGATGGACATTAAGGAAGGCACTTGTTGAGATGAGCACTGGGCGTTATATGGAAGTGATGCATCACTAAATTCTACTCCTTAAGTCTTTATTACACTATATGCTAACTAACTTGGATTTAAATACAATTAAAAATTTAAAAAAAAGGAAGCAATTGCTTAACACACTGAGCAGTGAGTATGTAAAATACCTTGTTATCCTGTCTTCAACAGGCTTCAGGGTGAATTGGTTGATAAAGGTAGAGACTGAGAGGAGAACCGAGTCTGATCCTTTCCTCGTGAGTGGTAGGCCTGGAAGTCGGATCTAAGTCTGGTGACCCCACAGGAAGAGGGTGTTATCTGAACGACTGGGCTGTGGTGCGTTATCTCCATGATGAGTTCTGGGATGATGGTCACCCTGAGGTAGAGGCAGGGTATACACTGAGAGTGATTCACCCAAACAGCGCCCTCTCCAGACCCAGCTTCCTGGTGTAAGGAATTCCACCATTAGAAATTCTCTGGTCTCTAAAAAAATGTAAACACAAGGAAAAACAGCACATCAGATCAGATTCCTTTCAGATATTGTGGTTTTGATGGGGTCTGGAAGAAGAAGGAACTTGAAAATAGACAGCAAAATCGTGGAGTGTTGGTGGCAAGTGAGCAAAAGGCAGGAAGCAACGAGAAACTTCATCAACTTAGGACAGTCCCTGCATTTAGCAAATTTAGAGAATAGGAAACTGTTTTGTTTGGATTAAAAATCTGAGGGATAATTATTATTATTAAAAAATTTTTAATGTTTATTTTTGAAAGAAAGACAGAGAGAGAGAGAGAGAGAGAGAGAGACAGCACGAGTGCGGGAGGGGCAGAGAGGGAGGGAGACAGAATCTGAAGCAGGCTCCAGGCTCTGGGCTGTCAGCACAGAGCCCACATGGGGCTAAAACCCACAAACCTTGAGATCATGACCCGAGCCAAAGTGGAACACTTAACCAACTGAGCCACCCAGGCACCCCCGAGGGATAATTGTTATTTTTAAGATTCTTGCAACATAGTTTTCATTGAGTTGCCATAATCCTGTTGGACTTGGGTTTTGTTGCTGGTGGAGGGAGACTGTGTTTGACTTTGCTTGGAGACCATAAAACCACAACAAAATAGATTCTCCTGGATGCTACCTAGGCAACACCAGGACCTCCTCTACACCGTGAGACGGACTTGTGATGAAAGATACGCGGCTCCACAACGAACGGCATGGATACAGTGCGTCTGAAGAAACTGAAGGTGGTTCTTCAGAATCATCTTAATGAGTAACCAAGAATATAGAGAATTTAAGATGTCAAGTGCCTTCTCAGGAAATCCAAGCTTTATAAACAACAGCAAAAGCCTCTAGTCTGACCAGTCTCCCTAAAATTATTTGCCACTGTTCTGACAGCCAGAAAAGTCAGCTGTTACGATCTTTGTGAAAGTTGATTTAAAAGCAGCCTGCTAAATGTCCTCGTTGAACTGCATCACTTCCTTCCTGGGACCATCAGGGAACCTCCCCAGCCTTTCAAGACAGGTTCTGCTTAGAAAGGTCAACCGGGCAGTGGGAACCCCAGGCAAAAGTTAGCGGCTAGGGCAGTGCATCTCCTTCTCGGAGCTCTCGGCCATTCCTTCTCCTCCTCTCCCCCCGGGAGGTGGACCCCGTGGAAAGATTCACCGAGAGGGTGGGTCACAGCTCGGGTTTGCAGCTGCGGAGAAGCGCCGGAGGCCGTGCATCTCCGGGAGGTAGGGGAAGCCTGCGAGAGAGCCTCCAGGCCCCCGCCCCCGGCTCTTCCAGCCACCCGCTCTTCCAGGGGCGCGGGGCGCGGGGCCGGGGAGGGGTGTGGCGGCGCCAGGGTAGCAAAGGCAACCTGCCAGGGACGCTGAACCCCCTCCCCCCCACCCCCCCCGCCCCCGGGCCGACCTTCCCCTCCGAAAGGAGCACTCGTGCGGGGGGGGGGGGGGAGAGTGGGGGAGAGTGGGGGGAGGCCTAAAACCCCAGGGTGCATTCGAGGGGAGGACCCGACTGCAGAGGGAGGGCAGAGTCGCCGAGCAGCTGGGCGCAGGAGTGAGCGCGCGTGCGAGCGGCCCGGGGAGGGGGGGAGCGCGGCTGCGGATCTGCCGCGGGCGGGAGCCGGCCGGCGTGTTGTGCACTCTGTAACCCGGGCGGCCCGGCTCCCTGCAGCCCCGCCGCGGCGCCCGAGCTCCCGGGGCCCGCCGCTGGCCGCGCGCTCGCCTCGCTGCCGGGAACCTGGACGAGCCCGGGAGAGCGAAGGTAAAAGGAAAGAGGAAGAGAGATGGAGGGCAGGGGAGAGGGAGAGACGAGAGAAAGCGGGCGAGCGAGCGAGCGCGCTAATGTGGGTGCTCGCCGAACAAATTGCAGAGGCAATTGTGAGCAAGTTTGTACTTGCATGCCGGGGTTGTGCGTGCTTCATGGGAGGGAGAGGGCGGCGATGGTGGCGGCGGTGCTGGTGTGCGTACGTGTGTGACACTCAGGGATGAGGAGATAAGGAGGTGGAGAGCGTCCTCCCTGCTTCTCGTACGTAGATATCCCTATTAATATCCCCCGCTCGCGTTGTCATTTCCGCTTGTGGCACTTCTCTTGGGCTCCAGTGATGCAGAAGCAAAAGGCAGCCACCCTCTTGTTGTGATGGCCGGTACTGTTGCTACTATCAGATGGGAGATGCAGGGCGTTGGGCAAATTCTAGGAGCCTCCCTTCCTCCACCCCCGACTATTTTAGGAAGGGCTGAGGGGGGTGGGGGGGGGGAGGGGAAATAGGTAGCCCCGGCCGAGGGCTGGAAGACCTCGCAGAGGCCGGGCTTCAGACAGTCACCTTGCAATTGCTTCCAGGCAGAGCCTACGCTAGAGGGCAAGATAACTTTCATCTCCTCCCCGGAAAGACACGTTTCAGAAATTTTGCATTGCTGCCCGAGGAGTTCTGTGAAATGGTGGTTCACAGGGCGGCAGGTGCATGGCGAAAGGGCAGGAAAGTAGTGCAGAATAAAGCAGCTCTCGGCCGACAAGCGAAGAAAGCCCGGTGGGAACCGCGGTGAGGTGTGCCGCCTGGGGTGCCAAGAGCTTGGAGGCTGCAAGTTCAGGCCCAGCCCAGGGAGAAACATCGGCTGCGAAACCGGTGTTAGCATCCTGGAATGTTCTTTCTCAGCTTTGCAGCTTGGGGTGGGAAACCTGTCTGTATCTGAAATTCATCTGTGAACGTTAAGAAAGTTCTAAACGAATTATTTTTCTCTTTTTGAGTGTAGTTTTGTCTTCATCTGAGATCCGCTTTACTAAAGGAAGTATTTGTAGACAAAAGCCAGACTTGTGCAAGAGAAAAATGTAGTAATTTTTAGTTAAGCAACAGCTATTAATATGACCCACATCTGCATAAAATGCTGATTTAATTAGTCGTGAGGATTGTTTTTTAAGAGGCCTGCTGTTCCCCATGATGAAAAAGATTAATAGTATGGGTAAAAAGTTCCTAATATTGCCAGAACATTGTAATAAAACACATAGCTATTTTTTTTTCTTGTGTTTTTGAGTCTGTTCCTTACTTGGTGGCAAATTGAGAACAAAATGTACCAGATCAATGCTAATTTAATATGTTTCATGCTGACGATAAAGGCACATCTTCAGACTGACTCAGATAATAATATTGCTAGCCTTTGAAAATATTTGCTCAGCTATTACATTATAGACTCATTGTTATCTTTCTTGACTAATGATTTTTCACAAACTGGTTTGTTTCTGTTCTCACTGTCCCCACATACAAATTCTTGTCCCTGGATTCTTTCTTGCAAGGGAGCCGAGGTTGGGAAAAGGTAGTTTACCATTCAGGATTTTTCAAGACTTGCTTGTCTTAAATGTGGAGGGCACCACACTGGGACCTGCTCTCTGAAAGTAGGCAGCACGCATAGCTTCTTGGCAACGACAGGCGGTGTAAATTGAACAGGATGTAGGAAGCCCATGACTGGGCAAAGTTGCTGGCGTTTTCTCAGCTCTAGATACTGCAGCCACACCCCGTGGCCTGACCTTGAGAATCACACAGGGCCCAAGGCTCCCCTGTGAGGGAATCGTGTTTCTCCCCCTCTTCACTGTCTGAGGCGTCCTTCCTTGTGATCTAATCCAACCAGAACCAGTGTTTGGCAAGAAGTGCAACATATACTCTAGCAAAGTATGGGAGGAAGGTAGTAGATATCTTTGGGCCTGATTTATACTGCAACCTTCCCCCAAAAAGTTGAATCATGACACGTCATATTTGTCATACTGATCCGCTCTGTACTTAGTCTTTTGGTTACCTGTTTCCATGTTTGTTCTAACAGAGAAAGGGCCAATTCTTATTTGTTACCCTGTACATTTCATAGTAGTGAATAATTAACAGTACTATTCACTGATAGCCCATACACATACATTAGTAATATATCTATATTAACTCCAGATGTCCCTTTTCTCCCTACTGCTTAGCCATCTTAGTGTTTATTAATTAGTACCATTGCTAAAGGATGAATAGAGAAAAACAATAATTAACTTTAAAATTAGACACTTACATGACTCACTCCAGCAAAGGACTGAGAAGGGGTGGTTGTGTATTTATTAGCTTTTTTATTTTTGCTTAATAGTGAATTTTAATAGGGGCTCTATTCTTATACATATTTAGATGTCTACTTCAGTAATATTTATATTTCATACGGCTGTGACCCTGTTTGTGTCTTATGGTCTCAGTGCGTCTTTCTCAGTTAGAAATGAACCACATCATCTCTGGTGGTTGCAGGGTTTGGAATTTTCTGTTATCGTTTCCTAGTACCTAAAATTGTAGTTGCATTGCTTTAAGATGTGTTCTTAGGGCCTAGCAGTGTTCCTCCTAATGTTTTTCCTAACGCGTTTTTTTTTAGGAGCACAAACAAAAAACTGCCTTAGCCGCGAGTTGTCCATTCTGCTTAGAGACTAGAGAAGTCCAGGTTTGATGATTCACTCCTGTGCTTTTTTCACGGGGGCTGGTGTTAGAAGAGTGTGGTTCAGATAGGAGAATCCCAAATAGCAGACAGTGTAAATTCCCACTGCATTCTGCACAATAATTGCAGCAGATGGTTATCGATTGGGTATTCAGTTTGCTCGAACAGTTCCCTGGATTTCTCCATGAGAGAACTCACCCTGCTTTGTTGTCATATTATCGATTTCATCTCCCCCTCTGATGCAGAAGCTCTACGAGGGGCTTATCTGTCTTGTTTACTGCTATTTACTCAGTACCATTGTCCTTTACAAATAGTTTCTCAATACCCTTTTGCTGTATGAAATGTACTGGGCTCTTACTTCTCTGCCTGGAGTGGTGGATGGCCTTAGCTACAGACGGATCTCAGTTCCTTCTTCTGGAAGGATTTGGAGACGGTGCCGGGACTGCTAATTCATACACAACCCATCAATGTCTACCTGATTCTCTCTTTCCATCCCAGTACCGGTCCCCCTCGCTGCCCACGATGTCCTGCACCTATTAAAAACTCTTTTAATTTCCCTGGGAATAGTGAGCTCGTTGGTGCTGCTGGACCTTCCTCTGCCCACAACCTCAACTGCCCACAATCGCTCAGTTCCAGGAGTGAATTTCAAGCTTTTGTGACCTCTTACCAGCTATTTTAGTGGTCACTTGTGCTGCCATTGGTTTTGGACCTGGGGAGCACACTTGAGGGCACCTCTCCACTTCTCATATTGCAGGTAGAGAAAGTGAGGCCAGGGGAAGGAAAATGGAAACCAGTTATTTGCTGGACCTCTGCTACATGCCAAACAGTCTGCTAAGCATATTACATATTTATCTTTTTAAATTTATGCAGGATAAAATTAAACCAATAATTTAGCATAAAATGACTTCATTTTACAGATGAAGCCACAAGTGCTCAGAAAAGTTTACTTTTCTTCAGGTCACATGGATGGAGTTAAGACTCTGCCCCAGATCTTTCTTAGTCCATGGTGTGTGGATGTCGTGGTACCATACTCCCTGTGGTAGGTCGTCACTGGGGACTTCCAGCTCACACTCAGTCAGCTAGTTGGAACAAAGCTAAGCCTAGAACTCGTATCTTCTGACCCCCAGTTTCCTTTTCTTTTCTTTTTATTTTATTTGCTTGATTAATTAGAAATTTCTTATATGTCCCCCTGAGTGAAAGTATCAGTAAACAGCAAGACTATCAGAATTTCACAAGGGAGGAAATGCACATATGATGAAAACAAAATATTTTATCTTCTGTCTGAAAAAGGAAGGATATTGCATTTACTTCTTTTGCAGTGAGGAGGGAGGGGTTTTCTGTAAAACAAAAATGTCTGTTGAGGGCCTGGGATGTTCTCAGGGATCCATTTGGCATTGATGGTGAGATGTCAGAGAGAGAACAGTTATAGACTCTACCCTTGCAGAATGTTCACAGTCTACTTAGAGTGTGAGACTAACAGTGGTGGTGAATATAAGACAAATTATACTTATAATAACATGGGTTGTTAGTGCTCAGTGTGTACAGGAGCATTTAAGGATGGCTTCAAGCAGGGTGGGGGGCCTGGGCCAGGTATTTAGTGATCCTTGGGATCTGCTCAGCTAACAGTGCCCCACACAAGGGCGAAGTTGTTACCGCAAGCATATGAGTGCATGAGGTGAAGATATTGGAAGTAAGATCTGCACAGCCCCTCTGGCTGCTGAGCTCAGTTGATGGTACCACGACCCACGCAGTCTCAAGGCAGAATCCTGAGAGTTATCCGAGACACTTTGACAACCCCATTGCCCATTTCCTATCTCCCCTCCCTACACATTTGCCTCCTAGAGATTTTTCAGATCTTACCCTGTACTCACTGTCTTATTTTAGTCTGTCATCATCTTGACTCCTGAGATACTTTCCTTAGGGATCTTTCTGAATCTTTCAGTCTTGTCTCCTTCAAATACACCCTTAAAAACTGTACCTAGAATAATCTCAATTATACTTGGGCACTTCTAGCTTAAAATCCCCCAGTGGTTTCCTATTGCCTCCCAGAGAATCAGGATGAAGCTTCTGAGCATAGCACACAGGGCCCTCAACCGTCCGAGGCTACCTCCTTCTCCAGCCTCAGCTCCAGAATGTCACCTGGAAGAGTCCTTCGTGATCCAACTCTTGGTGCTTCCCACATAGAATCATCTGTTTCTTGTGTCCATGACTTTGCTCAAGTTATTCACTCCACCTGTCATGTGTCTTTCATATTTTTTTCCTGACTAGCTCATTTACCAAGATTCAGTTCAGGGGTGAGCTCCCTCCCAGGACACTTTTCCAGAACTTTCCGATTGGCTTAGCGCCCACCCTTTGTATTTTCCATCTCTGTATTTGGACTTGCCCGTGGTATTGTTATATTGTTTTGTTTTTTTTTTAATATGTTGTATCTCCCACTATGTTCTAAGCTCCTCAAAAAATAGAAACTATGTCATATTCATCTTGGTACCCCCAGCCTTGACCTCTGAGACTCAGAATGGATTTGTTATACTATAGAAGTAAGACTGAATACGTAACCTGAATTTAGACATAAGTAGAGAAATTCTGAGTTTAACATGGCCTTCAAAAGATAAATATATCATACATATATATATGTGTATATATATCTCAAGTATTTGTATCAAGTATATATATATATTTATATGTATATATATACATTTATATATATTTATATGTATATATATATATTTATATATATTTATATGTATAAGAGAGAGGGAGAGGAGTGTTGGAGATTATTATATAACATAAATGTGAACGAGAAGAGGGTAGAAACATGGTGATCTGTAATGCAGTGACTTACAGAAATCCTTTTTAATTCCATAATTCTTGATTGATGGTGGGAGTCATGACTTTTATGAACTCCAGTGCTGATCAGAAGCTGGCTTGGGATAACTGAATTAACGTGAATTTCTTCCTTCATCTCTACTTAGTATATATGTAGTTTTCTAGCCAGCTAGAGAAAGTTATATTCTTACATTTGGGGAAGTTCACTTTCTAACAGTTTAAAGGACCCATTTGTAATATCCTCAAGGCACTTCCCACTGCTTACTAGTCTTCAAATTATGGTAGCTTTTGCCTGTGGGCAAGTGGAATATTTTCCCCCAGGAGATGAGGGCTGCTAATAGGCACATAATTCCAGCAAGGCTAAAGGCCTTGATGCATGCGAGACCAGCCATAAACAATTATTTCTCCTCTGAGGATCCCTTGGAAAGCCACCCATTGAAAGGTACCTCTCTAGCCCAGAAGCTGCCAAGTTTTGGGTCCTCCTTCTACTAAATATCCTTTCAAGTAGCCAAGAGAAGTCTGCCTGTGTCTTCTTACCAGTTAAGGCTACTTCACTGCACCATCTCACCCTAACTTGTTAAGTAACCAAGTACATTCTTCTCGCTCCATTATACCTTTCGGATGCTTTTTCCATAGGGCAGCAGCAATATGCAATGTTTTGCATCCTTTTTGAGATACTGTTCTAAAACAGGTATTATCAGCTTTTTGCATTCATGCATTCTAACCAGATACCCATGCATGCTAATATTAATAATGCCATCTTAAAATTAGTCGTAATTTATAATATAGTCTATCACACAGCCTCTGTCTCATAAATCATACTGTTTGAATGACCACACATCCAGGTTATAATATAGTTGTCGATAGCACTCATCGATTCCTCTTGGTTTCTTTTTTTTTCCTTCTGGCAGGTGGCCCTTCCCACATGGATGTGCTTTCCCTACAGGTGTGTCTGTACCATCCTTCCCTGCCCCCGGCCCGTTCTTTTTCTTCACCTTCCTCCTCATAATGCACAAGTGTGCATTAATGCCTTGGTGTGCGGACCCTTGGTTAAGTTTCTGTCTCTGGGTGCATGTTCAACCTCCGCTCCTTTCTTCATTATTTATCCTACTTCTGGTGAAACCTTCTCTTCACCTAACCTTAGGGTTAGGAAATCCTTCTTCAAACTAAATGTCTCAATGTCAGGATTTCAACTACTCTCTTAACCTTTCCGTCTCCTCGCCCAGTCCAGGATGATGAATTAAACTTGACCAAAGCTGAGAATTCAGGATGGGGTTAGAAAGAAAATGGCCTTTCTGCTCAAGCCACCCCTAACCCTAGCCTTACAACCTGTTTTGGAGTCTTTCTGTATGGGAAAAAAAGAAGCTAAATCAAATCCATGTTGACGTCTGAAAACAGAATATTTGAAACTCACATTTTTAGAATGAAATACTTTTCCACTTATACTGTTTTAACTCATCAAATAGTTGTTAGAAACTAAGATTTTTTTTTAAGTTTTTATTTTTAAATTTTGATCCCAGTGTAGTTAACATACAGTGTTGTATGGGTTTCAGGTGTAAAATACAGTTATTGAACAATTCTGTACATTACTCAGTGCCCATCTAGGAGCTAAGATGTAATCTTATTCCTGGAAGTTGTACAAATGAAACAGCAAAATATATGCACAAAGCAGGCTGAAATAGCATATATAAAAGAACTTGGGAGTATTAAGAAAGAAGACTCAGTATTGGACTTCATAGTACATTCACTTTCATAGGTAAATGAGAAAGATGATAGTTTAAAGAGAAAACATGGGATACGTGAACATTTCCTTTTTAGCAACCAACTTTATTATGTGTATCTCATGTACGTATTTATTTTGTCAAATATAAGAATTCCTAGCATTTGTGTAGTGCTTAGTAAATATTTTACCTGGCAATGATTATCTATTCGAATTGAATACAAATGGTTTTCTTTTTAGCACTAGGATGATGTATGTAGTTTTTTTTTTTTAATATTGTACCTTTTCTATTTGTTTTTCAGATTCCTGAGTTCATTTAAGAGAACAGTCTTAAAATAAAAGAAAGAAAAGAAGTGGCTCAGTCTTGGAAGTGCCATCTCCTTGCCAGCTGCTGCAAGCGCTGGGGATTCGTTTACGACCGAATAGATCCAGAAAGCTCCAGTATGTTTTCGTGAGTGATATGGTGCTACATCGCCCGGGGACAACAGTGTCTGCTGTTGGTTTCCTGCTGGGGGAGACAGCATGGCTGCCTCCAGGACGGCCTCACGGTCTCCCCGGGACATCGCCAATGTGATGCAAAGGTTGCAAGGTAAGGGACAATAATGTCAGGGTTTGTTCTGTATTTTTTAAGTACACTTTAATTACCAACTTAACTCAGGATCTTTTCAATTTGCTTGCACTTTTATTCAATTTTATGAAACTACAGCAAGGGATCACAAAATGACGTCTCTCATGCTAGCGTTTTCAGACTAGTCATGCTGTTTGAAGATGCTATCTTTTTCACGTAGAAAAGAGACAAAGACAAACCTCTTTGTTTGGTTTTATGTCTGCATTAGTGTGATCTTTAGTGGTTATTCAGTGTCTAGCTGGGAATTCAGTTATCGCCAAACTGCCCTTCAGTCACCAATGACAATACAGTGCCGTGACAGTGCAGAGTATCATGACGATGGTGACAAAAAATTGTACACTGTGGTCAGATAAGTCAACTAATAGTTTAAATATCCAAACTAGGAAGCCCTCAGAGATCTAGAAAGTCTTTTAGCAAAATGAGGCAAAGAGGTGCAGAGGGTTTAAGACGTGACGGGATTAATGGCGAGTGGCAGTGTGTGGACTAGAACCATCTTCCTCACCACTGTTCTTTCTCTAATAGCCAACTTTTCTAGAAGACAATTAGCAGTGAAATGTTATAGCAGCTTATAGATTAATTCGTAATTGTGAATTACACACGCATTGAAACATGTATATTCTTTAAACCATAAAAATAATCATCTTAGAAGACTATGAAAATATTGCTTCCTTGTCACAGTCCTAATGCTACCTCTCCCCAACTTGAAACGGATATAAAAATATTCAAATTTTATAGGGTTTTTTTTCCTGGCATTTGTCAGGAGAGCCTAAAGTAGTGTTACAGGTTGGCTTTTTGCTCTTCGAGTATCTCCAGCAAGCAAGCGATTGCTGTGGTTTTCTACCACGACCATGATATTAATCTCTTACAATCCCACCTTCCTCACTTACAGTGTATTTGATGTGCATAGCAGTCATTTCCAGGTAAGCCCTCTTGACTTTCAAATACCGGTGAAACTCTGGACATTCGTGGCCCAGGGCGTGCTCTCAGCTACAGAAAGGCACGAGCTTAGTGGAGCTGTGCATTTCTCCATGTCAGACCGGAGACCACCACTGTCCCTGACACCCCTGCAATCACAAGGCTCCCATGCGTGTAGATTGTCCTGGGCTGGTTTTTGATGCTTCAGTGCCAGTGGCACTTATTTCAAGTTTATGGCTGGAAGATCTCATCGTCACACCAGAAAGAGCTTGGTTAAATAAAAGAACTGATCCTTGCTGAATATGTGGGCGTAGACCTCCTCCATAGGCCAAAAACAAACAAACAAACAAACAAACAAACCCTGATTATGTCTACACAATGCTAAGGATCTCCAGTTTAAATTGTACATCTTTTTTTGGGTAGATGGAATACTGAACTTAGAGTTCCATTTTTCTGTCTGTGTCTGTCTTTGTTGTTTCCTGGGCACAAATTCCTGAGCCATTTTGTGCCTCAGGGACCTCATTTACAAAAAGATGGAAAGGAAACCAGAGGCCCCTTACAAAAGATAAGGAAGATAATTAGGTAATAAAGCAGATTTTCCTTTGAGTTTATTAAATATGAAAATTCCCTGGATCATATATATATATATATATGTACATATATATACACACATATATATACATATATATGTACATATATATGTGTGTGTGTGTATATATATATACACATATATGTATATATACACACACAATAAAGGGAAATTGTACAGGGTAATTTGAAAAAGATTAAATAAGAATCAAGATTATGATTGTACAAAGTGTTTACTTTTTTTTTTTTTTTAATTTTTTTTTTCAACGTTTATTTATTTTTGGGACAGAGAGAGACAGAGCATGAACAGGGGAGGGGCAGAGAGAGAGGGAGACACAGAATCGGAAACAGGCTCCAGGCTCTGAGCCATCAGCCCAGAGCCTGATGCGGGGCTCGAACTCACGGACCGCGAGATCGTGACCTGGCTGAAGTCGGACGCTTAACCGACTACGCCACCCAGGCGCCCCAAGTGTTTACTTTTTATTCTTATTTTGCTTTGAAATTTTTTTAGTAAGGTAGTGGTTAGGTTAAGAGGGGAGGGAAGAGTACTGTGCCTCAGTCTCTTATTATTTCTGTAGTGTATAGATATGTGGTTTTTCCTGAGAAGTGTGTGGAGTAGGGGAAGGACTGGAGCCCCTCACTCCCATCCCATGCCTGGCTTGTCCCAGTGGCTGTCCCATTTTAACATCTGTGCATTTCGAGACCCCACCTGTAAAACGTGGACTGCTCACACTCTGGATTGTTTCAAGCTCAGCAAGATGATGACAAAAAGTGCTTTAAAAACTCTACTCTCATCTAATGAGCTGTTCAAATAGCCATGGAAGAAAATTGGATGAAGAGGCATAGGCTTGATAATTTGTTGCAAATTTTTCTAGCCATGCAGATTTGAGAAGGAATGTTAGTAGTTTTATATATCCTGTGCTGTATAAAACTAGTAATTTTATTACATAATAAAGTGACTATACTCACTGTATTAATTACTTTTTCCTTTCTAGTAAAAGGAAGAATTATAACATGTGATAAGGGTATCTGACAAACTCAGAACAATAAACCTTCTACCATTCGACAGTAGACAAAATTCCTGAGCACTAGATATTTATCATTAGTTTTTAGCATCAATTATACATACACATATAGTTTTTAACATCAATTATATATATACATATATGCATATATACATATATATACATGTGTATACATGTGTATATATATACACATCAATTATATATACATATATGCATCAATTATATATATACACGTGTATATATATGTATATTATATATGTATATATATAATTGATGCTAAAAACTAATGATAAATATCTAATGCTCAGGAATTTTTTCTACTGTATATATACATACATATATATATATACACACACAAACACACACACTCACGTTATTAATGGCAGCAAAATGAAAGGTCTGCACTCCCACAAGGTGCAGTGGACCTAGCCTACAGCAGTGGAAACAGAATGTAACAGAAAGTGATATGGTGGATATATCTGTTAGCATATTGATCTGCTGGGTTACTTGTGCTGAATTAGCTGGCAAGGTTTGTGTCTCCCCTGCATCTCAGTTCTCATTGTGCATCCTGCTGATGCTTTGAGCCCAAACAAGAGTCAACCTCCCCAGACAGAGGAGATCTATTTTCTGTCAAGGGTACTTAGTGTCTGTTCTTACCTGCTGGAACCTCCAAACCAATGACCATGGTGCTACTTAACGGAGGGCTAGCATTATTGTCCAGATAATGAAGACAAATGAGAGAATATATTTGAGGAAAAATAAATCTGTTAACTTAAAATATAACCAGAGTTGCTATTTTCAAAGTTCAAATCCATTAGGACATTTTTCTAGAATCCCCCCTTTTTTTTCTTAGATAATCCAAGTAACTGTGTTATTTTTCCCCCTCTTGAGTTTTATTGTCCTATTGGATCTGTGTATAACTAATAAAAATCATGTAGCTTTGCATAATGGCAACTTGGCTTTGCTCACTTGCTTATTTAGTTTATAACCATAATTGTTGACTGTTTTTCTGCTTTTAATTTTTATTTCTAGTGCTAGGAAATTGAAACACATACACAGATTGCTACATAATTTAGCTGCTACTGTAGTAGTTCAATATTTCACCTTTGCCAATATTTGTGCTTGTTTGAGCATAATGTTTTAGGCTGGGAGCCTGAATTATGGATGAGCAGACAGACTGCAATGCAGACTTTCGTTTGCTCCTAAGAGTAATGAAGGTTTCTGTAACTTCCATCAGTTTAAATATAACCTTAAAAGCAAATACAAGACAATAGTATGATAGAAGAATATTAAAATTTTAAAAGCACATTGTTAATATATATCTTTTTGGCTCTTTAACGGCTAAGGGGTTCCATTTCACAGGTGGCTTATGGAGTCATTTCAGTTGTTAGTCACATCTAAAAAAAGATACATGTCTGAACTCTTAAGATTATAAATTTCTTTAAGACAATGACAGTATCTTTGTAAATGTCATCATGCTGCTACATAACATTAGCTTAAAAAAGATTTGTTGAATGGCTTTTATCAAATACATTTTTTTTTCATTTGAAGATAATCTATCAAAGTTTAAGGAGTTTTAAATGGACATATCAGTGTTTGTTACTGTAAGCCGGGGCGGCATCAGTGTAAACTTATAAAATGAGTGGTAAATGTCAGAGAAGATTCAAAATGTGCATGCGAAGGTGTTGTATGGAGATTACTTTGATAAAAAAGGAGGATTACTGATTGCAAGGTCGAGTTTTTATTTTTAAACCTGTGAATAAATTCAAGGCGAAAGAAATGAGAAAAGGGATAAATATGTATTCTTGGAGACGTATCTATGAAATTTGCTAACTGTTCAGTAAAACCTAATCATGTCTCCCTGTAAAATGGCTTTTATGGTTAAACTCTTTTTTGGTTAAATATGACATTTCCTATAAATCTATTATACTGTAAAATAAAACCTCAGCTAACAAAAAGTAGAATCAGGGGCACCTGGGTGGCTCAGTCAGTTGGGCGTCTGACTTCAGCTCAGGTCATGATCTCACAGCTCATGAGTTCGAGCCCCACATCGGGCTCTGTGCTGACAGCTCAGAGCCTGGAGCCTGCTTCAGAGTCTGTGTCTTCCTTGCTCTCTGCCCCTTCCGGACTTACACTCTTTCTCTCTCTGTCAAAAATAAATAATACATAAAATAAAATGAAATGAAATGATAAAATAGTAGAATCAACATTAATAAATAAATGGCATAATTTCCTTTAGTGTAACATTAAACATCGGAGAAGGAAAGGTTTGTCATTTATGAGGATTCTCATTTTTTTACAGTGCCTTGAGAGATTAACTTCTAAATTTTATTACTCTGACTTAATGACTCTTCTTATATTGCCAAAAATCCATTTATTGTATTTAGGATGAAATTCTCTATTTGGTTTAATCTCTTTCTTCCTACAACGAATGTTGTGTGCTACTATCTCAAATTTAAATACTAAGCAAAACGCAGCACAAAACAGTGATCATTTATTTATGTTTTGGAACATCATGGTTAAATAAATCTTTAATGAATAAATGGATAAATCACAATCCCTAAATTAACGAATTGACGATGAAATTAGTCAAGACATAATGTAAAAGCAAAGGAAGAAACCAGTTAAATGGAATCCCGCTGTATTTGCCCCTTCAAAATATTTTTTTTATCTGAATTTTATTTTTAATCAAACTGGGGTTATGATCATAAAATCATGTTAAGGACACACATCCAGCCGAACCAGTGCCTATGCTCAGCTCTCAGATGCATGTGTTGTTTTTTTTAACTTTCATGCTTTAAAGATATTTTTCCTTCCTAACGGTATATTACATGTTCATATTACTTTTAAATGCAATAAAGTGTATACATTATACATTCATATAATGAATGCCCTGTCCTCCAAACCTGTCTGCAGAGCTGTTTTACCTATCCTGGGTTATGGAGAAGGTGCCCGAAGGCCTTCAAGATCTTCAAAGTCCTGCAAAAATATTGGCTCTCAAATAGAAAAAGAAAACTGCTAAATCAAAATTCACAGAGGTTTAATTCTCTCTCTGCCTCTCTGTCTCTCTCTCAAAAATAAATAAGTTAATTTTTAAAAAAGGGTGGGGGTGCGTGGGTGGCTTGGTGGGTTAAGCATCGGACTCTTGATTTCGGCTCAGGTCGTGATCTCACGGTTCGTGAGTTTGAGCCGCGCATCGGGCTCTGTGCTGGTACTATGGAACCTGCTTGAGACTCTTTCTCTCTCTCTCTCTTTCTTTCCCTTTCTTTCTTTCTCTCTCTCTTTCTTTCTTTCTTTCCCTCTCACTCAAAAATAAATAAGTAAACTTAAAAAAATTAAGAGGTTTATAAATGTATAATCATTTCAACTAGTCAAATGTAAATCAAATCAATTCAAAAATTATATACGGGTTAATATATTTAAATATGCAGTTTGGGTACTCTATATTGTTGTTGATATAGTATGTGGCTGGCCTCTAGGCCTAAGAGCAATTGAGGCCTACAAATAAAACATAAAGCATTCCTGCACATCGCTTTCAAATTAATTCCTTTTAATATACCACTTAATTTTGTCACTCCCATGATGAAAATCTTCCTTGACCTCTTGACCTCCTTATTAAAGTCCCAGCTTCTTGGCTTGGCTTCCTTATTCAAACTGCGTCTTAACTGCCCAGCATTTGTCTCCTCTCGCTCCCCTACCTAGCCCTAGATATCTACCAAATGCCACTATTTGCAATGCTTTCAAGATGCCCTGACTCTTCTGTGATCTTCTAGGGAGCTTTTGGGAATGAGCTCTCTTGGCTCCTCCTAAAACCTGGCTTATCTTCAAGGCTCAACTTAAATTCAGCCTCCTCCATGAAGTCTCTGTTGCTGATAAAATCAGAAATTCTGTCTAAAGCCCTTTAGCACTTTGTAGCACTATAATAGGAATTATCTAGTATTGCTTTGCGTTATGTTATGTGCGTGTGGCTAATCCAACCACTCAGAATATAAACACATTGAAGGCAAAAATTGGGTCAATTTCACATCAGTGCCCTACAGATTGACTAGGCAGTGCATTTCATAATGTGGATTCTTCATAAGTATTTGTTGAGTGAATACAATATAAATATGTAATATCATACTGATTTTCAGTGGTGGAAGCAGGGTGACCCAGAAGGAGGTAATTTGGGTAAATCACCAAGAGAGATTAGAGTAGCTTGGACTAGATACTAAACAGTGGAGGGGGAGAAAAGTGGTAAAAATCTAGATTTATTTTGAAAGTAAAGCTGAAATAATTTTCTGATGGATTGAATGTGGTGTATGAGAGAGAGGAAAGAAAGTTGGCCCCCTCATTTTTCATTTTGAAATGAGATAAGACAAAAGACTATTGGGAACAGGGTTGAGGAAACTCAAGAGCTTTTTTTGGATGTGTTCCATTTTAGAAGGCTGGTGGATAGCCCAAAAAGTGGCTGAGTATATATGACTGTAGACATCAAGGGAGAGGACACAGCTGGAGAAAGTATTTGGAGATCCTGAGCGCACAGACAGTATTTAAAGCTGTGGGGTTGATCGACACCACCTGGAGAACAAGGACACATAGGGAACGTAGGTTTGAAAAATCATCCACCATTGGTCGATGAGGTGGTGAAGGAATGAGGAGGGTCTCATATATGAGATTGAGAAGCTGCAGCCTATGTGGTAAGAAAAAGAAGAAGGAAGATCTGGAAGCCAAGAGAAGAAAGAATTCAAGGAGGGAGTGATCAATTCTGTTAATGCTGTTAACATTCTTTTTATGTTCATGCTTCCAAATGTTTATAGTATATAAAAAGATTATGTGTTTATATATATAAATATCAGGCCTGAGTGAGCCAAGTACATGTGCATATAGTTTCAAATTCATTTCTGGAAGAATAAAAGAATAGCCCTGTGCATTCCCCATAAAGAGTTGCAAGATTCTTGGAAGTTAATTGGATAAGAGCAATTCCTTAAGAATTTATTAAGTGTAATTCTGTACTTCATGTAGAGCCCAGTCAAAAATGCATCTTAAGAATAAAATGCCTCTCACTCTGGCTCTAACAAGTCCTGCATTCTTATGGAGCCGATGGTCCTCATGAGAACAGTGCTCCCACTGATGCCCTTTTGTGTGTGACTGTCGCATCTCAGTGCCTTCCTTCCTTGTGCACCTCCTGCCCTCCAAAATCTCCGCTTGCACCCTTTGGCATCATTTTTCTAGGTTCTTTCCACATAACAAAATTAATAGCATTCCTCTTGTGTTTTGGAGAAAATCTTCATGGAGTCAGTGTCATGTATTTTCATTGCTTTGGTCATTGTTTAATTAGTTCCTCTAGGGCGTAGTTTCTTGAAAAGAAAAGAGAAGGTATGACACTGTAAGTGTTTGGGTTATCTGAAAGATGGGGAGGACTCTGGGATTTCTTCCCAGAAATCTGGGAGGTACCCTTCCCAAGACTGGAATGGTACCCTTCCCAAAAGGACTTGAATTTGGGAAAACTGCATTTGCATTGAGGAAAACTCACTGTGCTGGTGGCTATTTAACCCTGCTTGTGTTGGATCAGAATGGGTTCTTGGGGTAACCTCTTGCAGAAGGAGGAAGACCACACTGGTGCCCATGAACTTTAGTTCCATTAATGTGTAATTTAGGGTAATAGATACCTATAAAGGGGAAAAACATACTAGACTTTAAATTTCAAGTGATAAATTTCTCCTGTATCTTTTAAAAATGTTTATTTATTTATTTTGAAAGAGAGAGAGAGAGCAGGGAAGAGTCAGAGAGAGAGAGAGAGAGAGAGAGAGAGAGAGAGAATCCTAAGTGCAGAGCCTGACTTGGGCCCAACGCACGATCAGTTTCAAGAACTGTAAGATCTTGACCTGATCCAAGACCTGATCCCAAATCAAGAGTCAGATACTTAATTGACTGAGCCATCCATGTTCCCCAATCTCCTATATCTTAAGAGCCTTACAAAAATAGTTCATATTCTGAGCAGTTATTTTTCTCTTTTATTTTCTTTCTAATTGGGGCTGATGAGAATATTGACAGATTCTTTACATGGTATTCGCACCTAAATACAAAGCTCCTGATCTTTGTATGACATCCTACAATTTAATCAAGCAGTCATTACTCAGGTGTTCAAGTAATCATGTACTCATTTGGACAGTTAAGAAGTTATGGTATAAGAATATATTCAGCTTTGTCATCATGTTGAGAATAGGCAAATCATAATTTTTTTATTTGTCTGTAGTCAAATGAATGGAAATATCTGGAAAAAGGAGAAATTGGCAACTGCCTAAAATAGGGTCTGGACCAAATGATTTATGTAAGATTTTAAATTCCTTATATTGAAGTTTGCTTCAGTATTTTTAAAATGGTTTCTATGGTAACTTGTGTTCTTTTTTTTTTTTTTCATTATTCACAATGACCTCTTGCATAAAAAAAAAAAAAAAACAATTCCTTCCTCTACTGATATTAATCTTTCATGTTTAGTAAACACTGGTCTCCACCCATGTTTAAAACAAATTATTTACCTTGAATTACACAATAGTTCTCCATTCTTTCAGTTTCTTTCTCTTCAAGTGTCACCAACATTATTCACATGGCATTTTGATCCCTTTTATCTGTTTATTCTTTATTATACTATTGACTTGTTTACTAATTTGGGAAGAAGTTTCAGATTTCCAGGACTTACCTTGTGTTTTTGTTGTTGCTGCTATTATTATTTTATGAGCCACAGTGTTTCTTTTGCTGAGAATTACGCTAGTTATATATTCATGGCCTACATTTCCAGGTCCTTTGCTTTTCTCAGACTTCTTGTAGATTGTATCGTTTTATCCAACTGTGGTTGATATGAGCACTCATTGCCTCAGTATTGAACAGAAAATGTAGACCTCTTAGCCAGAAGCCTGGGCATTAAACTAGACTGCACCCTTGACATTGTAACAAGAGAGATCTTTCAAATACAACTCTGATTGTGTCCTTTTCCCTGTTTAAAAGCCTACAATGACTCATGATAAACTTCCAAATAAATTCGTCACACAAAAAGGATCTTCATCCTCTGGCTCCTTTTCATCTTCCAATCTTTGTTTGGGATTATCTTCCACAGATTAAATTATGGCGTTCAGTCATCTGAAGCGCTTCTAGTTTTGTTCAGGCAAACTTCTCTCTCATTGCCATGTCTTTTCACGTCCTCCACTGCACCCCCTCTCTCTTTCCTTTCACTTACCTGGGCTTCTACTCAGGCTGCAAGACTTAGTTCAGACATTGTCTCCTCAGTGAAGCCCATCCCAATACCAGCCAAAATGAAAGGATTCCTTCTTTGTACTCTGAACATGCTTCTGTTCAAGTATTGATTACAGCAGTCTATGATGGTTTCTTTCTTTCTGTGTCCCATTTGAATATTAGAACCTTGAGGGTAGAGGCTTTTATCTTCTGCAACTTTGGATATCCAGTACTGAGAACACTAACTTAACATTTAGTAGGTACTCAGTTCTTTCAAGTGTGCGTTCCCGCATTTAACTAATATGTTTTGAGCATTTACGGTGTCCAAGTCCTCTGACTACAGATGTGAATATGTACAGAATTCCTGTCCTCCTGGGGCTGTAGTCTACTGGAGTGACGTGATAATTAATGAAAATTCTATAAATTTGGCGATAGGTATCATGATAGTAAGTACGTGTTTGATGAATAAATTTAATTTCCACAAAAACATGCAGTTGGAATTAAGTAAATTGACCATGGTAGCACACTATTTAATGGTCTAAATTATTTTCATGTTATCTTTTCCTCTACCTGGGTTGAAAACCCTTAGTTTTTTTGTTTGTTTGTTTTTGTTTTTACGTATGTAGTGTCGTTATTTAGATAGGAAGGGACTTATAGTTCATAATTTGATGTTCTTATTTTGTAAATGAAGTAACAGAATTCTAGAGCAGTGAAGTGATAAGCAACGGTCCTAAGTAGGTATTTGAGGAACTCCCATCTCTGACAGAATTGAGGGATAACTCGATATTCATACAAGGTTATTCTTTTGCACAGTTGCTAATGATCACTGGATCGTGATGGGTAGGAGGCAAGACTGGCTATGTGATTTTGCTATTTGGCCCCGAGTAAAATAGAACCGTGGCCCCTTTGTTCAATGGTTATTAAGAATAACTAATATGCAGCAGGGCATTAAGCCATGTGTGGAGCCCATCTTAGTGCAGAGCCCTGTGCGATAGTCAAGTCCCACACCCATGAGGCTGGTATGGATGGAGGAGACTTTGGAACACGTGAGACCCTGAAGACTTTAGGGCCATCATGGACGAGAAATTAAGAAGTGGGAAAGGATGAAGAGAGGAGGCAAAACATCAGAGAGCCATTAGCTATTTCAAAATAGTACCTGGGAACAATCGTGTCTAAAAGGCAGGAGAGAAGAGGAGGGCTCGCTCATCCTCAGCTCAGCGCAAGGCTAATCCTCAGGCACTACTGGTATTCTTAGTCACCTGCTCTCTGGATTAACACGCTGGGGCCCAGGGAGCCTTCCTGTGACTTGCAACCTTATCTTTCTAGGTTCACAATAACTTCCCACCAAAATGAATCCATGGTCTTCTAGTGAATTGAATTTGCCCATACGTTTCATCAAAGGAAAGATCGTTTTGAATACTAATTATTTTAATATCCAGTTTTCTACCACAAACATTTAGGTCATACTAAATAATTATGATAAGAAACTAGCGATTATTTTTCTTATTTCTGGGCATATACTCATGCCAATTATATCCCTTTAATTTCTCTGTCCTTATCATTAGTAACATGCAGTCTTATTTGTAAGAAACGTGATATATGGCATACAAAAAGTTTTGTTGGAAATGTTTTGTTTTGATTGCATTTTATTCAGTGAAGTTGTGAAAAATCCTTAAAGAGTGCATTGCTCTTGTGTTTACAAGTCAAAAGGTGTGAAAACATTTAGTTTGTGAAAGCATTGCCAAGTTCATGGGTCTCATACAAGATATTAGAGTCTTAAAGAGTTAGATATTTTGAGATCATCTTCCATTTGAATGTTATGATACTTCTTTTTTTATCTATATTTATTTTTGAGAGAGAGACAGAGTAAGTGGGGGTAGGGAAAGAGAGAGAGGGGGACAGAAGATCCAAAGCTGAGCTGTCAGCACAGAGCCTGATGCAGGGTCCAATGCAGGAGCCGTGA
Source organism: Leopardus geoffroyi (assembly GCF_018350155.1). NCBI lineage: Eukaryota > Metazoa > Chordata > Mammalia > Carnivora > Felidae > Leopardus > Leopardus geoffroyi. The sequence continues at coordinate 137,620,884 of NC_059332.1, read as the reverse complement.
GATCATGACCTGAGCTGAAGTCAGATGCTTAATGGACTGAGCCACCCAGGCACCCATGACTCTTCTCTATTTATATAATTTTGGTAGGTAGACACCTATGTATACTTAATGAATTTAATAAATGAATATAAAGTGCCTTTACATCTGACTAGAACATGTATATACAAATAGCACTCTTTAACACTTTCTGTTTGGTTTTACTGTATCTGTTTTCTGTGAAATACATGCATCTCATCTCTATGACAGATGGCTCCTTTTCAAAATAATATCTTTCACCAGCACAATAATAGATAAAGAAGGAGTGTTATTTCTGATATATTTTAAAGCTTTTCATATTTTCATTTTTCAATACTTTGTACTTTTAAAACGAATAGTTTTATGACAATATTGAGTCTTTTTCTTTTGAATTTTTAAAACAAATTTTAATGGTATTTATTTTTGAGAGAGAGAGAGAGAGAGAGAGAGAGTGAGTGAGCAGGGCAGGGGCAGAGAGAGAGGGAGACACAGAATCCAAAGCAGGCTCCAGGCTCTGAGCTGTCAGCACAGAGCCTGACACGGCACTCGAACTCACAGACCGTGAGATCATGACCTGAGCTGAAATTGGATGCTTAACCGACTGAGCCGCCCAGGTGCCCCAACAATATTGAGTCTTAAAGATATTTTTATGAGTTTGATATAATGACAGCAGTGGTCACATGAAACTTCATTAATATCTATAAATATTTGGAAGATGGTTAGTTATAGTAAAAATCTAACAGTGGCTATTTAACTATTACCCATAAAAAGATCTGCATTTTTTAGGTTTCCTAAGCGATATGTAATAGTTGAAATCTAAGTGTTCTGGAAGACTTATAGAATCTCACAATGTTTGAGGGAAAAATCTTAAATGATCAAGTTGTTTAATTCTGATTTTAAATTTTTTTTTTTTCAACGTTTATTTATTTTTGGGACAGAGAGAGACAGAGCATGAACGGGGGAGGGACAGAGAGAGAGGGAGACACAGAATCGGAAACAGGCTCCAGGCTCTGAGTCATCAGCCCAGAGCCCAACGCGGGGCTCGAACTCACGGACCGCAAGATCGTGACCTGGCTGAAGTCGGACGCTTAACCGACTGCGCCACCCAGGCGCCCCTAATTCTGATTTTAAAAATAAGTGTTTGAGATTCCTAAAGATTAAATGACTTAGGCAAAGTCATGCATTTAGTTGAAGCAAAATAGTACTAGAACCTAGATTCTCTGATTCTCTCCAGAATTATGAAGTTTTGTGGCATTTTCCCCTCATGATAAAATTATATGGTTCATTACTAAGCATTGCCTTTTTAGCTTGGTTATGAGTTGAAAAGCAAGATTGGTATTTAGCGTATGCTTACTTTATATAACGTTATATGCTTTGTATTTACCTCTAATTAGAGCACTTAATTACGAATAATTGGAGCTGTTCAGAGCTGTAGCCAATATCTTTCAACTTGGCAAAACATGGTAAATATTCACTAAATATTTGTTGAATGGATGTCAGGTTAGTAAATTCAGAGGGTAAAAGAGAGAGATGAGGAGAGAGGAGGGAGAGAGGGAAAGAGAAAGAGAGAGAGGGATCTTTAGCTCATCACTTCATTTTTCAACTGTGCTTCAGTGGGTGTTGCAAAGATTTCTCTGTCGGTACAACTGACTTGCTATAGTCACTTGAGCTGATAAATATCAATTACTAGACTATAAAATACAGTGCTGTTCTCAAGCATGCGGTTTCTTCTGAAAATATTGCCACATGCTCGGTTAATTTATTTGCATGTGTGTGACCCTTTGTCGTGCTATGAATGCAGGAATGAGCGACAGTTCAGTAGATATTCCATTCGTACAGCAAATGTGAATTGAACACCTCCTGTGCTCCAGATACTGTGTTAAACATCGGAGATCTAACTCTGAAACTGACAGTGGTGTCCTGGCCCTTCAGGAACTTCAAAGCTAGTGACTAGGTTGTAGCCTCGATTGAAGAGTTTTGCAATGAGTCACTCTTGAACAGGGGGCGGAGGACCCTCAGGGAGTTGGTTGAGATCTTTCCTTCGCTAGCGTCAGGCGGTCCCAGGAGCCTCCCCGGCTACTGCTGTGCTTGTCCTCGGGCTTGGGCACTGGCCCTTCCTCATGTTAATTCGCATGCCAGGTTTTAGGAACTAGGCCACGTTCTGACAGAACTGCCAATGAGCTCCCCTTCTTGCCACACTCCAGATGGGCTGTTGGGTTATGGACAACAAACTGTGGCTCCTTCTCTCTAAGCACTGCCAGGCCACAGACTGTGAAGATGGTGGGTTAAAGGATGCTCACTTCCTTCCCCGTGGCGCATCCATAATGTTAGCCTATTCTCCATTATACTAGGGAAAGTTGGCTGTTGTTCCGGGTCCAAGAAATTTAGGAATAGTGATTATTAATTATTACTTTCCTGAGCTTCCTGTTTTAATTTTGGTTAGGGGAAGGTATGGACTAGTTGACTAGCACACTCTGCCCATTTTATTTCAAACCAAGCACTACTCTAATAAACACACATACACATAGTTCCAAGAAGAATTAAAAAAAAAAAAAAACAACAAATCTTTTTGAATTCGTAGAAGCCCCAAGACTTAATTGCAACTATAAAAATGTCTTCGAACATCTGCCTTTAGAAAAGTAAAATTGTTCTTACGTTCCAAACTATAAAGAGAGCCTTTCTGCCCAGAAAGCTCTGTATGGTTTCAACTGAGAATTGGTTTTAACTGGCTGAGTTACTGATGCCTCAAAAAATGGGGTTTTAAGAGAGAACTAAGGAATCAGACTTAAGTGCAGACCACTGGACTGAAGTGCTGTAATGCATTTCTTCTCGGCATATTTGCTTTACAACCAGCTACACATTAATGTGAGCTTTTATGTGTTTGATAAAGAAAACAATTTCCTGTTATCCAGAATAGCTTCTAATGTGGGTCAGATTATTGATGCAGAACGTTAGACACCCCCTTTTCGTTTCAAGGACAATCGGTACTTTGAAGTACCAAGTGGCCTTTGTTTCTAGTTTAAGGAAGGAGACACGAGTCCAATTCTTCATTGCTAGTTAGCTGCTTAATAATTTAACATAGAAAATATGATGCCTAGAAAATAGGTTTTATCATTCCTTTTTTCAGCCACGTAGGCTAAAAGCAATGACTCCAAATGGAAAGCTAGTAAGATTTCTGTAGTTAAGCAAACATACATATTCTTCATACACTATAGTGGTTGTTTTTAGCATTCTGTCAGTGAGATTAACTAAAAAATATATTAGATAGGTTTCTGAATTGTTTTCCAAAATTTAAATAGCTTGATTTTCCCAAATTATACAAATAACTGTTTATTAAAGTTCACCCAACATAGAAAAGTATAAAGAATGAAGTGATAGTCTTTCCAGTGTCACTACATAGATAGATAGATAGATAGATAGATAGATAGATAGATAATAGAGAGAAAGAAAGGAAGAAAGAAAGAAGGGAGGGAGGAAGGAAGGAAGGAAGGGAAGAAGGAAGAAAGGATTTTGGTGGACATTTCCCCCCACCCCACTATCAATGTACTCACATTCAAATGAGGGGAAGGTCTTTTACTGTGAATGCTGTTTTATTCTCTATGGGGTTTTTAATGGGGCAATATATTGCGCACATCTTCACACATCAGTAATCTGCAGTGACATCGAATGGCTAAAGAATATTCTGTTTTAGATAAGCACTGCTGTTGGTTTAACCAATCTTCTACTCTGTCTAGCTTTTCAGTATTTTAGGTAAGACTGATAATCCTTTAAAACAGGATGCTTTTCTTTCTGCATTGAATTTTATTTTAAGAAACAGTGAATATGAGGTAGTTTATGACTTTTAAGAATCAGTTTATGGGGCGCCTGGGTGGCTCAGTTGGTTAAGCGTCTGACTCTTGGTTTCGGCTCAGGTCATGATCTCATGGTCCGTGAGTTCATGCCTCAGGCTCTGTGCTGTCAGCGTGGAGCCTGCTTGGGATTCTCTTTCTCCCTGTCTCTCTGGCCCTCCCCCACTTGCACTTTCCCTCTCTCCCAAAATAAATAACAAACTTAAAAAAAAAAAAGAATCACGTTTATAATTAATTTTAACGAACAAGTTCCCCCCCACCCCCGAAATGAGATTGTGAAAGTCTAATAATCATTATCAGTGACTTAAAAGTTTGAATATAAGTTAGGATAAATTTTCGATTCCTTGTGGGGCATTTTTCCAATGAAGTCCCCACACTTTTTTCCCCAGAAACGGTCACACTACCTAACCTGAAAGCGTAGCTCTGGCGTCTGCACCCACTCAAAATGGGAACGTTTCTGTCAGGAGCTGATGCTTCCTTTCCTTTGATCAGACCGATTCCCATGGAGCTAAGGGCAGAGCCGGCAGCAGCATTTCATTTAAAATGACACAAACACTGGTGCAAAATAACACCACCTGTGTTGTTCTGAAGCTGAATTTAGTCCTTCCGTGCAGAACGAACACTGAAATCAAGGATGCTGGCCCAAACAAGTCTCCAACTCCGATGTGATAGGCAGGTCAACTAATTGTCTGAGCTCTCAGTTTCATGCTGGGAGTGGGAGTGAGAAGTTGTGGGAAGTCATGAAAATACTAGGCGCCAAGATGCTAACGTTTTGCCTCATGTTCCTGGCAACAATTGTTTCACCTGCAGAATAGTTGCTTTGGTCTGAAGTACACGGATCCTCTCCCCTGCTGGCCCTGCTGCGGCCGCCCCTGCGTTCTGACCTCTCTCACGTTTACTTCTTTTTTGTCCCTCAGCTTATAATTAATGGTCACCAAGGAGGCGACTCTCCCTCCAAGTTAGCGCTCATAGTAGGACTCGGTCCTCCCTTCCGTCTCTCCAAATAATAACTATTTAAACCTCGACAGGTATGAACAAAAACAAACAAACAAACAAACAAACAGCTCTGGGTCTGGTTTCAGATCATGAGGAATCTTTATTTATATCCAACTTGTTCCAGATAGGATTGAAAATAACAAAAATGCATACAACCAGATGCAGTTTGTTTTTAAATGAGGAAGTGAGCAACTTGGGCCCGTGGAAAGTACTAATTAACACTGCCTTCATTCTTGGCTTAACACAGAGACGTGTCCAGATTTTTCTAAAGCTGAGAGTTGAGAGAGTTGGGGTGGTGGAGGAATGGAAGGGGAAGAAGATCCACTCAGTATCTTATTTCCAAGTTCCTTACTGCTGACTTTGACATCAATCTAAGGCGCATAAGCACTGACCAGAAGGAGTGGGAATCAAGGGGTAAGACAACCCCAGACAAACTGAAAGTGGCCAGAGAGCACTGGAGATGAATCTCCAAAGTACGAGTAGCTTTTTGCACACAGCATGTGACTGATTATAAAGGGGATGGTATGGCATGAGTAAGGAACAGATAACCCATCACGCATACACGCTCATTTTTGACATGTTCTCACATTGCCCAGTGCTTAGATTTCATTCTGTAAACCATTTCTGCCAGTGCTGTTTACATTCCATTCTTACTGGAACTATTGCTAAGTCTAGTGACTCTCAAATCACTTGAGGTCATGATCTGTCATCTTTTCTATGGGTGTCCAAGGTGCCCCTCTGCTCGTGGCTTGCATTTCATCTTTACTCCGTAGCAGTTCAGCAGGAAGGACTGTGTCTCCAGGTTCTTTGTCCTTTGGGAAAGGAAAGCATTTACATCCTTATCCTGCTGCGGTTTTCTGACCTAGTTGAGGCTGTTGTCTTTTATTTGCTTCTGTTGCCCCTACCAGAGATCTCAATGGCATTGGTTATCAAAATTCCACCTCAACCCATTGCTCCCTTTTCTGTGGTTTGTCTAAGATTAAGGATGATTAAGGATGGATACCCACTTAGGCAAACCTCAGTTTCTTCAATTAAGTTAACCCTGTGCCCAGCTAGGTCTACTGTTCTTGGTCTTGACAGCTGGCACAACAATTATCCGTAAATTCTGTCTTGATAATCAGCACATGCTTGTCTTCCTTCTATTTGAGACATTTAACTCCCTATTGAACTTCGTTCCTGTTTTTGGTATAAGTGAATGCTCCCTAGCTTGGTGTAAATCATTAGAAGATACCTCGTATGTTAAATGAACAGTTGAATGAACAAGGCTTCCTCACCTTGGACAGTTTCAGATAACCTCAGGCCAATGATGACCCTCTTATTCACAATTTCTCTTTGGTGTCTTAGATTTGGGAGGTGGACATATCCTCCCCAGTTATTTGATTTTTGGCTTGCAACTGTAAGGCCACATAAATACATGGGAAGATTCATAGTACAGTTTCTATTAAGAGGGAAACTGTTTGTTCATACCCTCCCTGGGTGGTGCGTTCCTTAGTGAATTATCATTTTGATACTTTACCATGGCTATATTTAAGTAAGAGCTTTTAATGTCATGGTATGTCAATTCATATTCAGAATTTCTGAACACTTTACAGATTACATTTTTTTTCCTTTTTGAAATAAAGAGCCATCTAGAGAGAAAAACTTTCCTCCATTGATTCCAACTCCTTCCCCTCTCAATTTCAAGGAGAATTTAGACTGCTAGAAGTCAAAACCAAGAAGAGGGAAGCAGTCGTAAGAGATAGAGCTAAAAGATTGTCATCAGTTCAAAGAAAAACACAGAGGCAAACTTTCAGCAGATTCATTTGCTGCTGCTGCTGCTGCTTCTTCTTCTTCTTTTTTTTTTTTTTAACTATTTGTCAGCACTTTTCCCACAGAGGAGAAAAAACCAGAAAAGTTACCTGATCACGTCTGATTCGAAACTTCTGCATCCCATTCTCCATACAAGATAAAGGAGATGCTAAAAAGAGATTTTCATTTGTTTTTGGTTTCTTATTAGGAAACATTTTTATTTTACCCAATTGTTCGCATTTACTAGCCATTTAAATAAAAATTATTGCTTCGATGGTACATTTTGTACTCTTGTGTCTGAAAGAAAGCTATGCAAAGGTGAGATTTGTTTGGACTATCAGTTCCTTCTCACATGGGTGGTAGCAGCTGTTCCTTGTTGCCTCTCGCCATCTGTTGTTTTGTTTTGTCACCTCTGCTAAGGTTGATAGGGAAAAATCTATGACAAGATGGCCGACAGGACTGATAGGGGATCTCCAGTCTCTGCCTGAAGACGCCCCTCCTGGGTTCTTCTTCCCACCCTGCTTGCCGCTGGCACCAAATTACTACTAATGAGGAATGCGGGAGTTAGAGACTATAAATTATCCCCTCTGCTTATGCTTGAGGCTCAGGCCTCTGGAGAGCGATCTCCTCTGAGCCCACCAGTGTAAAATAAACCTCCTGCCTTCCGAGATCCCCGAATGTCACCTGGTTCTTCCGCGGGCTGATCCAGACCAGTTTCCACAACAAGGCTTTCACCACAACACGTCTATCCTCTTGCTGTTAAACTGTTCGTCTTTGTTGCTATATGTGAAGTCTCAGGGCTTGTCAACTGCTACTCCATTTTTAATATACTGGTCAGTCCTAGGTAATATTACTTGCCTGAGTTTGCCTTTGCTGCTACTAAAGGAGAGACATTTCAAATAAGTAACGGAATCTTCTCAAGCCCACATTATTTTGGGATTCAACCCAACTAATACTTTCCATTATCCTATTGGTTCTTATGTCTGTACTTAATCTTCCACTTTTTACCTACTGGTTATTGTTCCGTGTATTTAGCACTCATCTGTTGACCTGTAATACCTTATTAGAGTGCCAAATACACGACTGAATGCTTGCTGTTGCTTTCTGGGGATAAGCAGACAATAGAAGACATGGCGATAAATAAAAATAATAACCCTAGATACACTTACTTGACTCAAATGAACCTGACCAATGGATTTTAATTCTTACCATAGACAAGCAGTAGAAATTCAGTTATGTAAATTATCAATATTGTGATCAGTAGTTTGGAGATTGTCACCAAAGGAATTGACCAAGCCTCATGTAACTATTTGCACTTTATTCATCCTTTCTGCAAATTCAGAGGAAAAACACTGATGTATCTGGTTGCCATAAATGATGTCCAGAGTACTAATGCCAAGATGCATGTCTGTCTGATGTTGAAAGATAAATTTACCTCCATATGCTTAAAGGGAAAACATCATGTTGTTCAAAACTCAAAAGTCTGTTGGTTTACTAAAATATCTAGAATCTTCCAGCACAGTGCATTTAAATGAGATCCACCATTTCCCATGCAATTTAATAAAATTCCTTGTCTTACTCCTTTAGGAACCCAAGGTATTTTTAGTTCTTTGATCTGAAAGTGTCACCTGTGTAGAACTGCGCTGTATGTCAAGACAGGGAAGTTCTGGAAAGCCTGTGGGTGTGTGATAACCTAAGGGCATCAGATAAGTAGATCCAAATAAGATTGCAAAAACAAAACAAAACCAAAAAAACCCAAATCCCCCAAAACCCATTCTTCCTCTGTATTCCCAGCACTTAGTACAGCAACCCACAGTGATGTTTTCCTTGGCAGGCGTACAGAGCATTTATCAGTCTCAAATTTATGACCGGTCGAGAGACTCACAAGGGTGTGGACTTACAGCTTTAAATAAATTCAGAATGATGTTTTTTGTCCCCTAGGAATTTTCATTATTGAAATTATCAAACAGTAAACTTTCCTAGATTGGGTCGCTTATTTTTTTTTTATTATTATTATTTTTTTAACGTTTATTCACTCTTGGGACAGAGAGAGACAAAGCATGAACGGGGGAGGGGCAGAGAGAGAGGGAGACACAGAATCGGAAACAGGCTCCAGGCTCTGAGCCATCAGCCCAGAGCCCGACGCGGGGCTCGAACTCACGGACCGCGAGATCGTGACCTGGCTGAAGTCGGACGCTTAACCGACTGCGCCACCCAGGCGCCCCAAGGGTCGCTTATTTATTTATCTTCTACGAAGCTTGAAAATCAAATCCGTATGTTCTCTTTTTATTTTTTGAATATCGTGGAAGACTCAGAAGAGGCCTCTGATCTCTTACAAAAGACTATGACATCACTTGAAATAACTAATTATCCTGCTTCTCTCTGTGACACAGATGAACAGCAGCAAAACACGTGGGTTAACAGAGAACAGCTACATGAGCAATAACACTGTTAATTATCTTGTAAAACCTCTTCTTGGTCAGTGTCTTACCTGTCAGATATGGATCAGTTATTGAATGTATACGTATATATTACTGCTGCTTGGTCTACCTGATTCTCTTTCTGTGTAAAGAGCAGATTTACCCAGACTCTTAAAAGCTGTCATTAGCTCTCAACAGTGGTGAGTCATTGATTGACCCTTCCTCTTGTGCTCTACAAAGAGTAAGCTTTCTTTTAACCTTACACATTCAGAGTATAACATGTCCGCACGATGCTGTTTTGAAAATGCTGAGCCAGAAACCATGTTTATTTTGGGGAGACACTGCTAAGAGACCACTGAGTTGGTGAAAAATTGACGACAGTGATTTAATTAACTAAGCTATTTAAAGAAGAATAATCTTAAAATTTCCGTGTGTACATTCAGTTCCTGAATCTGAGCTCCAAGCCTGAGCTTCTTCCTGGAAGGTGTGTGATAGCCTAAGGCTAGGAAATATTTTCTGTCTCTTATTTTGTTTGATTATAATAAAAGGACAGTGCATTTGTTACCACTTCATGAACCCAGTGCTTCTACTGAGTTGGAGCTCATGGATGAAGTCTCAGTCTCAGGAAAAGCAAGACAAAACAAAAAAAACATGCATATAAAAGAATCATCTCCATATAAAGTGTAAATGATACTCAATACCATAGTTGCCATTGGCACTATGAAAGAAAAAAGAGAAAAACTTTCCATTTAACTGCAAATTATATTACATATTCAAGCATGTATTTTACGTTTTTTCCCTTCTGAATATATTCATAATAATTACAACAAAAGAAAGAATTCCTCGCATGTGGCTGGTTTCTCATTAGACACCCGCTCTACGATTGGATAATAGTTGATGTGGCCCCTGGAGCTTATGCACACTTTCTCTGACCACAACAGCTGTCTGAGCTACTGAGTTAAATCCGGCTTAACAGGTATTTATCTTGAACTTGCTAAACCATATTAACTTATAAGATAGAAAATTTGAGGAAGATACTTAGTTTAATTATTGTAGCATTCATGTCTGTGTATTTGATGTTTAAAGATAAATTTGCCTGCATATGCTTAATGGGAAAACATGCTGCTCAAAACTCAAATGTCTGTTTCTTCATTAAAATATATGGAACTCTCCAGAACAGTGCATGCAAATGAAATGCACCATTTTACATTCAGTTTAAGAAAAAATCATCCAGGGGCACCTGGGTGGCTCTGTCGGTTAAGCATCCGCCTTCAGCTCAGGTCATGATCTCACCGTCCGTGAGTTCGAGCCCCGCGTCGGGCTCTGTGTTGACAGCTCAGAGCCTGGAGCCTGCTTCCGATTCTGTGTCTCCCTCTCTCTGCTTCTCTCTCTCTCTCTCTCAAAAATAAATAAACATTAAAAATTTTTTTTAAATCATGCTTCTTGTACACTTTCCTTTTCTGCCTATATATAATAACACTTACCTTGAGTATAACTACACAGTTAATTCCAGGCACCATATGTAGTGGAAGGCTTAAAGAATTAATAGTGAAGGAGAATCAAGTTAAAACTATATATAACATTTTTAAAATAAGAAAATAATCAAAAAATATCTCTTCATGCAAAGTTGGCCTTTAGGTATATATCAACAATTATTTGTTTTTGTTTTTTACTGAAGTATAATTGACATATGACATTATATCAGTTTCAGGTATACAACGTAAACGATTTGATATTTGTACATATTGTGAAATGATCACCACAGTACGCCTAGTTAATATCTATCACTATACAGAGTTACAGAATTTTTTTCTTGTGATGAGAACTTTTAAGATCTACTCTTTTAGCAACTTTCAAATATACAATGCAGTATTATTAACTGTAGTCACCATGTAATACATTATATTCCCAGGACTTATTTATTTTATAACTGGCAGTGTACCTTTTGACTCCTGTTGGCTCACTGCCCAACCCTTGTCTCTGACAACCACCAATCTGTTCTCTGTATCTGTGAGCTTGTTTTGGTTTTGGGGATTTTTAGATTTCACGTGTAAGTGAAATCATGTGGTATTTGTCTTTCTTTCTCTGGCCTATTTCACTTAGTGTAACGTGCTCAAGTTTCCTCCATGCTGTTGCAAATGACAAGATGTCATTCTTTTTTATGGCTGCATAATATTCCATAATATTTATACCACATTTTCATTATCCATTCATCTGGTTTTGGTTTTTGGTTTTAAAAATTTTTAATGTTTATTTATTTCTGAGAAACAGAGAGAGACAGAACATGAGTGGGGGAGGAGCAGAGAAAGAGGGAGACAGAATCCGAAGCAGGCTCCAGGCTCTGAGCTATCAGACTTGGGGCTTGAACTCACAAACCGTGAGGTCATGACCTGAGCTGAAGTCGGATGCTTAACCGACTGAGCCACCCAGGAGCCCTCATTATCCATTCATCTGTTGATTGGTATTTCAGTTGTTTCTGTATCTTGGCTATTGTAAAAAAAAAAAAAATCAATAATAAATTCTTCTTTATGGAAGACCCAGATCAGAGGATTTTTTTGTTTTGTTTTGTTTTGTTTTGTTTTGTTTTTGTTTTGTTTTTTTGAGTCCTCCTTTTGCTCCAGGTGCACCCTTTTGGAAGAGAAGCCCAAGGAACACTGAAAAAGCCCGTTGGGCCTGCCTCAGCTCTTTACCTGTGTTGGCCATGATTAGGCCAGCCAGCTCAGCCCCTCATCTCATTCCAAGGTGCATATATATAAGCCAAACTCCCCAGTTAGTTGCTCAGGCTATAAAATCTTTAAAGCATAAAAGCCTAGAATTTCAGAACTGGATGGGACTGTCGAGATCACGGACCCAACAGCAGCATCTTTCAGGTGAAGCAAAGCTTAAGCTTTGTCAAAACCTAACCTTTGGGTGAGCTGCTGCTATTACACGCCCTTTATAAAGTTTCCAAAGTTCCCACTGGGGGCAAATACAGAGCCAAGTACATTTTTCTGCAACAGCTCTGTTAACAGATTTCTGTTCTAGTGATTCCAGCTTCAGGAAAGAATATACAGTTTCTGGCAAGACAGTTTAGAATAGCTTGGGCAGCATTTTTAAGTATGATGATAAAAAGAGATCAGCGATTGCTCATTTATTCACTCGCTCACTATTTAATAAATGTCTACAATGCTACTGGAGATGAGGTTGTCAGTGAAGGCTTGTGTAAGAGTTAACATTTGATCAGAGACTTGAATAAGAAGGATGGGTCCTTGAAATGCAGAAGGACATTCCAGGCTACGTAAACAGCAAACATCAAGCTTTGTGGAACAAGTTTTGCCAGTATATTTGGAGGCATGGAACTAAGTCTTGTGCTCTAGAAATGTTCATGTTGAGATGTTATGAGATATCCAGTGGCAACATTGAAAAAGCTGTTTCATCAAACAGACTGCGGCTCAGGGGGGGATTCAAGACTGGGGATAGATGTTTGTGATTTAGGGGCATAAAGATGACATTTATCTGGAGGAGATCTCCTGAAGGAAAACTGCCAGCAGAGAAAGAAGGGATCATTGCTCATTTGGTCCTCTGCAGTCTTTGTAGTTTAACGAAAGGACAGGAGGTAAGAGTGGAAACAAGAAAGGAAGGCAAGAAAACACAACAAAACAGGAGAGACGACTTGGAATCCATGTCAATAGAATTTCAAGAATCAGAGTATAACCAGCAATGCTAGTGTGCTGAGAGGTCATGTAATCTGCTATCTGTGAATTCAGCTTAGGGTTTGGTAGGTGTAGATGTGGCACTGGTAAGAATGTTTTCATGACACTACTGAGGACGAAAGTCTGACTGGAGTAGGCTCAGGAGAGACTGGGAAGTAAGGAAATCTGGGTTGGTGTATTAGAAATTCCTTGGAGCTTTTTCAGTGCAAGAGAGTAGGGAAAATTGGTAACTGGAAGGAGACATGACATCATGTCATGGGAGGTATTTACTTAATGAACGGATTTTAGTTATTTTTAGAATAGATTTATTGCATGATTCAATAATTTAAAATAATGACTCTGGTTTGTATAACTGAGTCCCATGCATCACCAAACACAAAAAAAGCTTCTCGAAGATGTCATAGATCTATTTATTGATATCAAGTTTAATATAAACCTTACAGACAGTATAGTCTGATCTCTTCTCAGATCAGCAACTCTGTCAGTAAGGCAACGCATTCCATCTCTGGATAGACTGAACAGTCAAAACCAAGTTCTTCATGTGTACCCAGCGGAAATGTCTTCTTATAACTTCATGTGGGTGCCCTGGTGATCCCAACAGGCCACACAAACCTTGTCTAGCTCTTATTGCATGCACATGAGGTTCTGGTCTTTTTGGTATTTCTTTTTTCCAGGTCGATGCTTCCATTCTCCCTGTCCACTCCTTGTATAATATTCACATCCCTTTTCCAATCTGACAGCAATTCATTTCCAGTGGCCTCCGTCCCCCATAAAACGGTATTAACAGCAGATTTCCTGTGTGGACTTCAGCTCCGGAAAATGACTCCCTTATTCAGCCCGTTATGCCTCTCCAGAATCCAAGTGAATAGCAATTGAGCAGAATGCGAAAAAAAGAGCGTATTTTCCTGGTCCAAAATATTGCTAAAAGAAGTTAATGATAAGGAGAGTTTGGTGCAGAGGAAGAGTCCCTGTTGTCTTCTGACCTGAGTGATGAAAGTACACTTGTTTGTGGAGTCTCACTTGATGTATATGCTGAGAACACATCTAGGCACTCTGCTTAGTGGCGTCCTACATTTTCTCAGTGCTCTAAGCAGGCTTGTCTATCCCTGTTTAGTAAATGAGAAAATAAAGGCCCAGAGACTCTAAATAAATTGTCGAAAACAACATTATTTGCAAGTGGCCCCTTTGACATTAAAACCAAAGTCTGTTTGACCTCAGAGGTTTCTTTTAGGCATGACCTGGGTACTTCTCAATGTACTCAGATCCCAGGAGCTCCTTGGAAGCTCCTTGAGCTCCTTGCTCTTTGAAGATGGTTCTTGAAGAAGTGTCATTTCTTTTTTTTTTTTTAATTTTTTTTTAACGTTTATTTATTTTTGAGACAGAGAGAGACAGAGCATGAACGGGGGAGGGGCAGAGAGAGAGGGAGACACAGAACCGGAAGCAGGCTCCAGGCTCTGAGCCATCAGCCCAGAGCCCGATGCGGGGCTCGAACCCACGGACCGCGAGATCGTGACCTGAGCTGAAGTCGGACGCCCAACCGACTGAGCCACCCAGGCACCCCAAGAAGTGTCATTTCTTAATACATTTCACTATATTATACTTTCCATTATAGTGTGATTTTCATTGTACTATACTCTTCAGATGTTTTATTTTATAAAATATTTTATTATATTGTATTCTTCTATTGAGTATCTTCTCTGGTCTGGTACTATTCAAGGCTTGTTAGAAGATGCTAAGCTGGGAAAAACTCAATTCCTGTCCTTAAGAAGTTGCTAGTTCTGTAGAAAAGATAATATAAATACACAAATAATTACCTAAGGTGAAATATGATGTGTGATCGGGCAGAGAGGCACTAATAAATGCTCTGGTCTCTGGATCTATGCGTGGAATTGGGAGAACATGATCAACTGGAAGTTCTTGACATTCTTGACATGAGAAAGTTAAAATGTCAGATGAATGTGAAAGCATGAGTAAGATTGTTCACAGGAAGATACATTATGCATCTTGTGAACAGCTTAAACAACGGGGTGGAGGTAGGAAAGCCTAAGAAAACTCAGAGGACAGTTTGTGATTTAGTTTGGCCGGGGGAAAGGGTGCCTATGGGAGAGATCAATGGCAGACCAGTGAGGAAAGCCAGGAGCATATTGACCATGGTATGACTTTTCTTTTGCACCTGGCAACAATGAAGCCATTCAGGATTTATTTTTTAAGAAAAGTAACAATTTTGCTACATGTAGGAGGCTAATTTGGGGGGGGGGGGTTGGTTCTGTTTTGGTCGTTAAGAGAAATTATATTTGTAATTATTTTAAGAGTAATTGTTTTTGCCTGTTTGATACTGTGCAGAAACCATTTAACATAGAAGAACAGGTAATATGCTACAACCTATTCAAAGTAAGACATATTGGGAATTGATGGATTTGCCCCATGAATTACTTAATTTATAAGCTTTTTTCCCATATGAGACGTTGTTATATCTTCAGGTGATTAATTTATCAGATGAACACAATTAACAAAGCTATTGGTAATAAGAAATAAGTGAAATTTTAGAGGAATTTGTTCTAATTCCCCTCTTAAGCAAAGTATGGTTTTTATATATCAAGACTATGAATTTAAACTAACAAACAGACTGGTGAAATATGAAAGACTGTGTATAAGAAAAAATAACCGATTCAACTAAGATTTGCTAAGTTATTATTTCATTTTGAGTTAATATTACAAGTGAATAAATGTAATTCATGTTTAGTTTACAAAGCTCACACTAGGTTGTCATACTGGTCCTTTGCTGTCCCCCTGATGTCCCTCAGGATTAATGATTCTTGCTTGACTCAAAGCTGTCAAATATTAATGCTGATATAAATTGATGGATAAAATGTTCACTGCGGACTGAAACAAAAAGTCCCCCTTCAGTTCTATTTTTGTACTTTTCAGATGGTAATTTATGCCCTGCACCTCTATCTATTTAGACCCATTTATTACCCAAACTCATTTTTTTGATTGATTTTCTGGTAAGAGGATGAAATTTTTTTCACATTAATGGGTTTTTATTTAAAGCTCATGGAAACTAAATATTTAAAAGAAACTAGATTTATATTAAATTTCCTAGTACCGAATGGCTTTCTGAGATTACTAGTAGTCTTTCCTAGATAATCAGAACTATTAATAGAATATTTCTTTATCACATATTTCTTCAATAATCCCATGCTAACAAATAGCTAACAAATCTCTTGTAAAAGGAAGGATTGAAATACAAGCATTTCAAACTCTGGGTTTTCCCCGTTTTGCTTTTGCAGTCTACTAGCTGAGTAACTCTCCTCCTGTGTAGCTGCAGAGGGGTGAGCCAGCTGTCTCAGAAAGTGCTGTTAAGTGCTGGGTGCCCTCCCAAGGACCTCGCAGGGTGAATCTTTCCAGGACAGTGGTCCCCGCAGGCCTATGTGGATGCAGAATAGGGAGTGGGAAAAAGTCAGCTAGGAAGCTTCTAAAAACCTGTGCATTATCTCCTCCTATCCCCCCGGAACTACCAGGGGAGGGAGGGTGGGCATGTGTGTTTCAAAAGAGCTTTGATAAGTCTGATATAACTAACCTACTTCTCCCTCCTCCCCAGTCACTAGCATCCATGATGTAGGTGTAGCCAGGCCTTCTGAGAGGATTCTTTTTCCTTCTCCAAGTTTAATCTTGGCCTTGCTTGTCTTAAAACCAAGTCAGCCACTGGCCAGGGGTGTCACTGGCTTGCCAATTTGTATCTACTCAGGAGCTGAAACCATAAGAGAACCTGGAGAATAGTTCCTGCCTTTCTATAGGGTACCGTATCACTGATCATTTCAATGTTAGAATATTTTACATGCTGCAAATTGTCAACTGTATGTTAATGACCTATTTAACACAGGACAGTGTGAGACTCTTCTAGGCATAGATTATATAATAAACTTCTTTGCCCTTATTGCCTAGCGCAGAGCCTCAACTTTGCAGTTTTTGAACAGTTTCTGTGGTTCTTGTTGTCGACATTGATCTTGTTTTAGTCCCTACTGTCTGCCTTAGCCCTCCATCTAATTTGAGGCATCTGTATCCGATGAGGTAGGTGGAGGGTCAGTGTTGGAAAATCTTGAAGGCCAGCTGCACTGTTTAAGTCTATAGGTTCTTTGAATAAAGGAAAAATGAAACATTTTAAAAATTTGTGGCCTCTATGTCTAAGAGAGGTGGCCAGTAAAGTTTTGGCATCACTATTCCTAAACAGAACAGCATATACAAGCCCAAGGTAGGAGTTTACCTCTTTTATTCAGAGTGCCTATCCACCTGACTTTATATTGATGTACTATTATCATAATCGTAATTTATGATAGTTGAATTCCATATCGTGAAAGGAATTCACTCCAGACAACTGGTCTGACCTAACACACATTACTAATGACAACCCGAGTATTTTAGCATCTTACACATTGAGTGAGAGAGGTGTTCTAACCCCCCGTAGCAGTATTGCCACAGAGATCCTGTATGAGAGAGGATGTGGGAAGGAAAACGAGAAGAAGACACTAAATAAGAGGAACTTGCTAAAGAGATGAAGTTCCCTTTTTACTCCTTTCTTCCTGAGCAGCTCTTAAAAGTAGCACACCTTTTTCATTATTCTATAGGCATCCTCTACTTTCCTGGTACTCATTATTTTGTGTGATTGAATTGGGTTTGCTCCAATCCTGGTCTTTCTAAAATTTCTTCTTTTCAGTGATATTTATCACAGTGAACATTTGGAACAACCTGAATGCCTACAAGTAGGAGACTGTTCAGACAATTAATACAGCCATACCCTGGGACAGTGGACAGCCTTTAGAGCAATGGTGTAGGGGTTCTGGTGGTAGATTGGGAGAAAGGGTGTTTTTATTTTATATGTCTCCCTGAGATTTATCAAAACAATGAAAAAGAATGAAAAAATGGTGAGAAAAAAAGTCTCCTCTAGTGATGAAATTTGAAGCGGGGTTTGTGAGCGAACGGCTAAGAAGGAATTCTTGAGACGTTTTGGTGCGATGAGGTTTTATTATAGCACTTCTCCAAAGCTCAAAGAGAGCTCAAAGAGAACTCTATATTTAGTTTTTCCCCATGATTATGTTCATTTAGAAAAATATGAATCAGGTAATATACAGAAAAAAAAATCTACGAAAGAGTTACGAGACAACATTGATTCTATCAGACATTGGGATATATTTAGCAACCACAGTAATTTAGACAGATACATCCTTGGAGCAGAATATGCAGTTCGAAATAAGCCCATAGACGTAGGAGATGAATATTCACAAAATCATTTGGAGACAATTGGATGACCGTGGGAACAGGCAGGGAAGCAACTGACTTATTACCACATGTCCTCACGTCTCACACAGGCATAATTACACATATTCTCTCTCTCTCTCTCTCTCTCTCTCTCTCTCATACACACACACACACACACACACACACACACACACACACACACACAGTTTCAACTGGACCAAGAATTAATATGTTTGTTTGAAGTTGATATTTTGTAAGCTAACACCACTTGGTTATTAGTGATTTTACATGGTTTAAAGTGTATTTCATTTATTTATTTAATTTTTAAAAAGATTTATTTATTTTTGAGAGATAGAGAGAGACAGAGCATGGGGCGGGGCGGGCAGAGAGAGAATCCAAAGCAGGCTCTAGGCTCTGAGCTGTCAAGCACAGAGCCCTATGTGGAGCTCAAGTCCACAAACCATGAGATCATGACCTGAGCCAAAGTCAGACACTTAACTGACTGAGAAACTCAGGCGCCCTTGTTTAATGCATATTTTAAAACATAAAACCACAAAATTAAAGAAATTATAGAGGTTATTTTTTTCTCCTTTATAACCTGGTAGTGGGGAAATCCTTCTTGGCTTGTCAAAAACCCAGAATTAAAAAGGGATTGAAGGGGCGCCTGGGTGGCGCAGTCGGTTAAGCATCCGACTTCAGCCAGGTCACGATCTCGCGGTCCGTGAGTTCGAGCCCCGCGTCGGGCTCTGGGATGATGGCTCAGAGCCTGGAGCCTGTTTCCGATTCTGTGTCTCCCTCTCTCTCTGCCCCTCCCCCGTTCATGCTCTGTCTCTCTCTGTCCCAAAAAAAATAAATAAACGTTGAAAAAAAAAAAAAGGGATTGAATTGTACATTTGTAGATATGAAAACATCAATGAGACAAAATGTATATATAAAAACTAAATAAAAGACAAATGAAAAATTAGAGAAAAATGGGTGTCACATATATGACACAAGCTATATCATTTTTTTTAACGTTTATTTATTTATTTTTGAGACAGAGAGAGACAGAGCATGAACGGGGGAGGGTCAGAGAGAGGGAGACACAGAATCGGAAACAGGCCCCAGGCTCTGAGCAGTCAGCACAGAGCCCGACGCAGGGCTCGAACTCACGGACCGCAAGATCATGACCTGAGCCGAAGTCGGACGCTTAACTGACTGAGCCACTCAGGTGCCCCAAGCTATATCATTTTGTAATAGACAAAGATCTTTATAAATCAGTAAGAAAGAAAATCAAACAGTAGAAAATGGGCAAAGGCTATAAGAAAACACCTGTATGTAGGCAGCATTCCTCCAAGTGAAGGTGCATCCAAATGTCCAGTCAGTTGTTTTTATCCCATGGATCTATTTGCACTTGTATGCAAAACTAAATTACAAAGTTATTGATTGCAGCCTTTTGGTAGACACATATATATGCTTTAAACCTAAAATCATCCTAAGCTTCCCTATAGGGAACACTTCACAGATAGTAAAATGCATCCATACGATGAAATACTATGCATCTATTTAAAAAAGTGAGGAAGATTTATATGCAGTGCAATATGAAGATGTGAAAGATATATATACTTCATATTTAAAGTAGTCTCTGCATATGTAAGAATGTGTGAGCATATATAAATATTAACTCATTACGTTAAACATTACAGTAAAAATGTAAGGATAACCAAGAGGCTATTTTAACATTTAGATACATTTATCAAGCTAAATCAAGTAGAAAAAAAGATAAAATATAATATGACCCTATTTGTGGTCTCAGTTTTCTTCTCTCTCACTTGCTCATCAAATTTATTAGCACTGTGTCAGACACTATTAAGTGCTTTACACAGATTCTCTTGTCCAAACCTCATGACAACCTTAAAGAAAGCTTTTGTTGTTATTGTTGTTGTTTGTCATCATATGTCCCCACTTTAGCCAATGAGGATATTGAGGCATAGAGTTTCGGACTTTGCCGAAGATCACAGAGCTAGCGAATGCCACAGCCAGGAGTCGAAGCCAGGCAGTCTGGGCTTCAAGAGAGCTTATGCTCGTAACCTGTGGACAGTGAGGTCGTCCTGTACATAAATGCATGGACATACGTCACACAGATTCACATTTAAAAGTGTTTGGAAGAACGTAGCGTGATAGCTCTGGATAGGATAGTGTAAGTAATTCTTTTAACTTCTCATTTTTCTATATATTTTGTTCCATAACACGTGCATTTTCAGCATGACATTTTCAATAGGGTGGTTTGATTTAAACCATACTTCCGTGTGTAAAGTATACCTCCTGTGGCCATTATGTAGTTTTACTGTGCTACTAGAGTTTTGTCTTTTAAATCAGGCATTTCAAACCCCTCTATTGTATACTGTAAAAAAACTGATGCAGCCGGGCCTTCCTTGTCCTCTAGTGGTGAAGTCTAGTATGTTACCTGGCAGCTCGTTGCGGTATTTTAGGTTTATACTTTACACGAAGAAAGTGATTAGATCAATGCCTTGTTATGTTGGCATTCCCACATGCCTTTTATCAGTCTCTGTTTTCTTGGGGAAAAACTGCACAAAAAACAACTGTCTCCCTCTTAAGGGTGTCTGGGAATGTTTTTGTTGCTTGCTTCAGGCTAAGTTTTATCCTTACTAAGTGTTTAGACAGTCAATGCTAAGTGCAGTTTCCTTAATTTACGTTTCTGCCTATACTTCGGTTTTTCTCATTGCTCACCATTTCTGATTTTCTAAAAATACTAATTTTAACTTTGAGACTCAGTGGAATAGAAACATTTTGATTTGTTTCACGTTCATACTGCTTTCCAAGGCCTGATGACGGACCCATCTTTGTTCATCATTGTCAAAATTATGTTTATTGGCAGACATTTCTCTGTGTTGTGATTTTCTGTGATGATGTATAGAATGTTGTCAGAGGTGGCGAAATTTCATCATTTAGAAGTCTTATGCCCTGGGGCGCCTGGGTGGCTCAGTCAGTTAAGCATCTGACTTCAGCTCAGGTCATGATCTCAGCTTGTGAGTTTGAGCCCCGCGCTGGGCTCTGTGCTGATGGCTCAGAGCCTGGAGCCTGCTTCGGATTTTATGTCTCCGTCTCTCTCTACCCCTCCCCTGCTTGTGCTCTCTCTCTCTCTCTCTCTCTCTCTCAAAAATAAAATAAACATTTAAAAAAAAAGAACTTATATTTCCAAGTTTTCTGGACTGTTTTACAGATGAACTCCTTCCTGACTGTTTCCTGGGCATTACTCATAGCCAGGGTGCTCCTGGTTCTTGCTCACATAACTCGTATCCAGAGATCTTTAAAACTTCTAATCTTAGAGGAAGTATTGTAGGAATTCCGTAGCACGTGAATTTTTTTTTTTTTATTATTCCAGTGGAATTATTATGTAGTTATTTTTAGATGAATTTTTGAACTTTAGATTGGCACGAAGATAGAAGCTGTGTTTTTGCTTGTCGTGGAATATGTAAAGCTACTTTTCATCTACTTCAAGCCACTTTGTATTCCAAAAGCTTATACTGATTCCGTAGCAGGTACCTAAAGGTATGCCTGCGTGGTTGTAGCTTGAGTCTTATACTTGGCTACACATCATGGGTAATACTAACTCAGTGTTTGAGCCAAAATCATTTTGCGTCACAGGGCTACAACGAAGTGTTGTCTTATTTGTTTGTTTGTGTATTTGGTTGGTTGGTTGGTTGTGGGAATGAATAGCTGGCCAGAGCCATACGTCCATACTAATGTCATGTGTTTATTTTTTTAAAGCTTTTATGAATTCTTACATAATTATATTACGTTTTTGTTTTATACCCCAGGAGGAACTAGAAGGGAATCATAAATAGTACCCCACTGGTTGACAAAAATATACAAATTTCCCCCTACCCACAGTTTTGCTTTCTGCAGTTTCAGTTACCCGTGGGCAACCACGGCCCAGAAACAGATGGTCCACCTTCTGACAAGTGTCAGAGGCTCAGTAGTAGCCTAAAGCTTTATCACACTGCTTTTGTCATTCACGTGACCTCATCTCATCGCGAAGGCATTTTATCATCTCACATTGTCCGAAGAAGAGTACAGACAGTACAGTAAGATATTGTCAGAGAGACACCACACTCCTGTAACTTTTATTACAATGTATTGTGATTCTTGTTGTATTCTGTTATTATTATTACTATTAATCTTTTATGGAGCCTAACTTATAAATTAAGCTTTATCATGGGTATGTGTGTATAGGAAAAAACATAGTTAAATAAGGTTTTTTTATATATAGTTTCAGACATCCACTGGGGGTCATGCAAGGTGGTGGATAAGGGGGAAGTACTGTAGAGGTTCTACTCCAGTCCCAAGGAAAAGTTTGAACTAAATACAAAATAACTAAACAGAGAGAAAACAGACAGTTTACTTAGGTAATTTGTATCAATCTTTGAAGATCAGTTTTTAGCAGGTGAGAGAAGCTTGAATAGGAAAATAAGTAACATGGATCTTTATAAAATGCCAGTACATCATTATTATTTTGTTTCAGAAGTTCTGTCTGTGTAAGTCATACTTCTATGCTTTTCCTCCTGCCTTTTCTGTCTCCCCGGTGTTAGAGGGGTACCACAGGGTCATGGTTAAGAATTCAGGCTCTGTGGCCACCCTACCAGAGCGTGATTCTGTCCTTTGCTACTTAGTTGCACAACTTTGGATGAGTTAGCTAACCTCTCTTTACCTTTGTTTGGCCATATAAGGCACGTGTGTTATGTTAAGGGTAGACTTCTTGATTTGTTATGAGGATTAAATGCTTATCCGTGTCAAGTACCCAGAACTCGTAAGCACTGTGTTCAATCAATGTTGGCTACTGCATTACACGGACGCAAGTAAATTCAGCTGTATCCATTGAACAATCAATGGTTGGAAAAAGGAGGATGGAAATTCGTCCAGATGTTTCTGCATTTTCCCTTGGCCCTAGAGCATGTTAGAGAAGAATTGACAGGAGAGCCCAAAGCTGACTCTTCCCTCAGTTGGTCTTGACACCCACCTGGGAGGGCAGGCACCTCACCTCCCTAAGTATAGTTCTAGGCTTAAAGATCAGATTTTCACGTGAGGTGGCTAACACAGGCTAAGTGTATCAGTCTGTGAAACTGCCTTCATGTGACCGTTTTGACCTACAAAATTGGCGGTTTCATATGGTTCAACCTAATAAGTTATTGACTGCTCAGCTGGAAAATTCTTGGGTTTTATTTGTCTTGCTTTAGAATTTAATTACTAAGAAAGATAAGATACTATGTATGCTTTTCCTCACTACTTCCCCCCCCCACCCCCACCCCCCCTGGCTGCCCAGGGAGTATGTTTTATGTTTTTCTCCTTTGTTGGGTGGTAATGTCTATTTTTGAGGCAATTCTGAGTGGTGGGAATGTGTTTTTGGCAATCCCTACCTCTAATCCATCTCTCCTTTCTGCTCTGCCTCAGGGCTCATGCATTGTCTAACCCACCCACATCTGCTCTCAGGAAAACACCAAGTAAATTCAGTCATGCAGAAGAACAAATGGCAAATAAGGCTGGTGTTCTCCTGCAAAAGTTGTGTAGATCTCAGTAGCCATCATCCTCTTTAAGGAGGGCATGAATCACAAATTATGGACTGGAAGGCTCTACTGAGTCAGTAGAAGTTTTCATGGAGCTGGAGGCTGGCAGTGGGGATTCGTGTGGTACGAGACAGGAGAGTTCCCGAAACCTGTAAAATCATATATAGCCCATTTCCCAGTCCCAGTTTCTGGAGGTAGGGAGTTCCGTTTCTCCTCTTTTTTTTTGGGGGGGGGGGGCGATAAAAACTTTAAGACCACATGTTGGGATTGTTGTAATAAAATAGATACCATTTATAGATTTCTTATTGTCTTATGCAATCCTCACAATATCCTTAGGCAGCTGGTAGACGCTGTTATGACCACCATTTTAGGATGAGGAAATGGAGATTTAGAGCAGTGAGGTAACCTACTCAAGGCCACTAAACTAGTAATGGAAATGTCACACTAAGTGGACAACTCTGGATCGGGGGGGGGGGGGTGGGAGGGTGGGGGGGGTGAGAAAGAGAATGTTGATTGTGATGGTCTTGCAGGCCGCTTGCCTCTGAGAGTCCTTGATTTGGGGTTGTGACCCATGAGGGCAGTGTGTTCCAGAAGACCTGGCTTATGGTGGTTCTTTAATGAGGGTCATTATTTAGAATCTGAGTGGAGATAATTAATAATATATTTTAATGTATTCTCTTTTACTGAAAAATAACTTGTTTTAAATGTTTATTTAAAAAAATTTTTTTTAATGTTTATTTATTTTTGAGAGAGACAGAGACAGAATGCGAGCAGGGAAGGGGCAGAGAGAGAGGGAGACACAGAATGTGAAGCAGGCTCCAGGCTCCGAGCTGTCAGCACAGAGCCCGACGCGGGGCTCGAACTCACAAACTGTGAGATCATGACCTGAACCGAAGTCAGACGCTTAACCGACTGAGCCACCCAGGCGCCCCTAAATATTTATTTTTGAGAGAGGGAGAGCATGTGCAAGCAGGGGAGGGGCAGAGAGAGGACCTGAAGCAGACCCTGCACTGACAGCAATGAACCCAATGTGGGGCTTGAACTCATGAACTGTGACATCATGATCTGAGCCAAATCGCTCAACCTACTGAGCCACCCAGGCGCCCCTGAAAAATAACTTTTAGTTTGGTAAATATATTACCAGGGAACAGCTTATTTATTGTTCTTTATCAATAATGATAAAATGTATGATAAGATTTGTAACACTTCAAAAGCCCTCTACTCTAATAAAAGTATTTATTTACTTATACTAGCACTCCATGATTTTGTCCATGTTTATGACCAAATGCTGAATATAATAATTTGATAGAAAACAATTTAAAATACTGAATGATTGCAACCATCCACCAAGTACTTAGAAACTAAGAAACAAAACTTTATTGCAGAATTAGGAATATCAGCAAATGTTGAAAAGGCCATGGTATAAGTGGCCAGTAGTATTTGGAGTGCAAGAAGCTGATATAACACAGTTGTGCTAAAATGAAAACTGCAAACTTTGTGTTTGAGACTACTCATAAATAAGAATGAGTCATTTATTTTGTCAAAAAAAGAAGTATATTGTCTAGAAATTAATAAATAAAAGCCAGTTTCTTATTAGCGTTACTGCAACACTAAATTATATTTTGCGCTGTATTATTTGTGAATCGAGATAGCCATTTACATTTCAAAAGCCCTTTGAAACTAGACATTAATAGAATACATTATCACAAGGTGATAGAACATGATTTGTTTCTGAGTTTCCTGCTGAGATTACTTTATATTTACAGCTGTCCAGGACTGCCATAAATTGTGTTTGATCTTTTTTTTAAGTTAACTCTGCGTGTGCGTGTGTAACACTTATCTGTAAGCACTTTTATGCAGCGAAAGGGGAAGAAAATTGTCATTATTACTGCAAGGAAAGGCGTCCTACTTAGTAGTACTCTGCATAGTACGAGGACTACTGTGGACGTGTTTAAGACAAGGTGCTACTGATTATGAGAGGAGAGAAGGCGAACTTCCGGGTATGACGCTATCATGGGAGAGCTTGCTTCTGAACTAGGTGCTAAGGAGGAGAATTTTCCCAGAAGCAAAGAGGAGGTACCCAAGGTGGCAGGGCCAAGCTGCATAAAGATGGTGCAGAGGCAGCTGGGGGGGAGGAACCGAGGCTGGGTGTATGAAGTGCGGAGAGGGTCGAGTCTGGCAGAAGCAAGCTGCGGTGCAGTACAAGTTGCTATGTGGGTTATTGGTGACATGACTAGAAAGTAGGTTGAGGCCAGATTGGAAAAAGTTTGGAGTCCTGGGATCTGGAATAAGAACCCTGCCAGGCAGTGGTAACCCATTTTAAGGTGGCAAGGGAATGATGTTATCAGAGTTACGCTCTGAAAAATCAGTCTAATGTTAGTGAGTAGTATGAATCAGGTAGCGGAGAGACTGGAGTCCGGGGAGGCCAGACAGACGCGTCAGAATCGAGTCTTCACAAAAATACCAAGCCCAGGTCCTACCAGTAGTGATTCTGATTCAGTAAGTCTGGAGGGGCCCAGGGGTCTGCAATACAAACAGGGTCTCCAAGTGATTCTTAGACCAGTGGGGTGCTGTGTACCCTTTAAGAAACATCAAGGAAGGGGCACGTGTGTGGCTCAGTAAGTTAACCATCAGCGTTCGTCTCAGGTCATGATCTCTTGGTTTGGTTTGTGAGTTCGAGCCCCATGTTAGAAACTATGCTGTTAGCACAGAGTCCGTTTCAGATCCTCTCTCCCTCTCTTTGCCCCTCCCCAGCTTGCTGTCTCTCTCTAAAAAACAAATAAACTTAGAAAGAAAGAAAGAAAGAAAGAAAGAAAGAAAGAAAGAAAGAAAGAAAGAAAGAAAGAAAGAAAGAAAAGAAAGAAAAGAAAGAAAGATCAAGGAAGAGTTGAGAGGTATTTGAATTAAAACTGGAATGGGAGAAGCCTGAGGGTGGAAGGAATGACAACGATCAGTGGTGACGGTGACTGTGACGTGAAGTTGAGAATTGGTGCAAGAGAGAGGCTTACCTCCGGAGACAACTGGATTTATGGGGTGATTGCCTACCCGGAAGTCCCTGCTAGACAAGGGCAAGTGACCCGAGAGAGCCAGGCAGAAGCCTTTTTGCCTTTGAGACCTAGCCTCAGAAGTCACGCACCATCTCTCTGACCCATCCTACTTGACTCTCCTACGGTGCCCGAATCCCAACCAGTTTCAAGAGAAAGGAAGACAGTCTCTATCCCCTCATGGTGCAGGTAGCGGTGAGCTTCTGAAAGAGCATGTAGGACCAGAAATGGTGTTGTTGTCTTCTTCAGAAAATATGGTTTAAAAAAGCAAATCCCTTATGTTGCAAAACGTAAACCAATGGAGCCTACTTAGGGGAAAGCAGCTGGTTAAGTATTATCATACCCGTGGATTTACATTGCATGGTTATAGACATTATGAAATCCAGTCTCTTCGGAAACAAACTGGAATATTAAATTAATATCTGTTCTGAAGACTTAATGGATTTTTAGGTGGATGACTTAGAAATAAGGTGTGGCTCTCACTGTTAAAAAATGTTAATGAAAGAAACATAGAAGTGACAATGATATAGAATATTATTAGATGAATTCATGGAAGAGATATATGCACAGTACTTAGAGACCAAAATTCTTAATTATGAAGGTTAGCAGGAAGGCAAGGTTGTCACTGTCACAGGGTTAACTAGCCTACAAGCACCCGAAGTCAGGAACCTTGGAATCAAAGTCAGGGTATTAGAATTAAAGAATATGAAATTTTTCATCTGATGAGTTTAACACAAGAACAATAGTTTGCTATTGTTTGGGGGCTGAAGACAGGCAAGAAGTGTTTCTGCTATCTAGATTTGCATATTTAATAGAACGACACTTTACAAATACACACACATAAACAGACACACACATATACGCCCACACCCACACACTGTGTCACATTATAGTTTATACAGGGAAGGGAAATGCAGGAAGTAAAGATGTGGGTCTTGTCCCAAGCACTGTTTGTTCCTGGTGTTTACTTCCTAAGAGAGCCCTAGTAGATGCTAGAAGTCTTCTTGTAGGTAGGTAAAATTTCGTGTAATAAATAAGTAAATTATTTTATTGCCAAATTGCTTGTAAAGCTACAACTGAAACAAAACAAAACATAACAAAACAAAACAAAAACACACACACAAAAACCTCCACATAAGTCTAATAACGGGGAGATGTGAAACCAGTATTGTAGCTTTTCACTCTAAATCTAATCTGAACAATGACCATAATGATTAGAAACATTTCAGTGTTAGAAATGTTTTTGATTTAAAATACCACAACTATGTCAGTTGTAGATTCAGTTTTGTTTTTATGGCTCTCAGCGAATTTTCTTTACTAACCGCCGGATACACAGCCTTTTGCAAAGCGTGTGGTGGTTTGTCCATATTTCTGCCTACAAACAAGGCTCTTGCTCAGCTGGGTGACTTCTCTAACGCCCTACATTAATTTTAGGTCCTAAAAAAATTCTGTTACTAAACCATTTGCAACTATTACTAAACTATTGGTAGAGAGTTAAAAAAAATAAAAAAAAACAAAAAAATAAACACTTAATAAGCCCCAGTCACTGTGAGTAGCTTGATTTAATTTGAAGAAAAGACAAGAACATCTCTTTTTAATGTATGAACAATTATTATTGTCTTACAATTAAAAGCTGGCATTTTATGTGTTCCTCCATTTTGTTTTTATTTTTTTTTAAATTTTTTTTTTTTTCAACGTTTATTTATTTTTTGGGACAGAGAGAGACAGAGCATGAACAGGGGAGGGGCAGAGAGAGAGGGAGACACAGAATCGGAAACAGGCTCCAGGCTCTGAGCCATCAGCCCAGAGCCCGACGCGGGGCTCGAACTCACGGACCGCGAGATCGTGACCTGGCTGAAGTCGGACGCTTAACCGACTGCGCCACCCAGGCGCCCCTCCATTTTGTTTTTAAAAGCCCTTCTTGCGTAAAATGATCAGTGTGAAACAGTTTTGCTTTGGCTCACAATCTGTTTTCCATAGATCTTTTGTTAATGCTCAATCATTAAGTGAAATTGTATCTCCATTTCCTCTGCTTGCTTTGA
This sequence comes from Leopardus geoffroyi, assembly GCF_018350155.1. NCBI lineage: Eukaryota > Metazoa > Chordata > Mammalia > Carnivora > Felidae > Leopardus > Leopardus geoffroyi. The sequence continues at coordinate 137,592,219 of NC_059332.1, read as the reverse complement.
GGGTTATTTACTCTTCTTTAATCTAATGGGACTAAATGAGATTAGATTTGGGAAGCACAAAGGAAGAAACTGGATTTTTCCACTGTTTTTTTGACAGCTAGATTTGGGAGAACGTAAAATAATCTCTGTACTTTCTCTAGCCGATTTTAATAGGAAGGTCAAAAATCTGGCTATTAATTCTTACACCTGCTGTGACCCCAAGTCTCTTGCCAAGGTTTGCAAAGCCCTTTGGTCCATGTGTCACTGTCTCACTTGGAAATACCTGTGTCTTTTGGGGTGAGTCACCGTTTCATAGTCATGCTTCTTTAGCTACCTCTGACAAATTTAAAATAACAATACCAAATACCTAATAATGTATACCTTCGAAGTTATTTTGGTGGAAAAAGGACGGAGTTTAGAGACGGGAACACACCAAGTTGCAAATGATTAATCATAAAGAACCCTGAGTATAATGTACTCTCAGACACGGATTTATCAAAACAAAAAAATAGCACCATACAGGAGAGTGTTGTAGAGTTGGTATAACAGGACTCAAAAATCAAGGCTAAATATGTCCTAGCATTTCTGCCTTAAATGCCTCCTAATCAGTTATTCCCAGTCTGTACTTGGGAGCTGTGGCACAGTAATATTTTGCTTGCTCTGGACCACTTGAGAATCTGCTTATGCATAACAATTGTTATTTCTTTTGGATATATCATATGGCTACAGAATGGGAATACATACCAGTAACTGCCTGAAGCAAGCAGCTAATGCGGATTGGATTAGATTTACCATTTGTTAGCAAAGATGGGTTGGTACCTATTAAAAAAGAAAAGAAATCTCAATAGGAGCGATTTAATGGAAAGGCATGCACAGGCATGTTTGCTGGGTAGTCAGGGTCCACTCTGTCTTTGTTAGCAGATTACGCAACAGTTGTTTCCCAGAACGCTACTAATAATGCTGCAAGAATGACAAACTTTGTTAACCTACATATTTTTCAAGAGACGGTATGCACATCAAGTTGCTAAAAGGGAAGGTAACAATAATAATAATAATACGGTGTAACACAGATTAAGTGCCTATTATGTTCCAGGCCCAGTGCTGTATGTTTTATATATATGATGCTCTTTAACTCCCCAGCAGCCCTGTGAGGTAGCTGTTAGTTTCTCCAGTTTAGACGAAAGGAAACTGATGTTCAGATAGGTTAAGACACTTGCTCAATGTCATACAGCTTGTAAGGGGCAGCAAACTTAGGTCATTCTGACTTCCAAGATCATGTTTATTCTCATGACAGCACACTCTTAAAACAGAAAAACATCTTAGATGATTACTGAGCTGTATTGAAGTGCAGTATCACTGCTCTCTTGAATGTTGTCAGTAATTAACATAATTACAGTATCATACAGATATTCTAAGGATCTGAAGCACTGGTTTTTAAACCTTAGTTTAGGTGCACCTGGATGGCTCAAGTTGGTTGAGCATCCGACTTTTTGTTTTTTATCTATTCTTTAAAAAAAAAAATGTCTTTGAGAAAGAGTGGGGGAGGGGCAGAGAGAGGGGGAGACACAGAATGCGAAGCAGGTTCCAGGCTCCAAGCTGTCAGCACAGAGCCCCATGGCCCGATGTGGGGCCTGAACTCATGAGCCACAAGATCATGACCTGAGATGAAGTCAGATGCTTAGCCAACTGAGCCACCCAGGTGTACTGAGCATCTGACCCTTGATTTAGGCTCAGGTTGTGATCCCAGCGTCATGGGATCAAACATGGAGCCTGCTTGGGATTGGCTGTCTCCCCTTCTGCCCCTCTCTGCCGCTCACTGTCTTTCTCTAAAATAAAAAAACGAAATAAACCTTAGTGTGGGTACAATTACCATGAGGAGTGTGTCCAAAGAAGACTTCTAAGCCTTGTCTGAGATTCTCATTCAGAAGATCTGCTGCAGAACCCAGGAATCTATACCTCCAACAAGCACCACATTCTGATGCCATTGGTCCATGAATAACATTTGTCGATAAAAACCTAAAGAAATGTAATTCAGCCCAAAGCATCACAAAAAAGCTTCTTTTAAAATTGTCCTGCTCATAAATAAATAAATAAATAAATAAGCAAAATTGTTCTGCTCAACGTAGTATTGCATTAGGAAAAACCTTATCAAGTGGGTCTTCTTGAAATAGTTCTTCTTGAAATGTCCTTCTTGAGGACGTTTATTGCATTCCCAAAATGGGGCCAGAAATAACCCATCAACTGGTTATACCACCAAGTGTTTTCAGGGATATAACTTATTCCTCAGATAAATTAGGAACTCTTACATTTAAGATTTTGATATGCTCACTCATAGTTTTCTTACAAGAGCATGATTCCAAGGATTATTCTCTTAGAATACTTACATGGCGGCTTAAAAGCACCCAAAGCCACAGGGAAACAAAATAAAACAACAGAACAAACAAACAAAATCCAGCCCAAGCCCTCTCCTAGAAAGACTTGACAGGTGGATCCCAGAGTAGTACACTGAATGGTGTCTGCTTGAAGGAACTGAAAGCATTCGTGTTCCTGATAAAACCAGAAGTTGGCCTATGCATCATTTTGATTACCCCAAATACCTTAAATAATTGCTTATGAATGTAGTTAAAGAGCACGCCTTCAGGTGATGGCCAGCATATCCACTCAAGAAGCGACTTTGTGGCTGTGAAACAACTCTAATGCGTATACTCTTCACCTGTCAGACTCACCCCCTTCTCTGCCCTCAAAGGTTCATTTAGTCCAATTAATGAGGGGAGATTTGGACTGGTGACCAGACTGTTCAAGATAAATCAACTAACAAGACCTGAAGAAAGTCCAGAAGGCAGTGAGAGTGAGGGAGGAGGAGAGGCATCCCAACTCTTTCTGTCCAACCTAAGCAATTAGCAGTCAGAAAAGGAAGGACAGGTATAAAAACAAAGAGGAGGTGACAATGCAGAATTGAGACTTTGCTATACACGGGGGTAGGCACACATCTTAGACGACTCTCCAAGAGTCTCCTGGAAATATATGTGTGTATATATTTCCACATAGTAGGTCTTGTCTCTCCTCTTCATTCTTAACCCTGGTTTGAGGTTTAAATTGTAATTACAAAATGGTATCAGTGTCCATTTTCACAGGTTGGAATGAGGAAATTCTTGCATGCCTGGGTCTTGTCATTTGTTTTTGAGAATTATATCTGATAAAGAGATGACGCGGATCTTGGATGACTGTTGCTAATGTTTTTGCCTTTTTTTTTTTTTTTAAGTTAAAATATATTCTGTGGTTCCAGCAGGTGAAACAGGGCTTCAGTGATAGTCTGCTTTTGCAAATGAACCCATTCTCTTTCTTCATCATAGAAGTTTTCCTTCTGAGATAAATGTCATTTTAGGATAGGTCGATGCTATTATCACAATTTGTTTGATCATCAGATTTTTTTAAAAAAATGATTGACCTCATTCTCGAACATCTATGTTAGAGTGCCCAGGTCATGCACTTTTATATAGGGAAATTTTGAGCACATTCGTCCAGAGAAAGTTATGACTTATGAGAGTCCCAAGGTTACATGCTTAGCATTTCTTGAGGATGAGTTTTCTGAAAGCTCCTTGAACATCTATTTCCATATTCACAATTGGAGAATGACAATGTGGAGCCATCTAAGGGAAGGACAGTTGTGAGAAATGGAATTCAATCTACTTTTTAAACCTTTTCTCTCCAGTTTTTCTCTCTCTATAGGGATTTAAACCACCTCCAAGTGTCTCGCCCTTGGAAACATACTCCTTTTTCTTTCTTCACTTCTTAATTTTCACTGCCTGGGGCTATTCAGCAAGGCTACCTCTAATTAGAACAGCTGACAGTGAGATGTGAATGACAAAAGACTTAACCTTCTGGGTAGGTGTTTACAATCCTGAAATGGTTATTAGACCAAAGGCGACTCCCTGCTTCAGAATTTGTGGCTGAGATATATTTTTTTTATTCTGGTGTGCTTTCCCTGCCTACCCTAGTAAGCCAAATAGAACAACACACGTCAAAGCACCAATGAACAAAATTCATGGGATCTGTTTTATTTTATAGGTTTGGGGCTTTCCATGACTTCATTTTCTTTACTTCTCTTCTGTCACCTTCTAAGCGACTCTTCATCCCCTAGCAGCAAGTGAGTCACCTTTAGGGAAAGAGTTTTTCTGTAGCTAATCTTTCCACCTATAGAGAAAAGAGCTTCTGGGTATCTGATGGTTAGAAGCATGATTTCTGACTTCTTGTTGCTAACTGCTTTTTTGACATGGGGCAGGTCACAGATTCCAACTATCCTACAGTTCCTAACCTGTAGAAAGTGCTCCGATTCTGGAATTCTGCTATCCTATGAGTTCCTTTATTCTGTTTATTTGTTTTGAAGCCCTCCGATCTGAATAATTTCTCCATGAGGCATATGAAGTGAACAGTTGGGCAAAAGCAAGACGTCTACAACTCAAGGGAGTTGTTCTAAAATTTTTTTTTTTCAACGTTTATTTATTTTTTGGGACAGAGAGAGACAGAGCACGAACGGGGGAGGGGCAGAGAGAGAGGGAGACACAGAACCGGAAACAGGCTCCAGGCTCTGAGCCATCCGCCCAGAGCCTGACGCGGGGCTCGAACTCACGGACCGCGAGATCGTGACCTGGCTGAAGTCGGACGCTTAACCGACTGCGCCACCCAGGTGCCCCTCAAGGGAGTTGTTCTAACAGCTAACTAGATTGTTACCCATTTTGAATGTGTATAATTCATGGACGTCACCTGTAACGCGAGTGACAACTGAACATTAATTCACAAAACTGGCAAAAATATGAAAATATTTTGTAGAAACTTCAGTTTACGCAGATTGTAGTAAAAATTACCTCGGTTGTTATAGCCATGACAGTAAAATGCTAAGTATTATGTGATGATAATAGCAATATCACCCAGACATTAAGGAATGTCATGAAAGATCTAGACATCCTATTTTTAAAAATATCGATTTCTGCTCACCTTCTAAAATGCTTAAGGCAAAAGGCCAGCCCAGGATTGTGGCTTTGAAGCTGCCCTCCTCATCTGCCTCAGTCAGGAAGTGACTGGAAAGAATTTTGTCAGTGTACCTACAAATGTGGTAATCTCTTCTCAAGGGCATCGTGAACATTTGTGATGATGCACAAACTACCATTAAGTTTTTAAAAACCATTAAAAATAATAAGTTAGTTGCACACAGCAAGTAAGCAATTTAAAAGTTGAGCCACATGTTAGTCTTTAAATTATTTGAGAAAACAAAATGCTGATATTCTTTCTACCATAGAAAATGCCCCTTCAGTCATAGTAATTGGTCCGGTACAAATACAGCTATCATTAGACAGTCTTGTTTCTAAGACCAGTTCCCCTTCTTTCCTCCTCGTGGGCATGTTACAGTCACAGATTTGCAAACAAGTTAAATGGCACTGTTTTCATGAAAAGGTAATATGCATGCTCCTTTTTTTTCTTTTTTTTCTTTTTTGGTTAGAGTATATATATATATATGTATACATATATGTATATACATATATATGTGTATGTGTGTGTATATATATATGTGTGTGTATATACATTCTCCCCTTCATCCTGCAGCTATTATGAAATGCCTCTAAAGGACTGTTCTTATGTGATTCAGTGTGCAATGGGTTCATGTACACACATAAATGCTGCATTTTTTAAGGAATCTCTTGGATCTTTTTTGTTTCTACACATTATGTTTTTCTTTCTTCTCTTGATTTTCTTTCCTTGAATACTCAGATTCAACAGAAGTGCCAGTTCTCAGCTAGAGCTCATTGCCAAGGCTGTTGTTTAAAAAGCAAGTCTAGTCATGAGTACTTTGTTTGCTGTTCTTAAGCAATCTCAAGACAAAAACAAAAACAAAACAAAACAAAACAAAAATAGCCTTAACCTCTTGGGTTAAGAGGAGCCTCAGAACTGAACACATTGTAAGGTAAAACTTATGGGTTAAATTCATTGAAACTAAGTCACTGAGAGACATTGTATGCCTGCAGTTTACAGATTCCAAAATCTCTGTATTCCTACCTGGGTCAAAAAAGAACAGATTAAGGGGCACCTGGGTGACTCAGTGGGTTAAACGTCTGACATAGGCTCAGGTCATGATCTCACAGTTCATGAGTTCGAGCCCCTCATTGAGTTCTGTGCTGACAGCTCAGAGCCTGGAGCCTGCTTCGGATTCTGTGTCTCCCTCTCTCTCTACCCCTTCCCCACTTGCATTCCCTCTCTCTTTCTCTCTCTCTCTCAAAAATAAACATTTAAAAAAGAAGACCAGATTAAGAATCAGATTAAAGAGGTGGTTTGATTTCTGAGTCCAGTCCCTTCCTTCTAGTTTTTCAACCAAAGAAAGGCATGAATCACCCCGTTTCCATCTCTTCTTGAGACTGGGCACAGGGGTGCCACACAAATCCTTCCAGATTGGGCCTGGGGTTATGGCACAGTGTCCTGGGCAGATGCTCACCTACTGACAGTCTCCATTCTTCTGTGGGTATGAGTTTGGCTTTTTCCTTGTCAGTGATGTAGGCAACAAAGAAAAGCTTTCTTGACGCGGTCCTCGGGTCTGAACCTTCCTAGATAGCACTTTGTGAATTTGTAGGAGGAAACAAATCTCATCATGTCAGTTGCCTCTGATGGTGGGAACAATTATTAGACAGGAAGTCTGACTTCATGGTGGTAGCAGGTGGAGGACCACCCATCCTATATTTGTTAAGGGAAAGGGCAGGAAGAACCCAGCACCATTTCTTGTGCTGTGAGGAGAGACTAAAGATTCGAGATGGCCTCAGTGAGTCTTGCCCCTAATGATGACAAGGCTGGGCCTCACCAAAAAGTTTAAGTTGACCACTTTGCTCTTCAACAACCTCTGTTTTTTGTGGGCCTCAGTGACTTCCCCATCTGCCTGATCCTAAAGGCACAGGGAACTCCCTCGTTACTCTGTTCCCATGAAAGAAGCTGAATATTATACGCAGAGATGGGAGAGCACATATTTGGAATGCGATAGAAGAAACTTTGTATAGGAAGATATTCAAAAGAATATTTGGAAAGCACAACAAAAGATATTACAGTGTTTTGGACAATCAGATATCTACACAATGTAGGGGAAGTGTTAAGAATTTAAATTTTATGTTATCTTACTTAGTCTTGAGCAAGAATGTTTAAAAGTAGAAAATACAACATTGTGTTTTTCATTTATTTTGTTGTGACTTCGTGATGATTTAGTTATTATTAACAACGAAATAATTGAAGAATTTGGTGGAGCTGTCAGACAGGGTCTAGACAATACTGAAATAATTACTAGACTTGCGCTTTTTGTTTTTAAATGAAGTCGGCACTGGGTTGTAAATCAGGTGAGCGACCGATGATAGACCGAAACCACTAAGCTCACATCTTAATGGTAGGCTAAGATCATATTTGGATCACTTGTAAATTAATAAAGGATTATTTATTATCTCAAAGTATGGCCGCAAGCCACATTTCCACAGCTACCTTATTAGCATAGAAAATCAAACAAACACATCTTTGCCATCAAAGAGAGGAGTTTTATATTCCCAAATTGTTTCAGATAGCACAAGAATTCACACTCCCAGGGTTTTCTCCACAAAGATCCCTGAATTACTTACGTGTGTGGCCCTCCATCATCAGAGTACTTGCGATGCGGACTGTATATATTCTTTTTTTCTTTCTCTATATTCATCTCGTTTGTAAAGCTGTTGGCTTCCCTAGTTTTCTGTTACAGATCGACAAACTGACTTGTCATTTTTAATCGTGTAATCATTGATTATCGCGAAACAACTTTTAAATAGAAAATAATTTGTCTTTTATTTCAATTTACCAACAGAGCTAAACTATATACTGAGCACTCTCTTGTGTGCTTTCCAGATGTTAACTCCTGTTACCCTCCTAACAACCATATGTGGTGTGCGTCATTATCATCCCCACTTTACAGATGAGGCAACTGAAAGATGGAGCGTGTGGGTAATTTGCCCAAGAGGTGGAGCTGGAACTTAAACCAGGCCCTTGGGATGCATGCCTTTAACCACCATGTTACAGAGTTTATACAGTGTGTGATCCATACCGGGATCCCCATACTTGTCGATTGTGCCTGAGAGGCACCAGTCTGGTTAAAACAGATTAGTGATCTGGTTCTGTATGTCTGGGTTGGGCCTGGGTAATAATCTACATTTGTCCCAAGTTCCCTGGTGATGCTGGTCCAGACACTTTGAGAATCACCTGAGCTGTCATAATATTGAGGTTATGGGAAATAAATAGCTAATTTATCCATGCTGTTTTGTTTTCATGGTGATAATTGAAAATAGGAACTTTGGGGGGTGCGTGGGTGGCTCAGTTGGTTAAGCGTCTGACTTGGGCTCAGGTCACGATCTCGCGGTGTGTGAGTTCGAGCCCCACGTTGGGCTCTGTGCTGACAGCGCAGAGCCTGGAGCCCGTTTTGGATTCTGTGTCTCCCTCTCTCTCTCTGCCCTCTCTCCCTTTCTCGTGCTCTGTCTCTCTCTCTCTCAAATGAATAAACATTAAAAAAAAATTAAAAAGAAAAAAGAAAATAGGAGCTATTTGTGGCTCAGACTCTCTCTTTTAATTACTCCTGGATTTTATGCTTATCTCATTGTTTTAATATCCATTTTTTTTTTGCTGAAATAACTTCAAACCTTATTTTACATATTTTAAAAGCCATTTTGTGAGTTGCCTGTTCATATCTTTAACAACATAATATATCTTAAGGTTTTTCTCATTGATTTTATTTGAAATTCTAACTCTTTATTATATTTTTGCAAATATGTTACCCATATAGTCTTCATGTTTAATTATGTTTAGAATTTGTCAAGTGTGTAGTTTTTATTTTTATGCAATGACATCTAGTCCTCCTCTGTTATTTTTAGGCCTAAATTGTCTTCAGTAAACATAGATACTGACTTTATTTTCAAGTACTTGTTATAGTTACTTTATTTTAATTCCTTAAACCATTTGGAATTTGTTTTGGTGTGCAGTGAGGCTCTAAATTGATTTTTTTTTCTTTTTTTAAAAGTTTATTTATTTATTTTGAGAAAGAGAGAGAGAAAGAGAGAGAACCAGTGGGGGAGGGGAAGAGAGAGATGGAGACAGAGGGTTCAAAGCAAGCTCTGTGCTCTCAGCACAGAGCCCAATGTGGGGCTTGAACTCATGAACTATGAGATCATACCTGAGCCAAAGTTAGATTCTTAACCAACTGAGACACCCAGGCTCCCCTAAATTGATTTTTCTTTCTTAATTTGCCTACTTGTTTTGCCTAAGCCATTCACTAAATAATCTTTCTCATTTTTGTTTGGATAGACTGGGGTCTCTTTCTGGACTATGTTTTCCATTCCATTCTGCAGTTCTCTCCTTCTCTGTTATCAAACTGCTTCAACTCACTTAGTCTTTTGTTGTATTGGAATATTTGGTGGGTTGAGCCCTTTGCTCCCCCTATCATTATGTTTCTTTTATGTAATGAAGATTATCTTCATAAAGGAGTCAGAGCTCTCATTTTTTAAAGAAAGCATATAAGAAACTGTTTTTGACAACTTAGTAAAGATCACTATTTTCTTGGATTTTTCAGAAAAATCTGTAAATTCAAAGTTACCCTTATAATGACTCTGGCATTGGGACGGCAGCTGAGTTTTAGACTAAAGACATCATGACAAAAGAAAAAAACATTATTTTATTCTTCCCTGTTGCCTTGGCTTCAGAGAATGATAGAAGGAGTCAGTGTCTCCAAAGAATGGAGACAAAGAATTTAATAGAAGCATCAGAATAATCTATTATATATATATACTTCACTATAGGCTTGCAGAACAATCCACGGAGAGAGACCTTTCTAAAGAAAATTTAAAGAAATTAAAAATTAAAGAAAAATATGAGTTACGGAGGTGAGGAAAACAAAAGGACATACGATTTTTATGTTGTTGCGAGAAAGGAAAATACGTTCCATTGTTGCAGTGTTGGGCATGATTTGGTTCATGTTTAAAATAGTACGTAGGACACCAGCGGATATATTACAGGCCACAAAAGAACCTGAGTCTGTAGATTGGTTTTCTGCCCCCGAAATTATACCCTTAAATGACAAGAGTCAGTCTTACAACTGCTGTTGTTTGTGAGAGTAATACCTGAGTCAGGCCAAGCTCCCGTGGAGTTTTCCTGTGAAGACGCCTCGTTGGAAGCAAACCTGGGGTTTCTCTTCCTGCCTCATGTCCATTTGGCGGCCTCATTCCTGATGATTCCACTAGGCCTTATCCTAGAGTACCATGCATTTGAGACTTACTGCCAAAAGTGCTGTTTTAACCATGCTTTTAGTATAATTTGAAAGGTGGTGGATCAGACTAGAATTGCCTCTAAATATACAATGTACTGCTCTTGTGTCTATCTTCCTGTGTTCCCTTTGCACCTCCTTCCTATCACACTTCTTTGCTGTTGCTATTTTCTAAGCCAGATTTTTTTTTTCCCTTTATGTTGGTATTGTCTCTTCCTGAAAGGAAACAATATTGCCCTTGACAAACCCAAAAATAAAAGAGAAGGTCGTGCTGGTTCCTCTAGCTTGAGAAGAGAGAGCATGTTATTTGTAAACAAGCCAGCATCTTCGTCCCGCCCAAAGTCCTGCCTTCTTCACCTTTGTCTCTTTATCTCAATGACATGAGATGCTTCGCTCTGGGTTCCCAAGGCACCAAACTTTGGGAGCGATATAATAAAAACGAGGCTACTGTATTTGCTTCTTCCCCTGAAACACACAGACTGATGTATTGCTGTAGGGGGAAAGTACTCCTGAGGGATGTGAAGAGACTACGTTTACAAAGAGGCTAGGTTTAGGCTCTGCGTCTTCCTTTTTTCTCCTTGTTCATCTGTACTCAACCTCTCCAAAATTATCAATATACCCAATCAGTACTTTGCACATATTTTGTGTGTAGTAAATCTTAAAAAAAATTTTAATGTTTATTTTTTTATTTTTTTATTTTTTTTTTTAAATTTTTTTTTGACGTTTTATTTATTTTTGAGACAGGGAGAGACAGAGCATGAACAGGGGAGGGTCAGAGAGAGGGAGACACAGAGTCTGAAACAGGCTCCAGGCTCTGAGCTGTCAGCACAGAGCCTGACGCGGGGCTCGAACTCACGGACCGCGAGATCATGACCTGAGCCGAAGTCGGCCACTTAACCAACTGAGCCACCCAGGTGCCCCTATTTTTTATTTTTGAGAGAGAGAGAGAGAGAGAGAGAGCACACAAGTGGGGAAGGGCAGAGAGAGAGGGGGGGACACAGAATCCAAAGCAGACTCCAGGCTCTCTGAGCTGTGGGCACAGAGCCTGATGTGGGGCTCGAACCCACGGACTAACTGTGCCAAGTCACTTGCTTGACGTACTCAGTTGACCTGAGCCAACGTCAGATGTCAGATGCTTAACCTACTGAGCCACCCAGGCACCCCTGTAGTAAATCATTTTTAAAAGCTAGTTAAGAAATTTGGTCCTCCTTGAAGACTACAAACCCTCTTTAACCTAATGTTTCATTCCCACATTTCCTTGCCCTTAGTGATTAATAGCTGCTTAGCAAATAGAAATAAGGCTTACATGAGAAATTTGAAAAAATAAGACAGCTTATTTGTAAATCCATGTAAATCATTTCTGTCTTACTTGTTTTCTTCTGTGTTTCTTAGAAATAATGCCCTTTTTTAGAGGTGGTTTTTAAAATTTCTTTCAGTAAGGGAAGTATCCGAATAAGTGGAGATTCTAAAGTGATACAAAGTTGAGTAACCTTTGACTCTGGGTCTTGAGTGAATACAAGTGAGAATTTCAAGAATAATAAGGGTGAAGACTCAATGTGGAATACATAGTCCTCACCCAATAAAGGATGAAAAAAAACCCAGTGCTGTGGTGCCTTGATGGCTCAGTTGGTTAAGCATCTGACTCTTGATTCCTGCTCAGGTCATGATCTCATGGGTTGTGAGTTCGAGCCCCACATTGGGCTCTGCACTGACAGCATGGGGAGCCTGCTTCAATTCTCTCTCCCTCTCTCTCTGCCCTTCCTTGCTCCCTTCTCTCTGTCTCTAAAAAAAAAAAAAAAAAAAAAAAAAAAAATTAAAGAAAAAACTTAAAAAGAAAACCAAAACATGCCAGTAAACACAAACAAGTACTGTTAAGTCCGTACCTTGCACTGACTTTCCATTACAGCAAATGCCATACTGGAAGACAAACCCTTATGGGGGAGTGGTAAGCCCTGATCTCAAGGCTGTACGATTACTTTATTCCCAGTAATTAAATAACTTGGTCACTAGCCCCAACCATGTCAAGATAAATTAAATCTAATGGCTCAGGTTTGTTCTGTAAATATATGCTGGAATCTTTTAAACTTCACACCGAGCTCTGATTCTTAGTGTTTGGAACATGTAAATAAGATACCAAGTTTCTCCTGGCTTACAGAAATTTCTTAGTTTTCTTGCCTCTGTTAAATGCATATTCTAGTAAATAAAATCAAAGAAGGCAATGGTCGGTTCTTTTTGCTCAGCATAAGCTGTTGCTATCATATTTAAATTAATGAGTAAAAATGAATACAACAAAAACTAACATTTATTGATGAACAAATACTATGTGTTAAGCTTTGGACAAAACATTTAGGGAAAGTGTCTCATTTAACCTTTACAGTGATTTGTGGTACTTGTGTGTCTCCCTTTTACAAATGAGCCAACTGAGGCATAAAATGGCTGAGTCACCTTTTAAAAATCTTCTGGTAAACGCGAATGCTGGGGATTGCAAGTTAGGTCTGTTGTGCTCCCAGGGCCAAAAATTTACTCCTGATGGAATTAATTATTCCATTCTGCCTCTACTGAAGAGTAGTTTTATTGTTGTTTTCTGTAAATCATGGTAATAGCTATCCTTCTTTATAAACACGCTTTGTAAACAAATTTGGTATTACAATAAACAGTCCTTACTCTAACTGGGATAGAAAAATGAAAAACATTTCATTACTAATATTGTTGTAGCGTCGTTTTAACAGGCTTTACTATGGCTACAACTGATTTCTATTTTACCTTGAAATCCCAGGTCAAGAAATTATTGTATTCTAGCTTGGAGAGAGCCACAAATCTGTAAACATTTCTTGCTTGGGAATCTAATCTGAAATTGTGTTAGGAAGCATAAAATGGAACTTTTAAAATACTCTTTATAGATTCTTGCATCTATATTTGTTTGTCTTCCATAACTGATATTGTATATGCTTAAATAATGTAAAAACTCTCTAATATTGTTTATAAATGTAAATACATATACACAAACTATTTATATATATATAATTATATATATATAAACACTCACACATAGAGCAGCGTGACTACCTTGGTAACTTGTTTTAATGTATATTTCTAATGCGGTAGTTACAATTTTTAACTTGTGCGTCACAGTATTAGCTATTTGGATAGAATTCCAGCAGGTTCAAAGAGCAAACTAAAAATAAGTAAGATTATATCTTGTACGAAAACAAATATGAGAAATTAAATGTCATTGTAATATTTGTCTACAAAGGATTCATTTAGTTTCTTTCTCCCAAGTTCCAAAATTAAAACTTTATATATATATCAAAGGTTATAATTTGGGACTTTTAATAATTTGAATGATTTCTTTTCGACCAAAAAGAAAAAAACCCTTATAAGCTTTTAGGATTTTAACATAGTAAGAATGCCTGAATTCCTAAGTATAGACAAAGAAGGTGTTATTTTTTTTCCCCTGAAAAAAGCTTCTGAAGCACTTTTTATAAATCAATAGAAAAATTGTCTTTGTAGAAATGCTGGCATTGGAGAGTGGTGCATTTGGTCAGTAAGCAGGGGGTAAGGCTAAAGAATGAGAGAATAATATGCTTTTATAGAGGCGTTGCTATAGGGATATTTTAGGGAGAATGTTGCTAGCCGAGCTGGAAGTTCCCTTGGTGAAAGCTGTGTTTGATTTAGAAACTGATTGAATTAGAACAAATTCCAAAAGTAACTATAATAGGCGGGACATGATAAAACCAAACTTCAAGACTCCCGGTGCGATAAAAGGTACTTTTGTTATTATCTGTGTGTGTGTTTTCGTGTGTGTGTGTGCACGTGTGTGTGTGTGTGTGTACTTTTTCTTTTAATATAATTCCAGTTTGACTCCCTGGTACAAAAACTTTGAGATTGTATAAATAGACTTTAAAACAACTCTAAGTTTAAATTGTTTTCTTCCTATTTTATCTGAACTAAGCACTAATGGAACTGGAATGAATAGTTCTGATTTATGTTCATGATTTCGGAAAACCTAAACAAATATTTACAGTGTAAGCCTGAACAGTGAAAATTTATGAGGAATGCTGAGATAAGATAAAAGCTGAATTTTAGCATAGAAATTTAGGTGATTGATATATAGATATTTTAAAGAAATGGTTTCTAAGACTTAAGACATCAGTGCATCAGTGTCTACCATTTATAACAAAACTGACTTTCTTCCTCAGACTAATGAACAAAAATACTCTCGAAACCTGAATCTGGTCAAGAATTCATCACAGTCTGTTAGTGACTCAACTTTTTCTTTTCTTTTTTTTTTTTTTTACTTCCAGTATTGTTGCTTTTAAAATCTAATTTTTAAAGTACATTGACTTATTTCATTTCTTGATCTGAATGTAATGAAATTATTTCATCTTCTCTTTTATTGTTTTCAGACTCCTATAAAATGTGATGATGACTCAGAATGTCACCACCTTACCACTGTGTTTAGCTAGAAGAGGTACCCAGATGCATTTTAGTTTGCTGCTGGGGTCACGCCAACTTTTTTTTACATTTTTTTTCAGTGATTAGACCTCCAACCATAATTATGTAGCCGAGACATTTTTCTTACTAAGAAACAAAGGTAGATACACTAGGAAGTCTTCCGCTCATGTTTAGCTACATGGAATATACTGAGAGCAACAAGTTTGTTCTTGACATAGCTGATTGGTGTTTGGAATCTAGTATTTGGTTATATATAAGAACACTAAAATCGTATATTTTGTATACATTTATTAAACTGTGTTTCCTTCATTTAAATATTTACATCATACAAGTAACTTTTAACTAATTCTGGTTGTTCTGAGTTTCGATGAAATAATTCAGTTGAAATAATGTATTTATACTAATTTAAAATACTTAGAGGTAGGGTGGATAAAGTGAACAGAAAACTTCTTCTGTTTTCCTCAAGGATAGAATTAAAACAGCCATATAGAAGCACCTGGGTGACTCGGTCGGTTATGCATCAGATCCTTGATTTCAGCTTGGGTCATGATCTCACAGTTTGGTATGTGAGTCTGAGCCCTGTGTTGGGCTCTGTGCTGACAGTGTGGAGCCTGGTTGAGATTCTCCCTCTTCCTCGCTCTGTGCCCCTCCGCCGCTCTCTCTCTCTTTCGAAACAAATAAACTTAAAAAAAGCCCAGCCATATAACAACCATATAATATAATATATTGTAATTAATATAACTAATATAATATATATTAATGTCATCTATATTATAGTATACATTATTATGTTATATATTTATTTTTTAGTTTTTAATACTTTTTTTTACTGTTTTTATTTATTTTTGAGAGAAAGAGAGTCAACACCAGCTGGTAAGGGGCAGAGAGAGAGGGAGACACAGAATCGAAAGCAGGCTCCAGGCTCTGAGCTGTCAGCACAGAGCCCAACGCGGGGCCCGAACTCACGAACCACAAGATCATGACCTGAGCTGAAGTCGGACGCTCAACCGACTGAGACACCCAAGCACCGCTGTATTATATATTTATAATATATTATGTATTAAACATGATATATAACTTATATCATATATAATGTTTTATATATTACAAATTCTTTCCTTAAGGATATAATTTAAATAATTGTATTAAAATTATAATAGCTTCTTTTTAAATTGGGAGAGTCTTTATTCTGCTTGTCACCTCTTCCTAAGATTTCTCATCACAACTGCTTTCTTACCTCACTTTCCACCTGTGCATATATGGAAGTCAAGTCTTTCTTTTTTCTAGATGTCTTAAAGTCAGTTACCTTCAGGTGATCTGAGAAGCAGCTGGTCTAAGAAAATGGAGAGTAATAGGTCTATGGAAAACTAGGAAATGTTAAGTCTCACCCCGAAACACTCAAGTTGAAACATTTTCTTAGAACGCTGCTGGTGAAAGAAAGCACATTTTGGGCCCACGTCCTGCGTACGGGCTGGCCAGTATCTGATGCTCCCTGTTTCTTATTTGCATAAGCTCCTGGCTGGGGCCCTTGAGGAGCTGCTGAGAACAGCATCAAGCATCACCTGCAGGGGAAGGAATCTGACAAGATGGATGGTAGTATGGAGGCAGAACTAGACAGTGGTTGCTAGAGTTCTCTGGTTGGGAAAGCAGAAAGGGACCTCCTGTAGGAAAGCCCAGAGGGCAGAAAGGCAGAACCCAGCTTGGCTGGTTGGATTGAGATAACATGTGAATTAGTGACAAAGCGTTCAGACTGGTGGGACTAAAGCATCTGGACGATTTGGAGAATGTGTGTAATTGACCATCTCATCGGAGGTGGGACCTCGCCATTTCTTTGAATTATAGGCTCTTTGCAGTGGATGTAGCACAAGCTGTAGGGTGCAGCATAGGTCCTGCCCTTCAGTCTTAGGGCCCTCATTTCCCCAGCTACCCTGAGCGTTGCTTGCTGGAGGTTGACAGCTGAGCCCCTCCCCAGGATGTGTCCTCAGCCCAAGGGATCTGCCCCATCCAAGTTATGCTCCCTTCCCCAGGGAAGCCCATATCCAATGAGTGATCAATGCCTGGGTACAAAGTCCCCGCCCCTTACCTCAACTTAGGACTTCTCTGAAAGAGATCCCAGCTTCAGAGACCTAACTGCATCTCAGTTCAACATCTCCCTCTGCCCAATGCTGCTTCCTTCACACCCTTCAAAATGTTTCTGAAAGCACATGCCAAAAAATATCCTGCTGACAAGACTTCTTCTAGAGTGGGTTTCTCTGTTAGCCTGACCTGTGACACATGCTAATACCAAGGCAGATACAAATATAGAGATGGAGAATGAAGAGATGGAAACAGTTGGAGAACTGAAGACAGCAGGTCAAAGTGTCACTGGGGAGAAGTCCTTAGAGCTTGTAGCTCAGGAAGATGGGGAAGCAAACAGGATTTAGCTCGTAGGTGCTCTATCTGTTGGTTAGATTCTAGCCAATTAGTTGCTCATACGGTGCAGGGGGATAAGGGTCCCCCTGCACCATATGAGTTGACAATTGAGTGTCAACTCATTTGCTGAGACAATTTATTTCTGAAAGTGGGTTGTTTCATCTGAGAGTTGGGGATAGTGTTGACTATCTCTAGGGTTTGGTAACAATCATAAGATATAACAAATTCTGGGAACCCCAATGGACAATGTGGATGTGAAAGTAGAGTGAAGGCACAGGCTTTGGGTTGCTGCAGAGCCACGCTTTTCCACTTGGTGTCTGTCTGTGTCACCGTAGGCAAGTTGATGAACCTTGATAACCCCGGGGTTTTGTTTTTGTTTTTGTTTTTGTTTTTTTTATTTTTTTTTTCAACGTTTATTTATTTTTGGGACAGCGAGAGACAGAGCATGAACGGGGGAGGGGCAGAGAGAGAGGGAGACACAGAATCGGAAACAGGCTCCAGGCTCCGAGCCATCAGCCCAGAGCCCGACGCGGGGCTCGAACTCACGGACCGCGAGATCGTGACCTGGCTGAAGTCGGACGCTTAACCGACTGCGCCACCCAGGCGCCCCTTGTTTTTGTTTTTAATTTAAGTTCAAGTTAGTTCACATAGCATGTGGTCTTGGCTTCGGGAATAAAACCCAATGGTGCATCACTGACATATAACATCCAATGCTCATCCCACACGTGCCCTCCTTAATGCCCATCACCCATTTAACCCGACCCCCACCATTCTCCTCCCCTCTAGCAACCCTCAGTTTGTTCTCTGTCTCTCTTGTGCTTTGCCTCCCTCTCTGTTTGTATCTTATTTTTCCTTGCTATGTTCATCTGTTATGTTTCTCAAATCCACATGAGTGAAATCATTTGATATGTGTCTTTCTCTGACTGACTTATTTCACTTAGCTTATCACCCTCTAGCAGATGGCAAGATTTCATTCTTTTTTCATTGCCAAGTAGTTTTCCATTATTTACATACCACATCTTCTTTATCCATTCATCATCTGATGGACATTTGGGCTCTTTCCATAATTTGGCTATCGTTGATAACGCTGCTTCTCTTCATAGAGATAGCCCTGGTTTTTTTACATATAAAATCCAGGGAGGGGGATATTTTCTCACAGGGTTGTTGCAAAGTTTAAGTTAGATAATATGGATCATGAAGGTACATAACATCATGCCTGCTGCATGATACCTTCTAAACAGATGATAGCCATCGTAACTATTTAAAAAATTAAAAAATGACACATTACAGATAAGCTTGAACATGTGAGGCAGTTCATTTGTGACACTGGCACTCAGCAGCTGTTGTCTCACGCGGAAGCCTCCGCAAATGGCCGGGTGGCCGCAGGTTCTGTGATCCAGTGACTTTTCATTTACGACGAAGGTCACTGCCATCGCTCCAGTCCTGAAGCAATCACAAATGGCACACCCTCTAGGGCTCTGTTTATGACTGGACACCAAATGCAGGTGTTCCGAGTGGCTCATTGAACCCTATGATCCAGGGTTGGATATGTTTGGGATTGGAATTTCCGACGTCTCCTCCTCGAACTTTGTGATTCAGTCTTATGTTTCAGTTTTACTGTTTTCGGCTTTTCTTTTGATAATTTTGCCTCCATTTTAGATTCAGGAACTTCACTGTTAAGATTGTAGCCCTCTTTGCTTCTGACGGGGACATGCAGTATAAAATGGAAGATAAGTAAGATTGTGTCCAATTACTGTGTTGTTTGGATATTGATAAAAATAGTGAAGAGAGAGAAAAGGAAAATTTAGATCCTAAGGTGTGAATGAGAAATAGTATTAGCAATATTTTCAAATATAAAATCCCTAAATGTGGGATTGTAATCCTAAACCTGCTTAAGACAAAGGGCAGTATTTTGGTGAGAAAAAAACAAAAACAACTGAATTTTGAAGATCCTAGATAAGAAAAAGTCATATTTATTTGGAAAAACTATATGTGTTTTAAAGCCTAGACTAAATATTGAATGTAAAATATGTGAACGCTGTGATCAACTACTCTCTCCCAGCCCCAAATAAAGCACTGTATGTTGATTGGTTGAAATACTAGTGTTGAAGTCCAGTTTAATGTTAAAATAGAGTGGTTGTACGAAGAAGGTATTTTAAGACATTTTCCGGTACCTGCTTTCCTTCTGCTACTCTCGTGTTGCTAAATACTTAAACCAGGAAAAGATTTCAAAGTTGTGGTAGTTTTCTTGCAAAGTCAGCAGTTGGGCCACTTTTTACAATTAGGGAGCTACACGTGACACGTTCGTCCAGGGTCAGCTTAAAACTTTTCCAAAGACTTCTGTGCTAACTGGAAGTAATCCTTCATCAAGGGGATCAGCTGTCCTCTGACTTTTATTTCTTATGTGACTTTTATTTGTAATTTATTAGAAAAAAATTTAGATGTAGAAGCAGCATGTTCCCCTGAGCTCCAATGCGAGCAAACAGTAGGGGTTGGCTTTCACTTTCTCTACGCTCAGGTTGCCTTTAATTTCATAACTGCGGTCTTTTTTTTTTTTTATCTGCTCACATCTTCCATGTCACTGTTTGTTGTTACTTTCTGCTGCACGTACAGAACCTGCAGCATCCTTCCTTATGATTCCTGTTCTCCCTACTGCAGTAGGAGGGGCCACACCATACTCTCCGATGGCATCCAGAGCTGGTCAGAGCAGGACGCTAGCTCACAGGAGGGGCGCGATGGTATTCATTAAATAAATGAATCAAACAATCAGCAAATAAATCTAGTGATAATTAGGTTAGACTAGGACACAGACTATCTAATTTCTGGCCATAGTTCTACAGATCTGTAGCCTTTATTCTAATTTATAGATTACGGGTATTTTTCTTAATTCTCACCATGCTTCATTTCCTTATTTACATCTCCGCTTAAAATACCTCCTGTGCCTACTAGGCCTGGTTCCTTGTGTGAATGGAATGAGAAGTAAACATGAAAACATGAGTAAATCCAACTGTTTTAAGGATATAAGGTATTTTCATTAATTTACAGGTTATCATTTTCTTATCATTAAAAAAAATTTTTTTTAATGTCTGTTTTTGAGAGAGAGAGATAGAGTGCAAGCAGGGGAGGGGCAGAAAGAGAGAGGGAGACACAGAATCCAAAGCAGGCTCCAGGCTCTGAGCTGTCAGCACAGAACCCGATGCAGGGCTCGAACTCATGAGAGGTGAGATCAGGACCTGAGGTAAAGTTGGGACGCTTAACCAACGGAGTCACCCAGGCACTCTTCTTATCAATGTTTATATCCACCAATCATGGATATAAAAAAAGTGCCAGAAAACAGTGGATATAGTGACAGAAAAAAACACAAAAGCTCTGTTGAAACTATTCAAATGTATTGTCTCTATTTAGAACTAGAAGATGTTGGAGGGGGCCCCTGGTATGAACTGCCATAGTGAACTCTCATTATATTTATTACTTTTCTTTATTATTGATTACAAACCTCTGCAGGACACATCTTTATCATTGTACTTCCGTATCATACACACAACCCTTTATGCAAATGTCTAAGCTTTGTTTTCCTAGTCATAATCTTTTGAATTTGGGGAATATAATATGTTGGGAATACCACATGTTATGTATCACCTTCAATCAGAGCACCTTGGAGTCAGAGGCATTAATATTCCTGCAGAGAAAACTGTTAATTTTAACATTGGGTGGGATAAAGATTATAAATAGGCTCTTCTCAATTCAGGGGAGGTGTGTTTTTTTTTCTCCCCACCAAATGATTTTATTAAAAATTTATGAAATTGAGGCCTAAAGGTTCAAGGCTGATATATCTGTTACATCCTCTCTCCCACATCTCCATCCACATGTGATTAAAATTCGTCCTGGAAAGAAAGCATTTTCCCTGTTATTGTATTGGGAGAGACTGTGGATAACAGCCTGGCACATTAGCTGATCTATGTGTCCTTAGAAACCCAGCCATATTCAAGTACCCTGCCCCAAACAAATACATTAAAATTCTCTAAATTTTTAAATATCTTTTTTTATATTTGGCTGAGTGACATGCTATATACTTTTCCTGGTCTGACAGTGATAAAATGTTTATAATGAATGTTAAATGTTAAAATGTTATAATCTTATAAATAAAAGGTTTAATGGTTAAAATTAAAATGCAATAATGAATGGTTCAGGCTATATTTTTAACTAACCAACTAAAGCCAATCAACTATTTTTGTTTTATTTTTTTAGAGTTCTGAAAAAAGTTTTTTTAAAGGGTTAGAATATAGTAAAATAAACCAAATACAATTTTAGGATATATATACCCTCTACCCCCCCCCCCCATTCTGCACCACATAAGACATGAATTTCCAGATTTGAATGACACTGTACTTTGCCACTTCTTAAATAGATATATCTCAGTGTAGAGGATTTCAGCTTAAATAAATATATAAACTGTGGGAATAACCCAATATGATAAGGACTTTTTGGAGTAGTTAATTGAACAATCATAATTCATTAAAAAAATACATATATATATATATTCACTTAAAACACACACACACACACACACACACACACACACACACATCTTCAAATATTCATACCAGTTTATTGCCATTGTCATCCATAGATGAAAAGGGCATAGTTTAGGTCACTGATTCTCAACTGAGGTGATTTTTCCCCCTTAAAATAATGGGCAATGTCTGGAGACATTTTTAATTATCACAATTTGTTAGGGGGGAGTGGGGTGCCATAGGCATCTAATGGGTAGATGCTGGGGATCCTAATCATCCTATAATGTAGAGCACAGCCTCTCGTGGCAAAGTTTGATCTTGCTCAAAATGTCAGCAATGCTGAGGGATGAGAAACTCTCACTTAGGAGCTGAAATAATTATTTTTTTTTCTCATCCTTTGTGCCTTGGATTCATAGTGAGATAGTACTAAATTTCATAGAAGTAACTTTAATGAAACAGGGCTTTCAGAATCTGGTCATTGGTTTTACATAAAAGAAATCCAATTCCAAAAATCTTAAGAGCAATATGTCTTTCTTGACATTTGCTTTACAAAAATTGAAGCAATGATGAGAGCACTCAACAGAGGCAAAACGCCCTAAGAATCCTCTTTACTCCTCTTTTTCCTTAAGCCCACTCTTCTGGTAGCTGTTTATCTTCTCCTCTCCTTTCCTTCTGTGTCGTCCCTGGTTAATCTATGCTTAACCATGTGGAGAATAACTTTGCATGTCTTGTTCTTTGCCACTTTCTTCTCTTTTACTCATCTGATAAGAACATCAAAGGCCCAGGAAGTGGACCCAACCAAGCAAGCCTAGAAACCTGTTGTAGAAGACAGAGTGACCCGGGGAGAAAAAGGAGGATTACTTGTGTGTCTATCATACAAGTAAATGCCTTTGTTTTAGTTAGCTATTGCTGTGTAACAAATCACTCCAAACTTAAACTAATCATAATTCATTTTTCATAATCTGTGGGTTGTCACACTAGTTCACAGTTAAACATGGATGGTTTCCTAAGGACCATCTTACATATATCTAAGACAACGTGCCAGGCGGTGATTTAATCTCTTGGGATATAATGATGGGGAAAGTACTTTCTTGACATGAAGAATGTCTGGGTGTGGGAGAGAGGAGGTGACAGATGCATCAACCTTAAATCTTTTGGTCTCAGTTTGCTGGCTTCATCTGGGATGAGTTCATCTGCAGGGTTGGCTGAACTAGCTCCAAGATGACCTCACCCACGTGTCTGGAAGTTGGTTCTGGCTATACGATAGGGCATCTCAGTTCTTCTCCACATGGAATCTTGTCCTCCAATATAGACTTCTTTCCTTACATGGTGGTTTTAAGACAGAAATCCAAGACAGCTAAAACAAACGGCAAGACTTCTTAGGCCTAGAATCAGATGAAGAAAGTCATTTTTGCTGTGTTATTGATCAAAGCAAGGTCAATACAAGATCAGATTCAAGGAGGGGGAAATCAATTCAACCCCTTGATGAGAGGAAACACAAAGTCACCTTGTAAAAGAGGATGCATATTGGAACCAGAGGATTTTGTGGTCATAATTTAAAATCTGTCCTCTGGTCACTATTATTTATATTCTTTCCACATTAGAATACATTCACCTCCTCTCAAGGCCTCGGAAATCTCATCCAATGATGTCAACAAACTTCAAATCCAGTGTCATGTGATCTGCAGCTTGTCATTTGTCTGCATACAAATGAGGCTCCTCAAGTATAATTCTTCTAAATCCCCAGGCCTATGAACTAAAAAGAGAAGCGACTGCACCCATTCATCCAAAATGCAATGATGAGAGAGGAGCCAGGGCCATTGCAGTAGATGCCTCTGTTCAAAGAAGGGAAGAAGGGAAAAGAGATAACAGTCGTGTTCTGAAATAATTCTGAAATCTAGCCAGGCACGTGTGGCTAGTCCCTTTAATCCAGGGGCCAGTGACATTCCCTGTCTTTTTGATAAGAAGTGGTTCATGTTTATGGATGATTGCCTTCTTTTTAAAGAAAAAATTTTTTTAATTTAATTTTTTTTTTAGAGAGTAAGAGTATGAGTGGGGTAGAGGGGAGAGGAAGAGAGAGAAAATCTCAAGCAGGCTACATGCTTAGCGTGGAGCCTGAGGTGGGGCTCGATCCCATGACCTTGAGATCATGATTTGAGCCAAAATCAAGAGTCAGATGCTCAACTTACTGGGCCACCCAGGCGCCCCTGGCTGACTGTCTTCTTAGCCTTCTTCCTCATCATATTAAGTGTGGTTCCAAAGTCTTGTCTTCATTTTGAACTGTCCTGTCCCTTTAGTACAAGGTGGTGGTGTTTTTGCTTAGCAGATTTGTTGACTTCCTAAAAGTCTGCTTGGAGTCATTCTGTGCCACTCAAACCCCAAATTTAAAACAGTTTTTGGACCATAGGTAAAGGCTCTGTGGTCAGTGCCCTCAAGCTTCTTAGAAGCTGGTTTATCTAGTTGAGAAGGTCATGTAGGCACTACCTTAAATCTTTCTGGGTTCTTAACAATGCAGCTTCCGAGTGTCTGCCTCTTGATTTCAGCTCATGTCATGATCTCACTTTTCATGGGTTCGAGCCCCAGGTAGGTGCGGAAGCTGCCTAGGATTCTCTCTCTCCCTCTCTGTCTCTGCCTCTCCCCAGCTGTGCACTCAAACTCTTTCTCTCTCAAAATAGATAAAGGTCAAGAAAAACAAAAACAAACCAACAATGGGTCTTACAGTCACACTCTTGACTTATTGTTATCCTAAAACCCTGTTTTACTTTGCAAATATTTTTCCAGGAAAGACTGGGAATGTCATACTTTCTAATCCAATGCAAATGAAAAAGGGCCTTCTTTACTTCATCTCTGTCTCTCTTCCAGTATCTCAGAAGAAGCCAGTTGATACTGTCAGCTTTCTGCAAGGAAATCTCTCTAGTCGAATGCACAAGTTCAAGTTACTGCAGATGACAGAGTAGACAGTACATAAAATACACGTGGCTCTTCTGATCTCTGAGAGCAGAGTCTGCTGTCCTTTTCAGCGTCTGCTAATAGTTTCTTTCCAGCCTCCTCCCCACCTGGTCCCAAGGCCAACACCACATGTTTCAGATCTTTGTTAGAGCAGCACTAGATTCCCAGTAGCAGTTTCTGTTTCACTTAGTCTTTGCTAAACCACCACCAAGACTTAATGGCTTAAAGTAGTAACACATTATGGTTTCTCATGTTCCTGTGGGTGGGCTGGGTGTTTCCTGCGCTGACTATGCCTGAGCTCATTTATAGAAATGTATTCCGCTGGAGCATTAGCAGGGCTGGTAGGTCCACTGACTTGGATGGCTGCTAATGGTGCTAGCTTGCACTTGGGGTGCCTCGGTTCTCCTCAACATGACTTTTTCCCTCTAGGGTGCTACGGCAGCTTCCTTGTGTGGTGGTCTCAGGGCAGAGCTCTCTACGAGCCAAAATGGAGCCTTTTCAAGGCCCAGCCTCAGAAGTCCTATAAAATCATGTCAGCCATGTTATTTGGTCAAAGCAAGTCTCAAGGCCCATCTAGACTCAGGGGGTGTGGCATCCACTTTGTGTCCGCAGGAGGAACAGCAAAATCACATTGCAAATGCTGTGATAATCCAAATGAGAGGAATTTGTGTAGATATTTTGTAATCAACCATAGCCTGATTTTGTAAACTTTTTTTCATTTATCTGTTTAATTTACCAATCTAAACATTGGATAATTATAAACGTTACTTCATTATGTTGAAATAGTCAACATACCTTGGACCCTACCCCTGTATAACAAAGTTAGTGATGATTTTAGTAACTGTAGATATACAACTGGGATCATATGATTCTGATCCCCAAACCAGTAATTTGGTTTTGACCATCTCATTGTGGCTGTTATTTAGTTAATAATGATTACATTGTTACTGTATGCTTTTGTTGTTTTTCTGTCTGTAGCCATGTCATCTGGTTGTGCAAAAAGTCCGATCTACTTTCTACTTTAAAATTTCTTTCCAACTTTTTACTGAGGTAAAATTCTTCTGCAGAAATAATGAAAAACTTTATTAGGTATAATTAGGAAATTATAATTTAAAATTTTTGTTTTAAATTGGCATTTATATTTTCAGGTAATGAAAATCTGTAAGACGTTTATTTAAGTCATCACTGTCATTCGTGCACCTAAAGAATAGAATGACAATCTGCAAAACACAAACAAGTTAATCATAGCCTATTGCAAGTTATCAATGTATCAATGTATGATACATTAATATTTTTGTCAAAGATTGCAGTTTCAGACCTGACAACTTTATCTACTTATTTAAGCAGTTTTTCTTGTTGGTGTTTTCTTTTTTTTTAATTTTTGTTTAACATTTATTTATTTTTGAGAGACAGAGAGACAGAGCACAAGTGGGAGAGGGGCAGAGAGAGAGGGAGACACAGAATCTGAAGGAGGCTCCAGGCTCTGAGCTGTCAGCACAGAGCTGGATGTGAGGCTGAACCCACGAACTGTGAGATCATGACTTCAGCCGAAATCGGGCATTTAACTGACTGAGCCACCCAGGCACCCCTTTTGTTGGTAATTTTATATTAAGATGATATTAAGGATAAATATACCCGGGAATTCATTATTTTGATCTTTATGATTGATCATGACTGATGAAAATAAACATCGTTATGTGAGTACCCATTTATGAAATGCTCTCTCTCTCAGAAATAAGTTCTTATGGAAGATTTGTTACATACAAAGAACAAGCTGAGGGTTGTTGGAGGGGAGGTAGGTGTGGGGAAGATGGGCTAAATGGGTGATGGTCGTTAAGGAGGGCACCTGATGGGATGAGCACTGGGTGCTACTCCTGAAACCAACGCTACACTCTATGTGAACTAATTTGAATTTAAATAAATACATTAAAAAAATATTTGTTAAATACATCGAAATATGCCAATTTCAATTACGTTTAGTATTTTTATTTTTATTTTTTAATTTTTAGTATTTTTAAAGTCACCATCTTATTAGAAGGACATTGGCATATATTTTAACTTTTTAAAATTTAAGTAATGCTATTTAAAAGCTAATGACCATGGACCTCTGTCTCACAGGTTTACATATTATGTATGGTAAATTCATTATATGTGGACTATATTTAATAAAAATACAACTAACATGTTTATAGGCAGCAACATTTTCATGATTCGTTGCAAAGGCTCCACATAATCTAGGCCACTTTTTACTGTGGTCTCTTTGCTTGCACATACATGTGTAAGTCACTTGGGACAAACCACAGTTGTGCAAAATCAGCAAGTCACTGTTACTGTGACTTACGACTCACCAGGAGGAAAGCCGTTGACTATAGTCAGGTGTGATAGTTTGTTAATGGTCAGATTTAATCACTGTTGCCAAATTGGGCCTCATTTCTGCATGTGTCATGATCTTATCCTGAAATGGCAAAATACCTAAGAAATCTATAACAGGACAAAGAAATCTAGAAATTGAATGTCAGATCCTGCTCCCTTTATCTTTCACTTGTTTCTAGAGAGCAAAAGTGCCTTGGAATGTCAGGATTATTTCTTATAACATCACCAGGGCCATGTTTGTATAATAGCCTTCCTACAGAGACCTCTCTTAAGACCTAGAAGCTTCCAACTCCTTAGGTCTCTCAGACCAACTGCCTTTGAAACAGAACCAGTGATGGAAACCTCCAAGGTGAAGGACTTAGTTTTCGTACCTACTGGTTTGGTTTGTTTGTTTTTGTTTTTGTTTTTGTTTTTGTTTTACCTCACACAGTCTGGCCTTTAGAAAGGAATCAAGGTTCAAATTTAGAGAGGAGGAGAATTGGAGCTGCTTCTGCCCAGTCATACATGGATCAAAACTTGGCCTTAAATGGGAGGCTGTTACGGGTTCCTATCTGTGGGGCACCCGCCTCCTACTCTTTCTGGCTTCTGAAGCCTCACCTCGCTTTTGAGCTGACACCACCATCTTCTCTAGGCATTTCGTGATGCATTTGCAATGCACCAGAATCCTCATAATTCTCTCTCTGGAGCCTGCTACTTCTCTTTCCTTCCTTGGTTAGTGGCATCGTTATCCAGTTGCGCAAGATAAAAAAAATATAGACAGCACCCTTAGCTCCTGTCCATTTCCAATTGTTGCCTTGCAGCCATCTCACTTACCTTGTTCATCCGTGTTAAAAGAATTCATCACTTTTAACATGGGTTCTGCTAGTATAATCCTAAATATCCTCCCTGCTCCCAGCCTCTTCTTCCTCCAAGTAAGCTTCTACACTGCCACTGGAGTATATATTTCTGTGTCTTAGGTCTCATACGATCATGTCTTTGTCCTGTCCAAAACCGTTCGTGGCTTCCCGTTGTTCAGAAGATGGAGACCAAACTCCGTGGCAAGTGATTCAAAGGCTTTAAGAACCTGACTGTTACCTGTTTTCTAGGCTCACTTCCTACTTTGTCCTTCTCAAACCCTCTCTGCTTTATAAGTCAGCCGTAACAGATTTTTACTGTCGCTTTAATACATCATGCCATGTTTTTAAGAGACTGCCGCTTTCTCCTAAAAAGCTCTCTACCTGCAAATTTCTACTTACCTGCTGATGTTCTATGTAACGACACCTCCTTTTTTAGCTTCTCTGACTCTTCCAGCCTGTGCCATTACCCTGTAAGAGAACTAGCTACTCCTGTATTTATGTTCCCTCAACATTTTATATGTTCCTCCGTTATAGTAGCTGACACATTGCTTTGAGCTATTATTTCCGTATTTGTCTTTTCCATTTATTACTAGTTCCTTAGAATAGGGCCTGTTTCTTAGTCTCTAGCACTTCCTTAACAAATGCATCCATTCATTTCTTTAGTAATTAAATCATCTACTATGCAATAATGAAGAAGACAGTGATGGATAAGTCAGATGTGGTCCGTGCCAAATAATCTGAAACTTAGATTTTAGTGGTGGAAACGAATAGGTACCCAAAAGATGATGGTACCGATACTGATTTAGATGAGCACCAATACTGATAACAGCACCAATACTGATTTAGATGAGATATTCAGGAAATAAAATCCACAGCAGTTCCTTATGAGTTTGTTGGGTGGGGATGAGGATAAGTAAAGACCCAAGGAGGACCTCACACTGACTGGTTTAAGAACTAGGTGGATTTTAGTTTGTATTAATAGATATTAAGGAATAAAACTCTAAAAAAATGTTTTTTAGATTTATTTATTTTTAAGAGAGAGAGACAGAGTGAAAGTGGGGGAGGGGCAGAGAGAGAGAGAGGGAGACACAATCCGAAGCAGGCTTCAGGCTCTGAACTCTCAGCACAGAGCCCAACATGGGGCTTGAACCCATGAACCGTGAGATCATCACCTGAGCTGAAGTCAGCGGCTCAACTGA
Organism: Leopardus geoffroyi; assembly: GCF_018350155.1. Classification (NCBI taxonomy): domain Eukaryota; kingdom Metazoa; phylum Chordata; class Mammalia; order Carnivora; family Felidae; genus Leopardus; species Leopardus geoffroyi. Next base: position 137,563,202 of record NC_059332.1, on the reverse strand, counting down.
CTGAGCCACCCAGGCGCCCCAGGCGCCCCAGGCGCCCCAGGGAATAGAACTTGTAAACAGGATTAACTTCTTGTTCTCTGTGATTCCTAGAACTGGAGAACTGAGTTTACATGTGTGACATAGACAGAGTTCTCTGCATTTACAACTAGTATACATGTTCACCTAAATGTCTTAATGCATTACTCTTTTTACAGTTTTGTTGGAATATTTAGCATGCATACATATGAACACTTGGTAAGACCGTATCATGTTGTTCTAAAAAGCAGAAGATAGAAAAATCACTATAAGATTAACAATTAAATACATTTAAATAATACTCTATTAAATATAACTACTTATACACAGGAAGAACAATAAACCAATATTGTAGAGATTAGTTCAGTGCATCATCAACAGCTTTATAAAGAAGTGTTATTGTTCATAATGCTGTTTTAATGCAGTGTGGTAGACATTCACTTCATATTTCATAATGCTTCCACAATTTAAACATTTTATGCTGTTGTTATCAGATTTAACTACAAAATCCTGGACTAAATTATTTAGATTTTTATATCAAAAATGAGTATTTGCTGACATGATGAAGTTTTAGGAATTTTTCTTTATTTGGGGAATATCGTAAGTACAATCAGAAAACATTTACTTAGAATTCAGTTGGCTGTGTCTGAAAATATAGGGGCGCCTGGGTGGCGCAGTCGGTTAGGCGTCCGACTTCAGCCAGGTCACGATCTCGCGGTCCGGGAGTTCGAGCCCCGCGTCAGGCTCTGGGCTGATGGCTCAGAGCCTGGAGCCTGTTTCCGATTCTGTGTCTCCCTCTCTCTCTGTCCCTCCCCCGTTCATGCTCTGTCTCTCTCTGTCCCCAAAAAAATAAATAAACGTTGAAAATATAAAAAGTAGATTGCTAGAACCCAGTAAACTGCTTTTGCAGCTGTAATATAAAAGGAAACACGTAAAGAATTTGACACTTACATATATACAATGAATGCTACAAAAAAAAAAAAAACAACAACAACCACCATAATTTGGGCTTTCTAAAAAAAGACCTTTTTTGCCAAAGTCTAAATATAAACTCAGAGATTTACCATCAGATGAAACCAGTACAATAGCAGTATTGTTTCGTTAAAGGTGAGAGTAGTAAAAATATAACAACTTAAAATCAGGAAGTAATATCAATAGTTTATTACATAAATTTCTAACTCATACACTAACACTGTGCTCATTTAAGATTTTAAAACACTGACATCTTGTAGCATTAATAAAATTGTGTATAATCTCAAATTGAGTTTAAAAATTTATATACACTGTAACTGTAGTCTATTTTAAACCTAGAATTGGGTTTTATATATTATGGATAAAGTCCTGAATTCTATCAAATCTGGTTTGATTAATTAAGATTATTCTGCTGCTGCATGACTTTATTCATAGAAGCTAAAGATTTTAAGGTCAAACTCAAATTGATTTAACTATGAATTTATCATTTTAATCTGATGAATATTTGATATGACTAATATGGTAATTCCCATGCTATCCTTGGGCAGTAGTATGATGGTGTAAGAACCTGACTGTGGAGACTAAAGCTTGGCTCTGCCTCTGGGTGGCTTTGGTAAAAATGCTTAACGTCTGCGTGCCTTGGTTTTCTTGTAAAATGGCATTTATAACAGTTCTTGCTTGAAGACTTGTTACAAGAAGTAAATGAGTTAATATGGATGTATTACATATGGTATGTAATAATTTATTATTAAATAATTAAAATATAATGGGATCATTAGAGAGAGAGGAAATATCAGTGCCTAGGTACACATGACACTAATACAGTACTGTGTGTTAATTATACTGGAATTAAAATTTTTTTTAAAAAAAAGAGAGAATACTTCTGAAGAACAAACAATACCGTGACTTTGCCAAGAATATTTCTTAGGGAAAGGAAATGTTAATAATTTTGATGAAAGGATGATTACATATATGTAGATTCATCCAGAGTATTTCCTTGCTGAGTCATTGCAAACCGACCAATTAATAATTACTTTGATTCACTGGGGAAATAACACTACTAGAAATAATTAAAAGCATTTGGAACCAGAAGATGAATTTGCATTATCACTTCCCATACTGCGTATAAGAAGATGTTAAGGGGGTGCCTGGGTGGCTCAATCGGTTGAACGTCCGACGTCGCTCAGGTCACGATCTCGCGGTCCCTGAGTTCGAGCCCCACGTGGGGCTCTGGGTTGATGGCTCAGAGCCTGGAGCCTGCTTCCGATTCTGTGTCTCCCTCTGTCTCTGCCCCTCCCCTGTTCATGCTCTGTCTCTCTCTGTCTCAAAAATAAATAAACGTTAAAAAAATAAATAAATAAAAAAGATGTTAAGACATTATGACTTATATTATCTTAGAGCACAGAATTTATATATTTTAGGTGACAACAAGCAGCTTTGGTGCTAATTGTTTCACTTAGCGTTTGCCAAATCTATCACATTTTTTTTTTTTAATTTTTTTTTTTCAACTTTTATTTATTTTTGGGACAGAGAGAGACAGAGCATGAACGGGGGAGGGGCAGAGAGAGAGGGAGACACAGAATCGGAAACAGGCTCCAGGCTCTGAGCCATCAGCCCAGAGCCCGACGCGGGGCTCGAACTCACGGACCACGAGATCGTGACCTGGCTGAAGTCGGACGCTTAACCGACTGCGCCACCCAGGCGCCCCCAAATCTATCACATTTTTGATAAAATAAATTATTTTTCATTTGTTTCCTTTATACCCTTCCTTGGTCAAAAGTAAATACATGTTGAAGTGATATTTTTAAAATTTGAACTAAAGCATGTCAGTTTAGTATTTTAAAACTTACTTTCTATAGTTTCCAGTAAATTCTGTTTTTTGCTCTACATTTAGTCGTCACCTAATCCTTAATATAATAGGCCATTCATATCATGAAAGGCCTAAAAATAAATATTTTTGTCAGAGTCAGATGTATCAGATACTCAAATGAAGACATGTAATACAAAAAATAATAAAGCAAATAAAATTATTAGAATTAAGCTTTCAGCAAAGTTTGGCAGGACCTTGTCAGGGAGTGATACAGTTAATTCCATTACATTTTTCTTTTTCTGAGAACTCAGAGTGGCTGTATTTCCAGTTTGTTTTGTAGTTAAATTTGAGATTTTATCTGGGTTTTCCAAAAAGATACGGACAGAAATATTTTTATTTTTTAATGTTTATTTATTTTTGAAAAAGAGACAGAGTATAAGCGGGGGAGGGACAGAGAGAGAGGGAGACACAGAATCGGAAGGAGGCTCCAGGCTCCTAGCTGTCAGCACAGAGCCTGACGTGGGGCTTGAACTCATGAGCCATGAGATCATGACCTGCGCTAAAGTTGGATGCTTAACCCACTGAGCCACCCGGTGCCCCTGGACAGAAATCTCTCATCTTCTTTCAAACTCAGCCCTTTAAACATCCCATATAATTCGTAAGTTCTTTACAGAAAGAAAGAAAGAAAGAAAGAAAGAAAGAAAGAAAGAAAGAAAGGAAGGAAGGGAGGAAGGAAGGGAGGAAGAAAATAAATATCAGTGCCTGGTACAGAAAAAGTATATGTATTATTATTTGTTTTTGTATGTACTTGAAAGTTTTAGAAGTGCATGCCTAAAGTACATTAAAGATAATGGTATTCTGCAAGTTCTTCGGATATATTCAAAATTTCTCCAAATTAAAGTGTTACTAATTTTCTTCATTCCTTCATTGCACAGTATTTTTTTCTCATGTTTGTAGGCATTGGGAACAAAGTTACTGTCCTCATGGGGCTTATATTCGCATAGGCAGTCAGATGTTCTCACTTGAAACCCAGAAGAGGTCAGCTCCAGGGATGTGGATCTGGGCACACCAGCCCTCAAAGGGCAAGGAATTGAAATGATGTCTTGTTCAACTGTGTTCCTCCCAACATCTGGTCTAGTGTTTTATAAACAGTTGACACTCGGTAGATGTTGTTGGAATGAGTAGAATTCACCTTTTCTTAAAAGGGGTTAAACTGGCCCCTCCCTCTCTGGCCTTCCTATCTTTATGCCTCTAATTAAAACCTTCTTGGACCCTACATCCTTTTGCATCTGATGTGAATTTTCTCTTGGTTCATAAGAAATTACCACAAACTTAGCATTTTAAAACAGTTTTCTTTTATCATCCTCAAAATTGGTAAGTCAGGAGGCCATGCACAGCTTGGATGTGTTCTCTGCTCAGGGTCCCGCAAGTCGGCCATCAAGCAGACAAGTCTGCCATGTCAGCTAGGTTGCATTTTTATCCAGAGGCTGAAATAGGGAAGAATGCACCTTTGAACTCATTCGGGTTGTTAGCAGAATTCATTTCCTTGTGGCTGTGTGACTGAGGTCCCAGCTGCTTGCTGACTTTTGGCTGGAGACCACCCTTCCCTATAGGCGGCCTGCCCTTCCCTGTCACAGGGCCCCCTCCATGGTCAGTTCACAACATGGCTATTTGCTTCCTCCAAGCCAAAAGGAGAATCACTCCAGTTGGCCAGGATGGAATCTAATACAGAGTCACATGTCTATAGGTGTGACGGCCCGTTGCCTTTGCCATATTCTATTGGTTAGAAACAAGTCACATGTACTGCCTGTAGTCTGCCTACACAAGGGTGTGAACTCCAAGGGGTGGGATCTTTGAGGGTCACCACAAGAGTGTTCACCACACTCCCCAGATGGCTAAGTCCCTGTGATGCCTCACATACACAGCTCTATCTTATGACATTACTGTAGAACCCTCGACTATGCACCTGCCCTTGCTTGCTGTCTCCACTTCTAGCTATTTCATGGCGGGGACAATGCCCTGTTGTTTTCTCTCTATCTCTTTGCACCTAACATAAAACTTGGCACTTGGTTGGTCTCAGTGAACTTTTTCAGACAGCTTTATTGGGGTATAATTGTATAGTGAACTGTCAATAAGTGAATGAAGGTTAACATCGGGCTAACATATTGAAAATTTTGAAGCATTTGCTAATAATGTTTAAAGGAATAGTCTAGGGGCACTTGGGTGGCTTACTTGGTTGAGCATTCGACTTCAGCTCAGGTCATGATGTCACGGTTTGTGAGTTTGAGCCCCATATTGGGCTCTGTGCTGACAGCTTAGAGCCTGGGGCCTGCTTCGGTGTCTCCCTGCCTCTCTGCCCCTCCCCCACGTGTACTCTGTGTCTCTCCCTCGCAAAAATAAATAAAAATTAAAAAAAAAAATTTTTTACGTTAATCGGAAATAGTCTACTTGGAGTTGTACTATCCCTTCCTTCAAGACAACAATTGGCAAAATGGGTTAGAAAACAAAATAATATGATTATTTCTAGAGTTTGTAACTGAATGTTTTTTAGGATATGACTCCACGGTATACTGTGTTATCTAACTAGATTTATTTTTTTTCTTCTAGATGAGCAAGAGATAGTACAAAAACGTACTTTCACGAAATGGATCAACTCGCATCTGACCAAGGTAAAGGAAATTACCCAGAGTTCTATGTTTACTTGGTTGGAGCTGATAAATCACTGAATGCCAAGTGTAATAAAGGAATACTCTTGACGCTCTTGTCACTAATACTGGTCAATGATATTGGTGGTTCTGTCTTAACCATTGCCTACATGTGGCATTTGCTAACATTGCCTTTGAGAAGAAATGAATGGGCAGCTAGGGTCATGAGGTCAGTTCTTCATGTCAATGCTATGAATTCTGATGAAATATTTTGTTCAGTTATTTCTTCTGTAATAATGTGTATGTCATATGAAAAGGAGAATTTGTGAGGTGCCTGGGTGGCTCAGTTGGGTAAGCGTCCGACTCTTGATTTCAGCTCATGTCATGGTCTCACAGTTCGTGAGATTGAGCCCCATGTTTGAGTCTTTGCTGACAGCATGGAGCCTGCTTGGGATTCTCTCTCTCTCTCTCTCTCTCTCTCTCTCTGCACTCCCCCACTTATGCTCTCTCCCTCTCTCCCTCAAATAAACATTTGAAAAGGAAAAAAAGGAGAATTTGTGCTGAATTTTGGTTTCTTTTTTTAATTAATTTATTTAAATTCAAGTTAGTTAGCATACACTGTAATATTGGTTTCAGGAGTATAACCCAGTGATTCATCGGTCGCATATAACACCCAGTGTTCATCCCAACAAGTTCCCTCCTTAATGCCCATCACCCATTCAGCCAATTTCTTTTGGAACAGAAAGAAGCAAGGAGTGGTCTGTCCTGAGCAAAGAATTTAGTATGAGTAGATTATGACAGGATTTGGGTTCTCTTCTTAGGTGCCTTTAAAAAAAAGTTTTTTTTTAATGTTTATTTTTTTTAACGTTTTTTTTTTTTTTTTTTTTTTTTGAGACAGGGAGAGACAGAGCACGAACAGGGGAGGGTCAGAGAGAGGGAGACACAGAATCCGAAACAGGCTCCAGGCTCTGAGCTGTCAGCACAGAGCCCGATGCGGGACTCGAACTCACAGACCGAGAGATCATGACCTGAGCCGAAGTCGGCCGCTTAACCACTGAGCCACCCAGGCGCCCCAATGTTTATTTATTTTTGAGAGAGAGGGGGTGGGTGGGCAGGTAGGGGCAGAGAGAGAAAGACACACACAGAGAATCAGAAACAGGCTCGAGGCTCTAAGTTGTCAGCACAGAGCCCGATGCGGGGCTCAAACCCACAAACTACAAGATCATGACCTGAGCTGAAGCCCGATGCTCAGCCTACTGAGCCACCCAGGCGCTCCTCTTCTTAGGTGCTTTGATAGCCAAGTAACCGTGGTGTCAGGACACTAAAAAGACTAATCATTCTGAGATTATCCATACCAACATGAGGTTGTATCAGATGACTATGTATTTGCACATTGTAATGACTTTGAACATAAATGCTACTATAAAACAAATTCCAATATGGCTATACTACAATAAAATTAGTCTCATAAATATGCAGTTGAAAAAAACATGTGAACCAAAAAACATTGCATTTGTAAACGCAGACAATTGTGTGAATTCAGTTAATGGATCATTTGCTGCGAGTGGTACCTCCCTACAGTGTTCCAGGCATAACCCCATGAGCAGCTTTTGATCAGGGACTTCCCCAAAGCGTCTTTTACAGTTCAGAAGCAAACAAAGCATGGCGATTTATTGCGGTCCCATTGTACAAATTAACTGCTTACTGTGTGTCTAAGGTAGGCTTTGGAGAGAGGAAAACGTTGGTGAGACACTTTCCCAGGCCTTGAGAGGCTCACAATCCAGTTATGACAGAAGACTAAACAATGTGTCTGGATTTGGTAAACTGGGATTGTATCTCCTTTCATTGCTTTCCAGAAGCCCCTTGATGAGAAGAGAATTCTCTGACATAGTGGTTACCCCCGGAATCTGCCCTGTGAAAAGGCAGTAAATGCCTCCGGGGGCTCATTTTCTCAGGTCTTGGCTGGTGCCAGCCCGTCATTACTTTGCTACAGAGTTGTCATCAATTGGGGAAGATTATTCTTTTTCAAAAATGAAAATAGAGTTATTGTTTTTCTTCATATTGTTAAAAAAGTTACACGCTAACTGTAATAGTAATAACAACCCTCTTACAGTGTAAAGAAAGTAGAAATCAGCTCACATCTCACGATCTTCACCTTAAATCATCACCATCACATTGATCACCGTTTTTCTACACTGTTTTTTTTTTTTAGAGACAGGGAGAGACAGAGCATGAACAGGGGAGGGTCAGAGAGAGGGAGACACAGAATCCAAAACAGGCTCCAGGCTCTGAGCTGCCAGCACAGAGCCCGACGCGGGACTCGAACTCACAGACCGAGAGATGGACACTCACAATTTCACAGAAATGATTTGCAGGATACTGCTGTGTATGCCTCTGTTTCACTCAGCCCATATTTCCGTGTTAGTGGATACGGAGCTATGTAATAATTTTAATGGCTGAATAATATTTTATTAAAAATATAATTACTTATTATAAATCATAAATTAGCCTGTAGCCTATTGATGGTCATTTAAGTGGTTTTCAATTGTTTAATGTTATATACAGTACTACACTTAATGTCCTTGGGCATATATCTTTGTACACTTGTGTGATTTTTCTACTTAAGATACATTTTCAGAAGTGGGTCAATAGTCCTCAGGTATACATGTTTGCAATTTTAACATATACCAAGAGCGTATACAAATGCCCATTTCCTTACACTATTAGCCTTCTTGGAGGTTAACAGTGTTTCCTAATCTAATTGGCAAAAATATTTATTTATAAATATTTATAATTATAAATTATAAGTTACAATTTATAATTAACTTTTTGAGATTTTTAAAAATAGGACTTGAGGGACACCTGGGGGGCTCATCGATTAAGAGCCCGACTTTGGCTCAGGTCTCGATCTCACGGTTTGTGGGTTCGAGTCCCGCACTGGGCTCTGTGCTAACAACTCAGAGTCTGGAACCTGCTTTGGATTCTGTGTCTCCCTCTCTCTCTCTGCCCCTCTTCCACTTGTGCACTCTCTCTCTCTCTCTCTCTCTCTCAAAATTAAATAAACATAAGAAATTATTTTTGAATAGGAGTTGAATATCTTTGTGAAAGTTTTTCAAGTAGAATCCTTGGGATACACTCATCTATATACTGAATACTTAAAAAGAGGGGAAATCCGAATGTATGCCATGGTGCACAGTATATGAAGGGCCTTTGTGAAGGGACTAAATGCCAAGAGCTTGTTTTCAAATATCATTGTTTTACCATTGCTCCAAGTTACTTCACATAGTTACGTGATAACTGGTTATTGGACTAGGCTCTACCAATGTGCATTTTTTTTCCATTCTGTTTTCCTGCCCTGCTTTGTAAGCACCCCCCCCCCCTGCAATTTCCCGTCTAAATATCTATAGTCCTACCTTTACTGGGTAGTGTCAGCCTTTCTCATTCATGAAGTCATTTCTTTTTTTTTTTTTTTTTAATTTTTTTTTTCAACGTTTATTTATTTTTGGGACAGAGAGAGACAGAGCATGAACAGGGGAGGGGCAGAGAGAGAGGGAGACACAGAATCGGAAACAGGCTCCAGGCTCTGAGCCATCAGCCCAGAGCCCGATGCGGGGCTCGAACTCACGGACCGCGAGATCGTGACCTGGCTGAAGTCGGACGCTTAACCGACTGCGCCACCCAGGCGCCCCATGAAGTCATTTCTGACCACAGGCGAAGCAGTGAGGCTGTCTGTCCCCTAGCAAACGCTCCAAGCGTGGTAGCCTTGCCCCTGCACCCCTCCTCCAGTGCCTCCCCCCTGCCTTCTCTGGTTTTCCTGCCTGTAGTGCAGTAGAGTGCAAAGTCTTAGCCCTTCTCCAGAACCTGTAGCATAGGTGGAGAAGTTTAGTATGTCTTAAAATTATTTTGAACTGTATACCTCGCCTTGCCAACACCCGTGTAAAGTCTTTAAGGCATATGCTAATTCTCAGAATTTCTTTATAAATCTTAATAGCTCTAAGCACAGTGCTGCGTACCAGACAGAGGTGATTAATACACCAGCAGCAAAGAGTCTATCTTTTCTTATTTTGTTAGAATCGTAAGGCTATCACCTGGGGAAAATGATAATCCCTGGTATTGGGCCAAGTGTTTTACACAGGTTATTTTATTGCACACATCTTCATATACTTCGTAGTTGGTGCTGCTGAGATTTTAATCCAGACCTGAATCTACAGTCCACGTGCTTTCCTGACTTTACACATTTTTACATCAATGGTATTGTTTTGAAAACCCCAGAAACTTATTACTTCCACAACTGCTCCATTATTATCTTATGTAATGGAGATTTTTTTGTTTGTTTTTTTCTCTTCTGTATTTTGATTTCTTTCTTTCCTGAGTCATCTTGAAAAAAGAAAACTGAAGCATAAGGATGATACGTATACTTGCCATCCTGAATTTATTTATACCGCCATTGTAGTACCTTGCCAAACGCAGCTAAAACACTCAAATTCATTTGAGAATATATTCCTTTCTGGACTCACTTATATTTGGAAAACATTTTGAAAATCAAATCTGACCCATGACCCTGCCTTGGCAGAGGTTTAGAGTATCTATGTGTAGAGTCAATGTTTGTCTGCATTTGTCTTAGCAACTAATCACATGATTCCCAACTCATTCCTTTCTCTTTCCCATCCTTTGCCCACCTTTGTCCCTTTTTGAGTGTTCCACTTCCAGCCCTTTCTCATTCCCCCACCCACCTGTCTCCTATCCCTGCACCATCTCGATCTTTCTGTCCCATCTCTTCCTCCGTTATACCTCCAAGCAACCCCCTTACTGTCTCTATCTTAATTTCCCCATTCCTATCTTTATCCCCATTTCCATCTCTGTCTGGACCCTAAACCCTGCAAAAACACATGCAACCTGCGTATCTTGGGCTTCACAGTCTCCCTGAGGTCACCTTTACTTGTACACCCAAACTGAAATGGCAGCACACACTTCCCAATCCATTGCAATGGGCTCCCTTCGGAGAATGTTAATATCTCACTTGCAACAGAAAAAAAGGTCAACTTCGTATCTTTGATCTGACTCCTGAATCAGGACATTGTGTCACTTTTCGAACTGCTGCATGGTAAGACTTGCTCCCCAAGCCATTCTGTGATGCCTGAGCGTGCTTGGTCCTATCACTCTAGCACCTTATGGACGTGGAACCCAGGCACGCATGTGGACACACACGTACACGTACAACTGTGGTCAGCTAAGCTTTCGCAGAAGTTTTTGTTATGCTGACGGTCTTATCACGTCTCTTGTGAAAGCAGCTTCTTGAGTTTTCGGTCCTTGGCTCCCCATCACCAATTAGCAACACCCAGGCTTTCAGTCACAGGGAAGGCCATACTCAGGCTACAAACATTTCTCACTAGAAAAAATAGCCCACAGATAAGCAACTTGACGTCTCAATGTCTTTTTTTTAATCCACCAGAGCTTTTTGAAACACCCTTTCTCTCTTTCTTCTTGGTTATTAAATAATCAAGGTAGTGGCTTATACTACAACTAAGAGATAGTCTACTCCCAGCATGGAGACCTGAATTCTGTCGGCTTTGAAAGAACTGGGTCCCTTGTAGTTTGTTGGATCAGATTGAGTCTGGTTTGATGTGTTGTTTGTGTGTTTGCTTGTTTACTTTGTCCAACAAATATGCAACAAATTTAGACCCTGTGTTAGTCAGCTCGGGCTTTTATAACAAAATACTGTAGACTGGGGGGACTTAAAGAACAAACATTTATTCCTCATAGTTCTGAGCCTGAGAAGACCAAGATCACATGCCAACAAGGTGAGAGTCCTCTTCCTGGCTGTGTCCTCACCTGGCAGAGAGAGAGGGAACTCTGGTCTTTTTTCCTCTTCTCATAAGGACACTGGTCCCATCCTGGGGGCATCATCTCATGACCTCATCCACATGTAATTCCTTCATAAAGCCCCCTCTTCCTCTACTATCACACTAGAGGCTTCAACATGGATTTGGGGGACACTCAAACATTTAGTCCATAGCAGGCCCCAAGTTCATTCTGAGGTCTGGCTTGAAGCACACGAGTATTTCTTCCCAATTTATAATAAAGGAATGGGAACTCAATCCCGGCATGATGACATGAACGAGCTTGTCTCCCCTTTCATTTCATTCATTTCAATCCCTGTAGTGCATAGCTCTGTGCTTTGGGTTCATTTCATATCATCTCAGAGCCAAACTACTTAAAAGAGTTAAAATGCATTTTATTCCTATGTTGTGTTTGTTCCCCCTACAATTTTCTGTTGAAATCTACCAATAAAGGTGAGAAAATGACCCAGGTTGAAAATACTTTTTGTGCTAGTAACCAAGATACTAGTCTTGTTTCACCTATTTATTATGGTACATAATGTGCCAAGTTATTTTATCTCTAAGAACAAGAAAGGAGAAAATTGCTAAGTTGGGAGGAAAAAAAAAAGAGTTTCAACTTTTTCCCAGAATGCAAGTTGTAAATATTTTGCAGGATGTCAGTTGTCTGAGAGTATTTGCATAGTAGTCATGGGAATGTTTGTGGATTTAAACTGGAATGGTAGGGGCACCTGAGTGGCTCAGTCAGTTGAGCATTGGACTCTTGATTTCTGCTCTGGTAATGATCCTAAGGACCTGGGATTGAGCCCCACTTTGGGCTCTGTGCTGAATGTGGAGCTTGCTTAAGATTCTCTCTCTCTCTCTCTCTCTCTCTCTCTCTCTCTCTCTCTCTCTCCCTCTTTCTCTCTCTCTCCCCCCCCATCTTCTGCCCCCTCCCTCCTTGTGCTTTCTCTCTCGTTTTCAAAAATAAAAAATAGAAACAAACAAACAGGAACTGTAAACCATTTCATCCATTTGTAAAACAGGAACTGTAAACCATTTCCAATTTTTTGGAAATTGACCATTTCCAGAAATAGCTTTAATAATCACTTGTGTCAGGTTTTAAGAGCTAGAATGTTGAATTGAGAAGTAGAAAAATCGATTCTTTTCTCCTAAGGTCATTCAATCTTTGGTGCATTAGGACATGTCCAAAAGATTTTTCATGGAGATGCATTTGGGGAAGGTTTTTAATGGGAGAATTTTAATTTTGTTCTTGGCTGCTTTGCCCAGTTGCAAATTAACAAACTATTTCCTTCTAATTAAATAAAATGATAAACTCTTTTACTGATGGCATTCTATTCTATTGTAACAATTCTTTATAAATATTATGACAGCAGTGTGAAGAGAGAGGGTGCTTATAAGTAAGAGAGCAATCTGTTTTCAAATGAATACTTTTCTTTTTTGTTTTAATTTTTTTTTAAGTTTATTTATTTTTGACAGAGACAGAGTGCGAGCATGAGCTGGGGAGGTGCAGAGAGAGAGAGGGAGACACAGAATCTGAAGCAGGCTCCAGGCTCCAAGCTGTCAGCACAGAGCCTGACGTGGGGCTTGAACTCACGAACTGTGAGATCATGACCTGGGCTGAAGTCGGACACTTAACCGACTGAGCCACCCAGGTGCCCCAAATAAATACTTTTCTTAAAATAAAAACCTTACTGAATCAGGGAAAAAAGCCTCAAGAATCTTCTGTGTATATGTGTTTTATGCCATTGTTAGTACACAGATGTAGCTTATTCAAACTTGTGGATATAATTATCAGTTCATTTTTTTTTATGTTTGCTTTGTTTTCAAATGGAAGTCTTTATGCTTCTACAATTATGCAAAACATTGCAAATCAGAAATTGTCAATATAATGTAATGTAACATTAACAAAAATTAGTGGGTTGCATTTATTTTATATCCCTGACAATTCCTTTTGAGAATGGGGTTTCATCAGACATGGACTTTATCATTTTCTTCCTTTTCAGAAAGATACCAGACTCTTTCTTTCTCCTTTCAAAGAAAGTATTTGTTTTTTACTTTTTAAATTAGCAATTAGCAATCACTCCATATTGATTTTGAGTAATGTTTTTTTTTTTTTTTTAGTGTTTATTCATTTTTTGAGAAAGGGAGAGAGTGGGGGAGGGGCAGAGAGAGAGGGAGACACAAAATCCAAAACAGGCTCCAGGCTCTGAGCTGTCAGCACAGAGCCCAATGTGGGGCTTGAACTCAGGATCCGTGAGATTGTCACCTGAGCCAAAGTCGGGCGCTTCACCGACTGAGCCACCTGGGCGCCCTGATTTTGAGCAATGTTTTTTTTTAAAGTTAAGTCCTGATTTAGTTCTAGCTTCTCATCACTCATTGCTAAAAATATTTCTAAGTTGCGGGCTACCATTTGTTGAACTTTTACCATGTGCCCGTCACTATGCCTTAGCGAATTTGTCTTTTATTTAGTCTTCACTACAAGAATCAAATATGAGTATTGTTTGCTACATCATACAGATCATAACCAAAGTTAAGAGCTAGTTAATAAATTCAAGGTCACATAAGTAGATGAAAAACCAGATTTTAACCCCACACCTCTGAAGTTTGGGCATTAACCGTTGTGTTATATACTCTCATGCTTCAATTGTTTATTTAGCTCTTTATGCAGAAGATACTTTTTAAGCACCTGTCATACACCAGGGGTTGTGGGTACAGTGGTGAACAGCCCAGTTGTACATGCCTTTCTGGAACTGATAGTGTCACAGAAGAAACAAACAATTACAGCAAAGCGTGTGTTGGTAAATGCTATGCAAGGGGAGGTGCCAGGGTCTGCAAGCGTAAGCAGTGACACAGGAAACCTGAAGGAAGGCATCAAAATAGAATTTCAGAGACAGGAACATTTAAACTAGGGCCTGAGAAATGCCTTGGGATTGGATACGTGAAGGAACCAATGTTTTTAAAAGTTGAGAGGTGAGAAAGAGCATGGTCCAGTAAAGGAAATGGAAGAAGTTTAGAGTGCCTGAAAATATGGCTCCAGGAGTGGATTGGCAACAGAGAAAACTAAGAATTGGTCAAAGGCCAGTCATTAAGAGAACTTGGACTGTGTTATGGGCAGTGGGAGACATTAAAGAATCTTAGCCAGGGGGCGCCTGGGTGGCGCAGTCGGTTAAGCGTCCGACTTCAGCCAGGTCACGATCTCGCGGTCCGGGAGTTCGAGCCCCGCGTCGGGCTCTGGGCTGATGGCTCAGAGCCTGGAGCCTGTTTCTGATTCTGTGTCTCCCTCTCTCTCTGCCCCTCCCCCGTTCATGCTCTGTCTCTCTCTGTCCCAAAAATAAACAAACATTGAAAAAAAAAATTAAAAAAAAAAAAAAAGAATCTTAGCCAGGAAAATTAAATGATCGCTTTGTCTCTGAACACCTCGGTCTCTCTCTCTCTCTCTCTCGCTCTCTCTCTCTGTCATAAATTAGAGCACGAGCAAGTGACATTAGAGGTGGAGTAGGAGAAACGTAGACACATTGAAAGGTATGTAGGAGTAGACTCAGTAATTAATCAGAATCTTGGAGAAGAAAGAGTCAAGAATGACATGTAGATTTCTGATACGAGCAAATGATTAAGATCATTCACATACATAGAGAATACAATGGGCTTGGGGGAAAGCTAGTAGTCCAGTTTTAGACAGAGAAATTACTCAGTAGAGATAAACCCATTTGATTTGGCAGTTAGGAAGTCATTGGCCGCCATGGGGAGTAGCCATGTTGTAACAGAAATCAGACTGGCAAATTGATGAGTAAATGAGAGAGAAGGATGTTAGGACACTGAATGTACATTACTTATTCGTGTGCTAGAGCATCAGCTAAAACAGAACATGGGGTTTGGTAAGAGCTGTCTTAATAAGGGGTAATTTTAAGGTGTGTCTACTAAGGGTATGATCAAGAACTAACAGGGAGGAAGAGGCTGCAAAAGAAGGGAAAGAAAGTCATTTCAGAGATACAGGATCTCACGGAGGCAAGGTGGGAGAGAAAATCAAGAGCACAGGTGGAACCTGTAGGTTTGTACCAGAGGAGAGTCATCTCTCCTTCTCTGAAACCAGGGTGGAAATAGGAAGGGTGAGTGTGGATGTGCCTAAATTTGGTATCAACACGGAGAGGAAGACAGAGTTGAGGTAGACTTGAATTTGAGGAAATTCCTACCTAATGGCGGCCATGTTTTTTAGATCTAACAGGGTAGTCTCCATTTTCGAGCAAAGAATTTATGTTGGGGAAATGTTTTAAAAAGTGACCATTAAAAAGATGTTAGTTCTTACGCATTTTAAAATTTATCTTGGGGCACCTGAGTGGCTCAGTTGGTTGAACGTCTGACTTTGGCTCAGGTTATGAGGTCATGGTTCGTGAGTTTGAGCTACATTGGGCTCACTACTGTCAGCACAGAGCTTGCTTTGGATCCTCTGTCTCCTCTCTCTCTGCCCCTCTCCTGCTCTCTCTCTCTCTCTCTGTGTCTGTCAAAAATAAATAAAACATTAAAAATAATTAAAAAATTTACTTATCATAGCAAATTCCTGAACTTTATGCAAGATCTATAGGCTGTGCTCACTATATATATAGTGCCACCTTGGCCCCCGAAGGAAACAACTTAAAGATGTGTTTTTCAGAAAACTTTTACAGGAAATTAGATTATTTGTTTTCATTTTTAAGCTTATTTTTTGACAGAGAGTGGGGGAGGGGCAGAGAGAGGGAGAGAGAGAATCCAAGGCAGACCCTGTGCTGTCAGCACAGATACTGGGGCTCAAACCCACAAACTATGAGATCATGACCTGACCTGAAATCAAGAGTCAGATGCTTAACCAATTCAGCCACCCAAGTGTCCCAGGAAGTTAGGTTTTTAATTAGAAAAAGATAGTATAAGTAATCTTGACATCACCACTGGTTTCAAAATTGTGTAGTTTCACATTTTTTCTCATTTCATCGAATAGAATGGAATGGTCTATTTGTATTTCAATCTTCATGGTGTTTGTTGTAAATGAATATATGGTTTGATACTAAATCCTTTGGGAAAAACAAATAGGTCTCAAATAGTTTAGTCTCATGGTTTGGTGTTCCTGTTTAGTGCATGTTCCAATATGCAAGGAACAGCCCTTTCTCTGTCTGCCAGACCTATGGGGTTATTAAGAACAAGCACTAAGCATTTTATTTTGTTTATTTTTTTAAGTTTATTTATTTATTTTGAGAGAGAGAAAGAGAGAGAGCAGGGAAAGAACAGACAGAGAGAGAGCGGGAATCAATCCCAAGCAGGCTCTGAAAGCTGTCAGTGCAGACCCTGACATGGGACTTGATCCCAAGAACCATGAGATCATGACCTGAGCCAACATCAAGAGTTGGATATTTAACTGACCCAGGCACCCCAAGAATAGACACTAAACATTTTAACTACTGCCTTTTGGATGACCTCAGGCATGTTATGAGCATTTCCCCACTTTTTAGAAGAACTTAAAAAAGAGTATCATAAAACATTATTTGGGTTCTGTATTCATTTGCAAAATTTACATAACAAAACACCCCATACTGGGTGGCTTCAGATGGGGAATTTCCTGTCTCAGTGTTCTCAAGGCTAGACAGCCATGCTCCCTCTGACACCCTGGAGAATATCCACCCTTGAGGCTTCCTAGCTTCTGGTAGTGTCTGAAGTATCTGAGGGTCCTTGGCTCAGTTGTATCAGTCCAGACCCTGCCTCTGAGTCTGTCTGGGTCTGTGTCCAGATTTCCCCTTTATATAAGGATACTGGTCATATTGGATAAGGTCCCATCCGGATGACTTTATTCTAAGCTGATTACCTCTCCAAAGACCCTGTTTCCAAAGAAGATCACATTTGGAAGTACTGGGGTTTATAACTTCCACGTATCTTGGCAAGAAGGGGTGCAATTCAACCCATAATACATTCCAGTAAGAGCACATTTTGTCTTAAAATATCACGTTAGATTCATAAACTCCTTGAAAAGGAACGCTTTTGACTTTCCATGTTTTCTTTTAATAGTCTATGCTAATGATGACTTTGACATCTTCAGAGACCTAAAGTATCTCTTCTGTGGCTGCTAACTTCTTCAGCTGTCTTTCCATCAACGGTGTTAAAAGATAACATAGAAACACTTTCATAATTGCATTTTATCTCCGTCTGTTTCCTTATACATCCTTTAGTGGGACCATTAATTGAACTAAGATTAGGACAAAAAGAAGCAAAGAGGAAAAGGAAAGTGCAATAATTCCCCCTCTAAAATAATTCTTTAAATTTTTTAAATGTTTGTTTACTTTTGACAGAGAGAGAGGGAGAGCGAGCATGAGCGGGGGAGGGCAGAGAGAGAGGGAGACACAGAATCCGAAGCAGGCTCCAGGCTCCAGGCTCTGAGCTGTCAGCACAGAACCCGATGTGGGGCTCGAACTCACAAACTGTGAGATCATGACCTAACCTGAAGTCAGATGCTTAACCAACTGAGCCACTCAGGCTCCCCTAAAATAATTCTTTAGTTGTTTTCTAAAACTACTTTAGTTTGATGATCCTAAGCATTTGTTATTTCCAAATATGTAACTAAAAGATTACAAAGGAAAATTGTCATTTCAAAATGAGTAGCCCTTTTAGAACTCCTGGGTGGCTCAGTGGGTTGAGCATGTGACTTCGGCTCAGGTCATGATCTCACAGTTGGTGAGTTCGAGCCCCGCGTTGGGCTCCGTGCTGACAGCTCAGAGCCTGGAGCCTGCTTCGGATTCTGTGTCCCCCTTTCTCTCTGCCCTGCCCTTGCTTGTGCTCTGTCTCTCTCTTTCAAAAATGAATAAACATTAAAAAAAAAAAAAAAAAAGAACATCCTTTGTTAATTCATTGGTAATAACATAGATATAGATGTAGCAACTTCTATGCAAGTGAATAAACATTTTGATAGTGTTTGTCAAAGCACCTTCTCTTAGGAATACACTCTATTTATTCATACATTTATTCATTAAATATTTTAACATGGTGTTTACCTACTCGGCAGTGTTCTAGGTACCAAGAATGTAGCAGTGAGCAAAACTGAAGAAAAAAAATCCTCGCATCATGGTGCTTATATCCTGATGCGGGAGATGGATAGTCAAGAAGACAAAGAGGCTGTTATGTTGAGAATAGGGTGAAGAGAGGCAAGGGTGCAAGGAGGGACGTACGTTAGGAGGCTGTCGAAGTCATCCCGGCAAGAGACTGGTGGCTTGGACCAAAGTAATAAGCAGCGAAGGTGGTGAGAAGTGGTTGGATTCTGGATGAGCTTTGAAAAGAAAGCCACCAAGATTTGTCGATGGAGCAGAGATGGTGTCTGAGCAAAGGAGAAGAGTAAACGATGACCCCAACTCTGCACCGAATAAAACAAATAACTTGGGGAGCGTGATTCTTTTATGCTGTGTAGTAGAAAGAATTTGATTACACATGTAAATTGTTAAGGGCAGAGTTTTCCAAGCAGATTTAAAGTTGGGCTGAGAAGTAGTCATTGCCTTTGGGATATGTATTTGGAAATAAATTAAGTAATTAAGGAAGTGGAAATGATTAGAACTATCTGTCAGAGGAAACAGAACAGAACGGGAGCTGTCTTCTCACCTTTGACAAGCAGAGGTGGAAAATAATCACCATAGTGTTTTTATGAAGGCGGTGAAAGAGGAAGAGATTACACACAAAAGTTTTAAGTTACTTCACCTTGTTTCTGGAAATGTTGGAAACATCTAATTAGATTTTCCGAATAGGATGGCGAAACTTGTAGACATTGAATTAATTTGATGTGGCTACTGCCGGCGGTTATAATCATGGTTTGGCTGCTCTGGTCCAAAGATACGGTGGCAGTTTTAGACATTTTAGTGTGGTTGGGCTCTTAGCCAATCTTTAGGGAGGTAACTCACTCCACATCTGCCGGTCAACCCCTCTTCCCTTCCCACTCTCCTCTCTGTTCCTGTTGTTTAACTTGCTGCTCCCACCCATCAGATGACCATCAGAGAATGTGAACACTATAGACTGGTCCTGGGATGGGATTTTTCCCCACATACTGTCTTGCAGCCTGTGTCATCGTTCCTTCCTGAAACGTATGTAAACCAGAGGTAGTGGTTTGTCTGGCTCTAGAAGTGACGGGTCATTCTCTATACAGAGACGTCAAGGGTGCACAGAGCACACCTTGCCAACCTCCCTTTGTCTTGAGACCTCTCTGCAGCCTGTGCAAAAGGCCATTTTCAGAGTATTTTAGGCCGTGACTTTGTGTTCTTTTCAGCAAGCCTGACATAGCGCTCAACAGTGTGTGTGTATCTCCATTGGAGTTGAGAGTAATCTGTGCCATGGGCTTTTACTTTAGGTCTTTTTTAGTTATTGGTATCGGTGGGTATCCAGCAATCACAAATTTTAATTTTTTTTAATGTTTATTTATTTGTGAGAGGGAGAGAGAGACCGTATGAGTGGAGGAGGGGCAGAGAGAGAGAGAGGGAGACATAGAATCTGAAAAAGGCTCCAGGCTGTAAGCTGTCAGCACAGAACCCGACTCAGGCCTCAAACTCGTGAACCGGGAGATCATGACCTGAGCCAAAGTTGGACGCTTAACCAACCGAGCCACCCAGGTGCCCCTCAAATTTTAAACCTTAGGATGTGTATTAGTACTTTAAAATAAAACGCTAGAGCTTTTGTGTGTGTCATAAAATGTTTTGAGAGCTCTTTCCCCAAGAGGAAAAGCGTTCAGTCAAAGAATGCCCAGTTGTTGTGAGATTAAAAGTCATGATGGTAAATTAGGACAAGGGTTGGTGCTGGCATGAAACGAGATTTTACCCTTTTATTTGCTCAAAGCTAAATCCTTCATGCCGTAAATCTCGTTGATCACTGTGTGATATTTGAGGCTAAGGCACTCTAAGATTCTAGCAGATGTGTAGATATCTGTTGATGAAATGATGATATGCTCATAATGTTTTGAAGTAGATTTGTACTCTTCTTCATTTCTCAATGCAACCTAACACCCAGTGTTTCTTTCACCTTATTTGACGTGCATATGACTGTACATATGATTGTGCATATGATTGCAAACTTAAAAGTGGTAAAAATATTTTTAGTGTGTTACCATTTTTGTTATTTTTGGATATAGGCATACAGTTGTCCATGTAAAGTGGCTCTATCTATCTATCTATCTATCTATCTATCATCTATCATCTTTGTGTTTAATGGTTTATCAACAACATTCAGCTGTGTCTGCCTTCTTCATTTACCGATATCAATTGGTCAAAAGGTTACAAAACATTTTTTACATCAAATACAATTAGGTTCCCCTGAAATGCACACTCTCAACAATAAAGCATAGATATATTTTCGGTCACTTATGTGGATCTTATCATGGAGTACGAGTGGAAGGACACTGAACTGTAAATTGTTACAGTCAGAAAGTGTTTACAAAGTAATAGCAAAATAGACCCTCCTGTCAGTGTGCTTTATTTTGTTGCAAGTAAATGAACTTGATTTAAAACTATTTAACCAAGAAGTGAAATCGATTGAAAGGGTACATTCTGACCAGGCAGGAAAGGTTAGCTCAGGCGTGGGTTGCTCAAATTCTGTATATTCCAAATAAAGACCTGTCTTTGGGAATGGCCCTTGACCGGCTCTTGGGACATAAGCTCTGAGCACTTGGAATATTCTGCCGGAAAGGAGTGTTTTGTATGCCCAGACCTTAGGCCTGCTGTATACTTTGATGACATCAATTTATGTTAACAATGTGTTTTATGGTGAACATGTACCTGGTTTTGCTGGGGAAACAGGGATAGGAGAAGGGCTGGATGGAATCTGAGTAGCTGAGGTCATTTATGAAAGCACTGTATGCCTCAGGGACAGGCGTCAAATAAAAACCTGAGCACTGGGGCTCGAGCATGCTTTTTTGTTTGGCAACACTTCACACATATCATCCCGTAGCATCCTAGGAAAAATTAGGCAACATCCCGTAGCATCCTGGGAAAAATGAGGCATGTTCCTATGTACTTACACTGTGAGAGAACAGGTCACTCATCTCTGGAAAGTCCTATGTCTTTTCTCCTGGACTCTGCTTCATGAGCCTTGTCCATTTGCTGATATTATTGTGTCCGTTCACTGTAATAAATTGTGTCCATTCACTGTAATAAATTGTAACCATGAATATAATAGCTCTTTTGAGTCCTGTGGGCCCTTCTAGTGAGTCATAGAGCTGAGGATGGTCTTGAGGAACTTGACACACTGACTGACCCAATCTTCAGAAAGACAGAGGCAAGTGTTTCTTGGGCCTCAACAGCAGGACCCGATAACAATTGTATTTAGGTCATTGCCCGGTGACAACTTAACTCCGGCCATCTTCTGGATCCAAGCAGAGAAGGTGATGGGTGCAGCTCAGGTCAGTCATGTAACAAAAGACAGAGCATTAGCACAAACATGACCATTAAGGGATACGGTATGAATTAGGCCAACTTATTGTCTATGCCAATATGTGTTTATATACATAATGCTTCTGTTATTACTTTTTAGTCTTTCTTATATCCATTCACATTTAAAAGTGGTTTTCTGTTAATATTTTGCTTCTAGTAGAGTGGCAGGCACTTTGCTAATTAGTTAATACTTTTCATACTGATATTAAATAAAAATCACATTTATAGGTTTATGTTTCATTCAGGAAATAGTTAAGTGAATACCTGCATTTTTATAGTGAACTTCCTATCTAACAGGTGACTGAAATCTAATCATGTACTAGGGGTGTGATCTAGGCCCATGGTTGAACCTCTCAGATTCAGATTCCTTCTTTGAAAGAGGAGGTGATTTCCCATAGGTGGTGGTTATGAATATTCCATGAGATAACATGTATAAGCCCTCAGCATAGTGCTTGACATATGGAGATGTTCAACAGAATATTATTCCTTCTTTCCTACTTTCTTTTTCCCCCTTCATTCATATTTAAACACCTACTGAATTAGAATGTATAATCTCTAAGCCACAGAGTCGTAATATCTAGTAAATATCAGAATTCATGTATGTAATCTACAGTGTGACTACTTTGTCATACTTTGTGCATCAACATTTTTCATTTCATATATAATTTTTAAATGTGATTTAAAAGATTTCTTAAATTTTTATTTCATGCCAAATAGTTATATGATACCTTTTTTTTTTCATTAAAATTATTCTCTTATTCCTTTTCCTCCAAGTAATATCATTGTTTTCATAAAATACACATGTGGTATAGCAAACACGGTCATCCTTTCATGAATACAAATATGAAAATAGATGGTAGATAGGGCTTAAAAATGTGTTGATGCTTATAGACTAGTAAAGTGACACAAGGTACACACACACACACACACACACACACACACACACACACACACACAATGTTAAAGAATAGGATATTTTCCCCAGATAGAGAACTGGTCAGTAAAAATCATGTCAAGGATACCCGTACTTTTACATTCCATAAAGATCAAGGATGAACTTTGAATCTCATTACATGTTTTTAAAGGAACCGCTTAGCAAAATAAAGGAAGAGTAGAAGAAATAGAGAAAAAAGTTCTGTGAAGTCTGTTTCAGTAATGAGTTAACTACCAAGGGTACTAGCCAGGCACAGAGGCATGTGTATCTTCCCAGCGTTTCTAGGGACTTTTAGACCAGACAGTCCTCTTCGAGCTGGAAGTTAAGGTTTAAACCTAGTTTGAAGAGAGCTGATAGAAGGGAGTAACCACAGAAGTAAAGTACCTCTTTCCCGTTTTTGTTCCCTCCCATCTTTATCTTTCTCTCCCCTCGACACAGTTGGGAAGTTCCCTTCTTTGAACAACCTCAGATTCAGTATGAATAGATTTTGGTTCCACTATAGAATATCTAAATGTGATGGACAAGGCCAAGGAGAATACAATTTTAAAAAATACTGCCCCCCAATAAAAGCTTATTACGGTTTTACCTCAATCGTAATTTAAAAATGATTAATTGTGGTCTTGAAAAGTGCTTGATAGATTTCTGCCTGGTGCTTAAAACTGAAAATAAGTGGGCAATCAGAACAAAACTACATCATATTGATTTTTCATTAAGTCAGGCTCCGGTAAGTTACCTTCATTTCCAACTCTTTCTTTTGGCGGCCAGTACCGTGACCTGAATCCTGCCAGAGTAATCAGACTGGTGCCATAACTATTTATACATGTGACAGGAGAAACATTTTAGCTGAAAGGTTTTTTTTTTATTATTATTAAAACACTGTCACAGAAAATAACTGTGATTTAGTGACAATGGTAAATGACTCCGTTAGTTGGTCAGTTGCTATATGTAAATAATTCTTTGTGCAAAATGGGATAGGAAAACTTGTCCAATAATTGCTAGAACATTTTTATTCTGGTGTAATTTTTGATAAGTGTTTTTGTTGATTGTGCACAATATTTATGTTATATGCAATTGGATAGAACTTGTAGAAATATAAAGATCATTCTCTAGTATTATTTTGCCAGCTCTTTGCGGTAAGGCTGGCCAGAAGTTTATTTTTCTCCCTCTTTTACTAGTTGAGGCATTAAGTAAAAAATTGATTACATAATGCTTGGCCCTATAATCAGTGTGTTGAAAATATGATACCTGTGCATTACAAATTAAATTGATATAAAACATCTTTTTATTTTTTTAACTAAAAATTTCTTAACGTTGGGGCACCTGGGTGGTTCAGTCGGTTGAGCGTCCAACTTCGGCTCAGGTCATGATCTCCTGGTTTGTGGGTTCGAGTCCCACATCAGGCTCTGTGCTGACTGCTTGCTCAGAGCCTGGAGGCTGCTTCGGATTCTGTGTCTCCTTCTCTCTCTGCCCCTCCCCTGCTCACGCTCTGTCTCACTCTGTCTCTCAAAAATAAACAAATGTAAAAAAATTTAAAAAAATTATTAACGTTTATTTTTGAGAGACATATTGAGAGAGACAGAGCATGAGCAGGGGAATGGAAGACAGAGAGGGAGGGAGACATAGAATGTGAAGCAGAGCCAGGCTCTGAGCTGTCAGCACAGAGTCTGAGTGGAGCTCAAACCCACAGAATGAGATCATGACCTGAGCCAAAGTCGGACGCTTAACCAACTGAGCCATCCAGGCGCCCCTGATATAAACATTTTTTAAACATTTTTATTTTAAGGAGAAATATTTTCTCCCAATTTCTATTTAGACTGTTAATAGCCACCAGACTACATCTCTTTATTTTGTGTAGGAAGACATTGGAGGAAAAATTTCCAGAACAACTCGTATTTCCTATAAAAAGAGAAATTCTGCACTACGATCTTATTTATGGGTATCTCTAAGAATCCCAAAGATATTTGCAAACAAGCATTGCATATCCCTGTTGAGTGTTATTCACTCATGATTTACATGTTTACTGCTGACTCGTGCTAAGCACTTTGCCTGGTATTAGGTATACAAAGATACATCCAACTTCTTCCTTATCTTCAAGAAGACCCACTGTCTGAGTTCCTAAGGACACAGATTTGTAAATAACTAACTGTAATGCAACACGATCATCCTAACCTAAACAATGTACTTGGGGCCAAAGAAGTACTTAATTCCCATCAGAAGACTGAAAAAGATTAAGTATAAGTAAGTATGAAAATTGAGCAGGAATTTGCTAAATGGAGAAAGAGGAAAGTGACAATATTCTGAGTATCTACTCTTGAAATAAAAACCGTCTACCATTCTTTATCACGCACAGACTGGAAACGTCATTCATTCCTTCAACAAATATTTAACACGTGCCTACTCTGAACAAAACATGGAGACACAAGATACTTCTGTGTCTCTGTTGTGTTGCAGTCTGATTGCCTAGAAAGCGAAGAATATTTTCTTTACCCATTATATATGTACCACATTTTAAGAGCCATTAATATGGGCATAGGACCTACAAAGATATTTTTTTTAGAAAAGTACATTTATTCATTCATTCAGGCAGTCATTCAGCCAACAATATGAACATTGAGTGCCTGTCATGTACTCAACAATGTTCAGAAGAGACCATTTACCTGGAAGGAAGGCTTCAAGAGTCCTATCTACCTGGACAAAATTTTGTAAAGAACAGAGGAGACAGGATTGAGCTTGGCGAGTGGCCACAGTCAGAAAGAAAGGCGGGAGAGAAGGAAAAGAGGCTTGTGCACCAGGCAGGCTGATCAAGGAGGTTTGGGGAAGAAAGATCAAGGAGAGTTTGGTACCAGCAGTCGATGCAGAGAGGCCGATGGGCTGAGTTGTTCAGTGGTCACTGCTTACCTGAAGATTACATCCAGGAGCATGTGTAGGAGCAACCAGATGGGAGAGGAAGCACGAGGGACACCAGTGGAGATGTAAGAAGAGAAACATGAGAGGCAGAAGTGGGGTCAAGAAAAAATGTCCTTCAAAGTGGCAGAGACGAGTTTGCGTGTAAAGGTAGAGTGGATGGATGGATGCGATTTTTTTGTATGTGTCAAATCTCTTGGAATTTTTATTATTTCAAGAAAATTCCCTGCTTTGTTTCATTTCCTTTATATATTTTCAGGATAACAATCTAAGAAAAACTTCATTTGCATTTGCTCACATATATATGTGAATATATCACATATTTATTAACTTTCCCTCATTGTATTACACTGTATTACACTGTATTTACATGATTAGGATACAAATGCAGGTGCCTGGGTGGCTCAGTCAGTTAAGCATCCAACTTTGGCTCAGGTCATGATCTTGCGGTTCGTGGGTTCAAGCCCTACGTCAGGCTCTATGCTGACAGCTCAGAGCCTGGAGCCTGCTTCAGATTCTGCGTCTCCCTCTCTCTCTGCCCCTCGCTCGTTCAAGCTCTCTCTCTCTCTCCCTCTCTATTAAAAATAAATAAGCATTTAAAAAATTTTAAAAAGGATACAAATGGGCATTATGAATGATAAATAGGCCTTATTTAATGATATACATATATATATAGCTAATACAATAATTTTGATTCTTATCATACTGATTAGTTTTCAGTGTAGCTCACTTTATTCTGAATAATTTTATTTATATGCTTATAATATAAAATCATTATTACATTTTTCCTATATAAATTATAAGCAGTGTGAATAGTGGAATTTAAAGGAGAAAGCCTGAAAATGAAAACCTGTTATTTTTGAATGTGTATTTCACAGCATAAGAACAAAATGTATTCAGCTGTTCATTTTATAAAGAGAGAAAATGCATTTAAAATTAGAATTGTGCCATTCAGAGGCTGTAATTCATGCAGTCATAGGAGAAATAGGAATGCTCCATATCAGTGGGTAAAGAAAAAAAGTCTCATTTCAATAAAATGTTTGGTGATTAAATATCTGTAAATAGAACTTTTTCTTTTTTAGAAAGAAAGACAATTGAAAGTCAGGAATATGGCATTAGGCTTTTCACATGGTTCAGTGAGAAGCAGAAAGCTGTAGAGCTTGAACCCAGGTGATAAGTGGAAAATTCTTATTCTGTAGAATTCTGGGGACACCTGACCTCCACTAGCATCAGCACTTCTCTGCTTTTGTCTGAGCCAAGATAGACCTTAATTAAAAGTTTGACCAGGGCACCTGGGTGGCTCGGTTGGTTGAGTGTCCAACTTTGGCTCAGGTCATGATCTCACGGTTGGTGAGTTCAATCCCCACGTCAGGCTCTGTGCTGACAGCTCGGAGCCTGGAGCCTGCTTCGGATTCTGTGTCTCCCTCTCTCTCTGCCGCTCCCCCACTCATGCTCTGTCTCTCTCTCTCTCTTTCAAAAATAAATAAACATTAAAAAAAAATTTTTTTTAAAGTTTGATGAACCCCAGTACATTGGGTATTTCAATGACCTTTATAAAAAATAAAAGACCCTCCATGAATTGAAAATGGGCTTTGACTTACTTTTCCAGCGGTGGTGGATCTGCACTGATCAGCCTGTGATCTGTGCCCATGATCCTCTGGGTTCAGTGACGCATTGTGAGAGAAGTTGTGCTACATTTGTCAGGTGGAGACACAGAACATGGCCAGCTAACCCACTGGAGACTAAATCTGCAACCTTGCTTGTGTTCACGGTGCTCCAGAAGCTGGCCACTGACCTAAGGCTATTAGTGTGGCTAGAATGGGCCTCGGAAGTGTTGGGCTTGGGAAAGCCCAGGTTCCGTGCTCACCCACAGTGAAGTGTGGAGGTTGGTCCAGTGTCTCTGGCCATCTCCTCTTCCCTGCTTAGGTCCTGTGTTAATGTCTCGCTTATCTTTTATGTTGATAGTGACTTCTTTTCCTTTCCTTATTCCCTACCATTTAAGTCTTAAAAATTCCTTTCTAGAAGGAAGCTGGTATGTATATGAAAGTCCAAGCATGAAGTATCCTCAGGTTTTCAGGGCAGATGGGTGGCCCCGTCCATTAAGAGTGGGATTCTTCGGCTCAGGTCATGATCTCATGGCTGGTGAGATTGGTTGGTGAGATCGAGCTCCAAATGGGGCTCTGCTCCAAATGCGGAGCCTGCTTGGGATTCTATCTCTGTCTCTGTCTCTGTCTCTCTCTCTCTCTCTCTCTCTCTGCCCTACCCCCCTGCCCCGTCTTTTATTCCTCTCAAAGTAAAGAAACATTCAAAAAAGTCTCCTGAGGTTTTTGAGTATGTTTATTTCCAAAATGTTGTTTTTCTCCTTATAATTGGTCATTGCCACTCGTATCCAAAATAAAGAATTTAGGGTATTTAGAAACTGTTCCTCCAGATTTCACCATAATGAGTAGCAAAGGTATGTCAGAGAGAGAAGATGCACTTTTTGCATTTATTCATTTTTTTATCTTCTAGCGGAAACCCCCACTGGTGGTAGATGATCTTTTTGAAGACATGAAAGATGGCGTTAAGCTGCTTGCTCTTCTGGAGGTCCTGTCCGGGCAGAAACTGGTAAGGATTTTTCCTGTGACCAGATTGTCAAACTGTTCCCTTTTGGGATTCGGAGGTTGTGGGGTTGGGAGTGTAAAAGGTGATGTCCTATAAAAGTGGGTAACACACTGGGAATACTAGTGTGTTAGTGTTCCACAACCCCCAAATATATCAGTCACTTCCGGGAGCAGGGAACACCTTTCCTTTCTAGTTCCCACACACATTTAGTGGATTTAAAACTCTATATGTAGTAGTAGCAACCTTAGAAGGAAGAGTAAAGAACTTCATCAGTTATCTATCATGCTTAACTACTGCGTCTTATGCAGTATCTATCCAGGAAAATTACTTGCAGATTAACATTGACCTCACTTACAGAGTTTGCTTTCCGTTTGGAAAGGAATGTTGATCCATAACTGTGTATTATTTATATACTTGTTTGTTGAAAATTAAGTTTGAGATCAGCATGACATTTTTCATACACTTGTGGACAGCCTCCATCATCAGTCATTTGTCACAGGAACGGCACCTTCAGAATCATTTGCTTTTTTTTTTTGTGCAGTGGAACCAGCAAAGTGAAAAACACATTGATAGTGAGCTACAGAATATACTTTTCTATGTTACTTAATAATAAAGTATAGACAGTCCCCAACTTACAGTGGTTTGACTTAATGACTTTTTGACTTTACAATGTTGTGAAAGTAATATGCATTCACTAAAAACCATACTTGGAATTTTGAATTTGGATCTTTTCCTGCGCTAACAATGCATAGGATGATCCTCTTGTGATGCTGGGCAGGGGCAAGGAGGCGCCACTCCCAGTGAGCCATGCGGTCATGAGGGGAAAGAACTGGTACACTTAACAACCATTCTATACCCACATAGCCATTCTATTTTTCACTTTCAGTACAGTACTGAATAAATTACATGAAATATTAAACACTCCATTATAAGATTGGCTTTGAGTTAGAGAATTTTCCCCAACTGCAGGCTAATGTCAGTGATCTGAGCACGTTTAAGGTGAGCTAGGCCAAGCTGTGATGTTCAGTAGTGTAGGTGTATTAAATGCAATTTTGATTTGCAGTTTTTCCAACTTATAATGAGTTTATCGGGATATAACCCCATTGTTAGTCGAGAAAGATCTGCATTTTTTTTTTTCTGGCTTACGTTTTGTTATTTGAGAGTAGTAGAGAGGTAAGTAGTGTGTGCAAAGATAAACTACTTATAAATGATGTCTATCATAATTACGAAAAGATACTCAGGAAATTACCTTCAAAATGTTGTATGACGTGCTAGAACACAGTGTCCTAAATTGGGAGCACTTACTTGTTCTTTGTCTATTGCTTCTTGACAACAGCTACACAGCCATGAAACTTGGTTAAGTGAGTTTTTAAACGTGTATTTGCCTTTCCAGTTAATTTTGTGTGGAATCCTCAAAATAGGGTTGTTTGTTGAAAAACTACAAACTGATAATAATTTTGTGTAAATCATCTCTCTAACTTGATTCATATGGTTGCGAATGCTTTTGGTGCCCTTGTGCTGTCTCAGCTCACCTCCAGCTTCAAATGACTTCACACAGTGGGGGACATTGCCTACACCCTCTAGTAGCATCTTGCCTCAAACACTGGTAGCTTGCCTCCAGGTTTCCACCCTCATAGCTTTGATCAAAAGCACAAGTTGCTTAAAGCAGCCTTGAAGTGTAGAAGAGTTAATGGTCCCGAAGGTCCTTCAACCAATGGAGACGGGTGTCCATGAATAAATGCTGCAGTCTGGCATTGGGAAGGCAGACAATTCTGTGACATATTTACACATGTCTCATGGAGTGCTTGAGTCCCCAGTAGGATTGAGGCCCAGTTGCTCACAGTGGAAACCCTCAATAGCATTTTGCTTCTTCCCTGTCTCACACTCCATGCACCCCCCTCACTCTTGCTACCTGGGATCACCTCCACAGTAAACTACATGCATCCAAGTCCTGTCTCAGGTTCTACTTTGGGGGAAATCAAACAAAACATATATGAAAAGCCAATTTGAAATATGCATGAGCTAAATAAACTAGATTAGCATTCAGATGTCAAGTCAAATCATTGACTTGAGATATATACTCCCTTGATTGCCAGATATAATTGGGCATCTTTTTATTTCCTCCTGAATTAAGCTGTTTACTAAAAGGTTAAAGGAATCTTCATTCCAATTCAGTTGGGTATTCAGGAGGTATATCATTCTGTGTCAATATAATTTTGCCAGTATACTTGGCCAACAGGGTACAGAAAGCTTGATGGGCATTTAATTGCCAAGCTAAATGACTCTAGAAAAAAGTATATATTTTGACATAAGAGTCCTATTTCTGTTTAAGTACCCTACTCATTCAGACATAAATTATAAGACCTTGAAGCTAGAAAAGATTTCAAAAAGAATCTCAGCTTTCTCACTTAGCAGAGAAGAACTGAGACATACAAGGTAGTTTCCAGTTTAACCTTTATTATTTACTTGTAGTGAGCCCTCCAAGATTCTGAATTATGTAAAATGAAATTGCTCTTAGATTATAAATAATCCTTGGAAATGGTTATTTAAATTTTGTATATGTATACATTATAATTCAGGACCACATTAAAATGAAAAGCATGAATTAAAAAGGAATGAATATCCCAGGAATTCTTGTAGAGCTTTCAAAGGGAGAATGTGGGTAAGAGCATTTCCATCAAGAGTTCTAACACTATTCAGAAATCCTAAAATATCTCATAGGTAGAACTCTATTAACAACACTGTGCTTAACATCAGAGTTCACATAGCCTGGGACTCTGACTCTGACCATGATCATCAGGGAAATGTGGCCAAATGGCTTAGTATCCCTGCCTTGTCTGCATCTCAGGGTGAGGGTGGAATCGCAGTATCTAGTCTCCTTGAATAACCTATTATGACTCTCTTGAGAAAACTATGATTTTATTTAAGGACTTAGAGTATCTTTAACTTTTGAATTACTGTTCTTAGATTTCTCTACATTCTTTGATTATTTGTGGAACATTTTCTCTTTAAATGTATCAGTGGCTATGTATCTGTAATCACACATAAATATAGGAACACTAAATTTAATTTCACACTTAGGATTTTTTTTAAGAATGTGAGGAATTGCCGTTGAAAAATTGGAAATAATAGAAGCAACATGAAGAGTTTAAGGACTGCCGAGAAACTTATTTCTTATCCATTTTGTTAACTCTCTTTTTTTAAACTCCTTAATACTTTGCATTCAGGAGAAGCCTAATAATTCACTTAAAAGTGCACAATAATAGAAAACAAAACACTAAGTCAAAACATACGCAACCCCATGCTCATTGCAGCATGATTTACAATAGCCAACATATGGAAATTACTTGAGTGTCTATCAGTGGATGAATGGATAAAGAAGATGTGAGATATATGGAATACTATGCAGCCATGAAAAACGAACTCTTGTCATTTGCAATGACATGGATAGACGTTACGGATATTATACTAAATGAGATAAGACAGAAGAAGACAAAGATTCTATGGTTTTATTTATTTGTAGATTCTAAAAATAAAACAAATAACAAAACAAAACTCAGAGATGCGAAGAACGGATTGGCAGTTGCCAGAAGGGAGGGGAGTTGGAGTTGGCCAAATGGGTGAAGGGGATCAAGAGGTACAAACTTCTATTTATAGAATAAATAAGTCATGGAGGTGTACTGTACAGCATGGTGACTATAGTTGCTAATATTTTATTATATATTTAAAAGTTGCTAAGAGAGTAGATCTTGGAAGTTGTCATCATAAAAAAATTCAATGTATGGTAACTAGACTTATTGTGCTGGTCATTTTGCAAAGTATACAAATACTGAATCATTAATCTGTATACCTGAAGCTAATATAGTGTCATATGTTATTATGCTTAAGTAAAGTATTTAAAAAGAAAATAGATCTGTAAAAAAAAAAAAAGTGTACAGTGGGCACTCTTAGGAAATCTGGAGCATCAAAGAGCCCTGAATGTTCACCAGGTGACTTTATTAGCCATAGATCATATATTTAGAATAGAACTCAAGTCTGCAACTGGGCTTGGCATTATCCACTGAATATCCATCCAGCTAACATTTCTGGAGTTCTATTATGGATAAGACACTACCTTCTACCCTCTAAGGAAAACAAAGATGAATGAGATATGGCCAGTGCCTTTTATGAGTTTGAGGCCTACTATGATCACGATATTAGGGCAGATTAAATTGTATAAAAATAGATGCCAACTGGAGAGGGACAATACAATAGATATTTATATCTTGCTCATTTTGCTAGGGGACATCCAACAATAAAAGTAGACACGTGGTGTTTGCTCCACCAGATATCAAGTCTTAGAGTAAAGTTATATAACTTCAGATAGTGTGGTATTGATACAAGGATGGACATACTGACAAATGCAATAGAGTCCAGAAACAGACCAAGGCATTGCTGCATTTGATGATATTAAAATTAAAAATGTTTTAAAATAAAAACCTTTAAAGAAAGTGACAAAAGAAGTTAAAAATGGGTAGAATATATTCACAATACATGTAGTAAAAAGATTAAGAAAAGATTATGACAAGAATATATAAAGTACATCTTCAAAATAGAAACAGTACAAACTACAGGGAAACCTGAGTGAGAGATGTGAAAGGGCATTTTACAAAAGAAATATTGTCAAAGAACAGAGGAAGAGAAGTTCTATCATTGTTGGTCAGGAGATGCAAATGAAGACCACAGTGAAAGACCATGTTACATACATTTAACTGAAAGAACTTTTTTTCAATATCTGTCAAAATGAAGTGTTAGACAAGATATGCACCCATAGGATTATTCTTATTGTTGACAAGAATGGAAAGAAGCACAAACGCTTTGGAAAAGTTTGGTATTACTTCAGAAGTTCAAAGTCACATTCCCTCTGACCCAGCAATTTCACTCTTAGGTTTACAACCAAGAAAAACTCTTTATACTTGTACCAAAGATAGGGTGTACAAAAATGATCTATCAGCACAGGTCACAATAGAAATAATCTGGAAATAACCAAGATTCACATCAAAAGGAGTGCAGAAAAGATGGCCAAGAGCTGTCAAAGTGAATAAAATACAGTGACAGCAACAACATGGATGAGTCTTAGCAATATAATATTATGTGGGAAAGTGAGCCTCAAAAGATTAATACGATGATCCCTTTATATAAAGTTAAAAACTAAAATAGATATTCTTTTCATGAATGCATGTAAAGGAGATGAATCTATATAAGAAGGAAAACGTTGAACTGGATTTTATGATAGTTGTCTTCGGTATAGGAAGGCAGGAGGATAGAATGGACGGTGGTGGTGGTCATATTAGGGGAATGGCTTTCATACTTCATCTCCAGGCCCTGGCTTTGTCTTAGTTGGTAGGCTAATAGGTGCTTTTTGCATTACAGAAGATAACTCATTAAATGACCAAGTGGGCCATGCATGGACCAAATATGAGACCATTATGCATGACAAGGGTTCCCAAATAAAGGACAAATAAAAAGTAAAAAAAAATTACATTTTCTATTTAAATATTTGTTTAAAATCATATCATAAAAACCATTACCGGGGCGCCTGGGTGGCTCAGTCGGTTGCGTGTCCGACTTAGGCTCAGGTCATGATCTCGTGGTCTGTGAGTTCGAGCCCCGTGTCGGGCTCTGTGCTGATAGCTCAGAGCCTGGAGCCTGCTTTAGATTCTGTCTCTCTCTCTCTCTCTCTCTGCCTCTTCCCCACTCATGCTCTGTCTCTCTCTCTCTCTCTCTGTCAAAAATAAATAAACATTAAAAATTGTTTTTTTTTAAACCATTACCTGATACACTATTAATTGGAATTTAAAAGATAGGCAGTTTAGCAATCCTAAAATTCATATGGAACCACAAAAGGCCCCGAATAGCCAAAGTAATTTTGAAGAGGAAGACCAAAGCAGGAGGCATCACAACCCCAAACTTTAGCCTCTACTACAAAGCTGTCATCATCAAGACAGCATGGTATTGGCACAAAAATAGACACATAGACCAATGGAATAGAATAGAAACCTCAGAACTAGACCCACAAATGTATGGTCAACTAGTCTTTGACAAAGCAGGAAAGAACATCCAATGGAAAAAAGACAGTCTCTTTAACAAATGGTGCTGGGAGAACTGGACAGCAACATGCAGAAGGTTGAAACTAGACCACTTTCTCACACCATTCACAAAAATAAACTCAAAATGGATAAAGGACCTGAATGTGAGACAGGAAACCATCAAAACCTTAGAGGAGAAAGCAGGAAAAGACCTCTCTGACCTCAGCGGTAGCAATCTCTTACTCGACACATCCCCAAAGGCAAGGGAATTAAAAGCAAAAGTGAATTACTGGGACCTTATGAAGATAAAAAGCTTCTGCACAGCAAAGGAAACAACCAACAAAACTAAAAGGCAACCAACGGAATGGGAAAAGATATTTGCAAATGACATATCGGACAAAGGGCTAGTATCCAAAATCTATAAAGAGCTCACCAAACTCCACACCCGAAAAACAAATAACCCAGTGAAGAAATGGGCAGAAAACATGAATAGACACTTCTCTAAAGAAGACATCCGGATGGCCAACAGGCACATGAAAAGATGCTCAACGTCGCTCCTCATCAGGGAAATACAAATCAAAACCACACTCAGATATCACCTCACGCCAGTCAGAGTGGCCAAAATGAACAAATCAGGAGACTATAGATGCTGGAGAGGATGTGGAGAAATGGGAACCCTCTTGCACTGTTGGTAGGAATGCAAATTGGTGCAGCCATTCTGGAAAACAGTATGGAGGTTCCTCAGAAAATTAAAAATAGACCTACCCTATGACCCAGGAATAGCACTGCTAGGAATTTACCCAAGGGATACAGGAGTACTGATGCATAGGGGCACTTGTACCCCAATGTTTACAGCAGCACTCTCAACAATAGCCAAATTATGGAAAGAGCCTAAATGTCCACCAACTGATGAATGGATAAAGAAATTGTGGTTTATATACACAATGGAGTACTACATGGCAATGAGAAAGAACGAAATATGGCCCTTTGTAGCAACGTGGATGGAACTGGAGAGTGTGATGCTGAGTGAAATAAGCCATACAGAGAAAGACAGATACCATATGTTTTCACTCTTATGTGGATCCTGAGAAACTTAACAGAAACCCATGGGGGAGGGGAAGGAAAAAAAAAAAAAGAGGTTAGAGTGGGAGAGAGCCAAAGCATAAGAGACTCTTAAAAACTGAGAACAAACTGAGGGTTGATGGGGGGTGGGAGGGAGGGGAGGGTGGGTGATGGGTATTGAGGAGGGCACCTGTTGGGATGAGCACTGGGTGTTGTATGGAAACCAATTTGACAATAAATTTCATATATTGAAAAAAAAAGACAAAAAGATAGGCAGTTTTGAGTTTTAATGAGAAATTATGTAGAGTTTTGGTGTCATAGAGAAGGGACCAGGTTACCAGCTATGCAACCATGGAAAAATTACTTCACCACAGTTATCCATTTATTTCCTGCAAATGTAAAAGGCTAATTATATCTACTTAGTTGACATTACTTTGAGTTTTAAAATTAACATTGCGGTACTTAGAAAGCACATAATGCATTTCGGTAGTGCAAACACAGGTAAGTTAGAGTATCCTTGTACCAGACATGCTAGCATATGAATACCATTTTCATTGTTGCAATCCTACTTTTTAACCTTGGCCCATGCGTGCCATGTATTTTGGTCATTCAAAGCAAGAAATGTTACTAATACTCTCAATAATCTTTCATGTTAGTATGACTGCAAAAGGAAATGGTGTGTGACCAAGAGCACTTTTTTTTAAGAGCTCTTTTTTTTTAAGGAGTTTTGAGTTTACAACAAAATTGGAGGAAAGTACAGATTTCCCATATATCTCCTGCTCCCACACAGGCACCAAGAGCACTTTTCATATAAATGTTTCCTAACTTATAGGAGTGATAGTCTCAGTAGGCAACATGGGAGTCTTGTGAATTTCTGCTCTTGGCATACAGAGATGTGAAAGGGAAGTGTATCAACTACACTTCCAAGCACTCCAAGCACTGTGGGGTAATGCTCCTTTGTGTATCTATTAACCCTATAGAAATTGAATAATGTTGTTCTTGAATATTCTTCAAGTATACTTTTAATCCATTTACATAGATTTTATAATTACCTTTTTTAATGTGTGCATTTTTATTTATTCCTGTTCTTTCCTGTTTATAGCCTTGTGAACAAGGACGCCGTATGAAGCGAATCCATGCTGTGGCTAATATTGGCACAGCACTGAAGTTCCTTGAAGGAAGGAAGGTAAGAGAGAGACAAAACACTTAAAGAAGAGGTGTGGGCATACTGATGTTTTTCAACATTGGCTGTGCGGTAAAAGCATTACATGTAAATTATACAGCTAGAGATGCAATATTATTGTAACATAATTTTAGATTTACAACAAAGTGGCAAAAAATGGCTCAGAGATTTCATGTCTGTACTTCAGCCAGCTTTCCCTACTGTGAAGAACTTTTATACATACTGCATGTATGTATATATAGGACAATTATTAAAAATAGAATTTTAAATTGGTATGATACTACTAATTAAAGCATAGACATTTGGCTAATTTCATCAATTTTTTTTCCCACTGATGTCTTACTTCTATTCAGGATCCGATCCAGTGATACACTTAGCATATAACTGCTGTGACTCTTGGTCTCTTCCACTCTATGACATTGTCTTTCCTTGTCCTTCATGATCTTAATAACAAGTCCTGGTCAGTTATTTTGTAGAAGGTCTCTCATTTTGGATTTGTTTGATGTTTTCTCAAGATTAGATTGAGGTTATACATTTTTGGCAAGAATTCCAAGGATGTGATATTGTACTCTTCTCGGTTCATCATGTTAGTGGATATAGGATTGTGATAGGTCTTATGGCTGGTGATGTTACTCTCCTTCACTTGGGTAAGGCTGTTTGCTATGTTTTTTATGATAAAGTTACTATTCTTCCTTTGTAACTGAAAAATAATAGGGAGATCATTGAGATTATGCTAATATTCTACTTCTCCTCAAACTTTGCTCACTGATTTTAGCATTGATTGCCTTCAGTAATTATTTCTTTGATGTTTGTCTAATTGTGATTAGACAATCCTTTCACATGTGTTAACTGGAATTGTTTTGTAAGAAAAGGATGTCCTTTCTCCCTGCCCCCTATTTATTTTATTCAGTTATTTACTTTGGCATGAGTTTATTTTATTTAATAGGTACAATCCCGTGCTGTAATTATTATTAGTTATTATTTTAATTTTTATTTGTTTTTTATTTATTTTTTTATAATTTGTTTATTTTTTAAATTTACATCTAAGTTAGTTAGCATATACTGCAACAATGATCTCAGGAGTAGATTCCTTAGTGCCCCTTACCCATTTAGCCCATCCCCCCTCCCACAACCCCTCCAGCAACCCTCTGTTTGTTCTCTATATTTAAGAGTCTCTGGGGTGCCTGGGTGGCGCAGTCGGTTAAGCGTCCGACTTCAGCCAGGTCACCATCTCGCAGTCTGGGAGTTCGAGCCCCGCGTCAGGCTCTGGGCTGATGGCTCAGAGCCTGGAGCCTGTTTCCGATTCTGTCTCCCTCTCTCTCTGCCCCTCCCCCGTTCATGCTCTGTCTCTCTCTGTCCCAAAAATAAATAAACGTTGAAAAAAAAAATTAAAAAAAAAAAAAAAGAGTCTCTTATGTTTTGTCCCCCTCCCTGTTTTTATATTACTTTTGTTTCCCTCTCTTATGTTCATCTGATTTGTATCTTAAAGTCCTCATATGAGTGAAGTCATATGATATTTGTCTTTCTCTGACTAATTTCACTTAATATAATACCCTCTAGTTCCACATAGTTGCAAATGGCAAGATTTCATTCTTCTGATTGCCGAGTAATACTCCATTGTATATACATACCACATCTTCTTTACCCATTCATCCATCAATGGACATTTGGGCTCTTTCCATACTTTGGTTATTGTCGATAGTGCTGCTAAAAACATTGGGGTGCATGTTCCCCTTCAAAACAACACACCTGCATCCCTTGGGTAAATACCTAGTAGTGCAATTGCTGGGTCATAGGGTAGCTCTATTTTTAGTTTTTGGAGGAACCTCCATACCATTTTCCAGAGTGGCTGCACCAGTTTGCATCCCCACCAGCAGTGCAAAAGAGATCCTCTTTCTCCGCATCCTCGCCAACAACTGTTGTTGCCTGAGTTGTTAATGTTAGCCATTATGACAGGTGTGAGGTGGTATCTCACTGTGGTTTTGATATTGACTTCTATTTTCCTGATGATGAGTGATGTTGAGCATTTTTTCATGTGTTGGTTGGCCATCTGGGTGTCTTCTTTGGAGAAGTGTCTATTCATGTCTTTTGCCCATTTCTTCACTAGATTATTTGGTTTGGGATGTTGAGTTTGATAAGTTCTTTACAGAGTTTTGGATACTAACCCTTTATTGGATATGTCATTTGCAAATACCTTCTCCCATTCCATCGGTTGCCTCTTAGTTTTGCTGATTGTTTTCTTCGCTGTGCAGCAGCTTTTTATTTTGATGAGGTCCCAATAATTCAATTTTGCTTTTCTTTCTCTTACCTCCTGAGAGGTGTTGAGTAAGAAGCTGCTGTGACCAAGGTCAAGAGGTTTTTGACTGCTTTCTCCTCGAGGATTTTGATGGCTTCCTGTCTTGCATTTAGGTCTTTCATTCATTTTGAGTTTATTTTTGTGTCTGGTGTAAGAAAGTGGTCCAGGTTCATTCTTCTGCATGTCGCTGTCCAGTTTTCCCAGCACCATTTGCTGAAGAGATTGTCTTTATTCCATTGGATATTCTTTCCTGTCTTGTCAAAGATTAGTTGGCCATACGTTTGTGGGTCCATTTCTGGGCTCTCTTTTCTGTTTCATTGATCTGAGTGTCTGTTTTTGTGCCAGTACCATACTGTCTTGATGATTACAGCTTTGTAATACATCTTGAAGTCCAGGATTGTGATGCCTTCAGCTTTGGTTTTCTTTTTCAAGATTGCTTTGGCTATTCGGGGTCTTTTCTGATTCCATTCAAATTTTAAGATTGTTTGTTTTAGCTCTGTGAAGAATGCTCATGTTATTTTGGGATTAATTGAATGTGTAAATTGCTTTAGGAAGTATTGACATTTTAACAATATTTGTTCTTCCTATCCAGGAATATAGAATATTTTTCCATTTTTTTGTGTCTTCTTCAATTTCTTTTATAAGCTTTTTAAAGTTTTCAGTGTATAGATTTTTCATCTCTTTGGTTAGATTTATTCCTAGGTATTTTATGGTTTTTGGTGCAATTGTAAATGGGATCGATTCCTTGATTTCTCTTTCTGTTGCTTCATTATTAGTGTATAGGAATGCAACCAATTTCTGTGCATTGATTTTATATCCTGTGACTTTGCTGAATTCATGGATCAGTTCTAGAAGTTTTTTGGTGGAATCTTTTGGGTTTTCCATATAGAATATCATGTTATCTGCAAAGAGTGAAAGTTTGACCTCCTCCTGGCCAATTTGGATGCCTTTTTTTGTGTGTGTCTGGATGCCTTTTATTCTTTTGGGTTGTCTGATTGCTGAGGCTAAGATTTCCAATACTATGTTGAATAACAGTGGCAAGAGTGGACATCCCTGTCTTATTCCTGACCTTAGGGGGAAAGCTGTCATTTTTTTCCCATTGGGGATGATATTAGAGGTGGGTCTTTCATATATGGCTTTTATGATCTCGAGGTATGATCCTTCTATCCCTACTTTCTTGAGGGTTTTTATCAACAAAGGATGCTGTTTTTTGTCAAATGCTTTCTCTGCCTTTATTGAGATCATATGGTTCTTGTCCTTTCTTTTATTGATGTAATGAATCACATTGATTATTCTGCGGATATTGAACCAGCCTTGCATCATAAGCATAAATCTCACTTGGTCATAGTGAATAATTTTTTTAATGTATTGTTGGATTCAGTTGACTAGTATCTTGTTGAGGACTTTTTCATCCATGTTCATCAGGGAAATTGGTCTGTCTCCTTTTTAGTGGGTCTTTGTCTGGTTTTGGAATCAATGTAATGCTTCATAGAAATGCTTCATAGAAAGCATTTGGAAGTTTTCCTTCCATTTCTATTTTTTGGAACAGCTTCAAGAGAATAGGCGTTAACTCTTTTTTAAATGTTTGGTGGAATTCCCCTGGAAAGCCATCTGGCCCTGGACTCTTGGTTTTTGGGAAATTTTTGATTACTAATCAATTTCTTTACTAATATGGGTCTGTTAAAATTTTCTATTTCTTTCTGTTTCAGTTTTGGTAGTTTATATGTTTCTAGGAATTTGTCCATTTCATCCAGATTGCCCATTTTATTGGTGTATAATTGCTCATAATATTCTCTTATTATTGTTTGTATTTCTGCTGTGTTGGTTGTGATCTCTCCCCTTTCACTCTTGATTTTATTTATTCGGGTCCTTTCCTTTTTCTTCTTGATCAAACTGGCTAGGGGTTTATCAGTTTTGTTAATTCTTTCAAAGAACCAGATCCTGGTTTCATTGATCTGTTCTACTGGGGTTTTTTTTGTTTTTTGTTTCGGTTTCGAAAGCATTGATTTCTGATCTGGTCTTTATTATTTCCTGTCTTCTGCTGGTTTGGGGTTTTATTTGCTGTTCTTTTTCCAGCTCTTAAAGGTGTCACTTCAGGTTGTGTATCTGAGACCTTTCTTCCTTCCTTAGGAAGGCCTGGATTGCTATTTACTTCCCTCTTATGAATGCCTTTGCTGTGTCCCAGAGGTTTTGGGCTGTGGTGTTATCATTTTCATTGGCTTCCATGTACTTTTTAATTTCCTCTTTAACTTCTTGGTTAGCCCATTCATCCTTCAGTAGTATGGTCTTTGGTCTCCAAATATATGTTATCTTTGACATTTTTTCTTGTGGTTGATTTTGAGTTTCATAGTGTTGTGGTCTGAAAATATGCACGGTATGATCTCGATCTTTTTGTACTTGTTGAGGGCTGATTTGTGTCCCAGTATGTGATCTATTCTGAAGAAAGTTCCATGTATACTGGAGAAGAATGTATATTCCACTGGTTTAGTATCAAAGATTCTGAATATATCTGTTAAGATCATCTGGTCCAGTGTGTCATT
This sequence comes from Leopardus geoffroyi, assembly GCF_018350155.1. NCBI lineage: Eukaryota > Metazoa > Chordata > Mammalia > Carnivora > Felidae > Leopardus > Leopardus geoffroyi. The sequence goes on along the minus strand of NC_059332.1, from coordinate 137,521,914 downwards.
CAAAGCCATAGTTTCCTTGTTGATTTTCTGTTTAGATGATCTGTCCATTGTTGTAAGTGGGGTGTTGAAGTCCCCTACTATTATGGCATTATAATCAGTGAGTTTCTTTATGTTTGTGATTAATTGACTTATATGTTTGGATACTCTCATATTTGGAGCATAAATGTTTACAATTTTTAGGTCTTCTTGGTGGATAAACCCATTAATTATGATATAATGCCTTTCTTCATCTCTTGTTACAGTCTTTATTTTCAAGTCTAAATTGATATAAGTATGGTTAGTCTGGATTTCTTTTGTCGACCATTAGCATGATAGGTGGTTCCCCATCCCCTTACTTTCAATCCACAAGTGTCTTTAGGTCTAAAGTGGGTCTCTTGTAAACAGCATATAGATAAATCTTATTTTCTTATCCATTCTGTTACTCTATCTATGTCTTTTGATTGGAGGATTTAGTCCAATGACATTTAGAGTGAGTATTGAATGATATGAATGTATTGCCATTATGTTTCCTGTAGAGTTGGAATTTCTGGTGGTGTTCTATGGTCCTTTCTAGTCTTTGTTGCTTTTGGTCTTTTTTTTTTTTTTTGGTCTTTTCTCCCCTCAGAGTGTCTCCCTTAAAATATCTAGCAGGGCTGGTTTAGTGGTCATGAACTCCTTTAATTTTTGTTTGTTTGGGAAACTTTTTATCTCTCCTTTTGTTTTTGAATGACAGCATTGCTGGATAAAGAATTCTTGGCTGCATATTTTTTTTTTATTCACTACATTGAATATATCCTGCCACTCTTTTCTGGCCTGCCAAGTTTCTGTGGATAGGTCTGCTGAGAACCTGATCTCTCTTCCCTTGTGGGTTAGGGACCTTTTTTCCCTTGCTGCCTTCATGATTCTCTCCTTGCCTGAGTATTTTGTGAATTTGACTATGATATGCCTTGTTCATGGTCGGTTTTTGTTGAATCTAAGGGGAATTTTCTGTGCTTCCTGGATTTTGATGTCTGTGTCTTTCTCCAGGTTAGGGAAGTTTCCCCCTATGATTTGCTCACATAAACCTTCTACCCCTTTTTCTGTCTCTTCATCTTTTGGGACCCCTATGATTCTGATATTTTTCCTTTTTAATGAGTAACTGAGTTCTCTAATTCTTAAATTGTGGTCTTTTGCTTCAATTTCCCTCCATTTTTCTGCTTCATTGTTCTCCATAAGTTTGTCCTGTATATTGTTGAGTGGCTGCTCTGCTTCATCCATCATTGCTGGAGTGGCAACCATTTGAGATTGCAGCTCATATATAGTAGTTTTTATTTCATCCTGACTAGTTTTAACATCCTTTTCTCTGCAGAAAGAGATTCTATTCTATTTTCAACCCCAGATAGTTTTCTTATTTTTGTGATTCTAAATTCTGGTTCAGACATGTTGCTTATATCTGTGTTGATTAAGTTTCTGGCTGTTATTTCTTCTTGTTCTTTATTTTAAGGTGAATTCCTTCATTTTTATCATTTTGAAGGAAGAAATTAATGAGTTAAGAAAATAAAATTAAAAAAATTAAAAACAACACAAAAAACCAAATAAAGGATGCTAGATCCTTGGTGTGTTTTGGTCTTGTTGAAAGGAGCTTGATATATTATAGGAAATTGGGAAAGATAAGGAAAGAAAAAAAAGGAGAAAAAAAGAAAAGAAAGAAAGAAGAAAATTCTTGAAAATTTGAAAAAAACGAATACAATAAGATAGAACAAAATGAAATGACGGAAGTAAAAGAGAATTTGAAAAATTTACAACAAAGTAAAGAAATAGTAGAAAAAATTAAGGAAAAATATTTTTAATAAAAATGGAAAATAAAAATAATTTTTTCTCTTTCTGTATTTAAGAATAAGAAAAGAGGGGTGCCTGGGTGGCTTGGTCGGTTAAGCGTCCGACTTCGGCTCAGGTCATGATCTCACAGTTTGTGAGTTCGAGCCCCACATCGGGCTCTGTGCTGACAGCTCAGAGCCTGGAGCCTGTTTCAGATTCTGTGTCTCCCTCTCTCTCTGCCCCTCCCCTGTTCATGCTCTGTCTCTCTCCATCTCAAAAATAAATAAACGTTAAAAAAAATTTTTTAAAAAGAATAAGAAAAGAAAAGAAAAAAATTGAATAGATGGACCAGTGAACAGACTGAAATACAATTAAAATTACATTGGTTTCCCCTAGAAGTCAAACTATGAAGCACTTTATAGTCCATAAACTAAGCAGGTGGAGAGACTTTTGTTCCTGAAGAGCGAAGTTGGCCCAGTTGGGCGGGGCTTAGTGTAATGGCTCCGTTCTCCACTGGATAGCGCTGCTTAGCTTACTGGGGTGGATTGTTGTGGCACATGTAGGCGTGTATGCCCATGCGTGGTAGGAGTGAAAATGGCTTCACCTGGCTAGCTAGTTTTTAGTATCAGAACTCTGTGCTCTCCCTTACTGGTGATCAAGCCCCCCTCCTTTGTCTCTGGCTTCTGTCCACTCCCCTCTTTTATACTCTCTGTGACCAAGGTGTCAGGCTGCCAGGCACACCTCCCTCCTGAGTTTTATCTCAGATGTGGCTGTGTTTCCCAACCCCTCACTTCTACGGGACTACAACTTTGACCTGTTCTGACCCTCTAGGGAGGGTCTCACTGAGCGATGGCTGTGTGCCCGCCCACCCCCTGGAACATTCGCAGAACTATGCTGCTGCCGATGTCCAGAGACTGAGTCTGGGTTTCAGCCTGCCCCAGAAAAAGTTCACATGATCACATACTGGCAGCGTTTTAGGGATTATGGAAAATACAACACACAACTAGTGCCAGGCTCCCCCCTTAACATCCTTGTTCCAACACCAGCGAATGTGGTTGTTCCCCAGGGTTCACTGGGACCTTTGCCTGTGGAGTGGCCACATATCCTCTACCAAATGTCCTCCCAGCAGGGGAACTGCATCTCCCTGTGTGGCCCACGGACCCCTTGTACCTCTCTCTCTGCTCCTGGAGATTCGCCCTTCCCACCAAAACACTGTCAGGTGTTGAGCTGTGGAGTTTCATACTCTGTGCTCCCCCTGTTTATAGAGTCTTAATGGAATTTAAATGTTTTCCTTTCTCCTTTTTCCCCTTTTTGTTCAGTCCCTTGTGTACTCTTTTTCTCTCCAGCTGCTTTCTGGGGGGAGGGGAATGCTTTCCCGTACTCTCCCCCGTCTTCATCCTCTCTTCGCAAGCAAAAACACCTCTCTGTCCTTGCGGCAGGTTCATCTCCCCTGGTTCTACCCCCCGCACTGTGTACCTGCTGAGATCTGTGGTTCACGTTGTGCAGATTGTTGTGTTACTCCTCTAATCAGTTTCCTAGGTGTGCAAGACGGTTTCGTGTTGATCTGTGGTGTAGGCTGGTTCACCTCCCCACGCCGTGTACCTGGCGAGTTCTGTGGTCCAGACTGTTGTGTTAATCCTCTAATCAGTTTTCTAGTTGTGCAAGATGGTTTCGTGTTGATCTCTGGTGTAGGCTGAATTATGTCGCTCTGCCCAATTTCATATATTGTATTATTGTTATTATTATTATTCTCAAATTGTTCCAGCTTTGGCCTTTAAGATTTCCTTCAGGCTGCTGCCATACTCTTTTGATATGGCTTCATCCTTTTTTAAGCATTTCCTTATTTTCTGAAACTATAGAGTTTCCATATTTACCTTATATTTTCCCTTCCCCAGTTCTGGAAGCAACCACTTCCCTAAGCAGCCTTTTTTCCTTTCATTAGTGAGTGGCATTTGCATGCTAGGTGTGCACTGAAACTTGCTACTGAAGTTTCATTGCCCTTAGGTTCTCTCAACAGGCAGATCTAGAAAATATCAATGTCTACTAACCCAGCTATACACATACATCTGTCTTTCTCTCTCTGTCTCTCTCTCTCTCTTTCTCCTGTGTGTGTGTGTAAACCATTAGTTTAAATGGATACTTCTGATTCCAGTCTAAAACCACAAGGTCAGTTACAGCCTTCGATGCTTATTTATTTCTGTTTTCTCTGAAAATAAGAAACCTGGTTTACATCTACAATGCATTCACCTGTTTTTCAGTCCTAGTACAGACATGAAATAGTTTAATAATTGCTCACCACACCCCTGTGAGAAACGGATTTATTAACTGGAGAACAGTGTGGTGTAGAGTTCTTTTTGTCTTTAGTATTACAGCATTCAGTCAAAGGACTGTTTTCAAAATTCACTTAGGTTACTTCTGTTCTTCTTCGTTCCCTTCAGTGTGATGATATTATGCATTTGTAATAAAGTTAGGTCATCAAATCATATTCGGTTTGAAGTAACACTCCCTCCTGCCCTGTGCACACATCCTAGTTGACTTTATTATTATTTTTTATCGGGGGAACTAGACATTACCATGATTCTAAGAGTAAAAGTTACACTTAGAGAAGGCACCCCCTCTTTATCTCTACTGTTACATTCTCATTCCTCTTCCTTCCATTCCCTATCTCCTCTTAGGTAACCAAGCTCTCTAGCTTCTGATTTATTCTGCCTACATTTCTTTTGCACCAATGGGCAGATGTATTTTCATACACCATCTTTTTTTTTTTTACGTGAAAGGTAACATCTTACAAAACACTCTTGCACTCTGGTTTTTCATGTAACACTATATCCTGGAAATCATTCAAACCAGTTCATGGAGATTTTCCTCACTCATCTTCACAGCTGCATCGTATTCCAATAGCTGGAGGTGCCAGAGTTTATTCAACTACTCTCTTATGAATGGGAATTTAGGTTGTTTCTAGTATTTTGCAACCAAAACGATGCAATTAATGACTATGCATAGTACTTTCCTATTATTGGAAGTGTATTTTCAAGTGTGATTGCTGGGTCAAAAAGTAAGTGTATATGTAGCTTTGTTAGGTATTGCCATATTTTCTTCCAAATGGGTTGCAAGAACCCTTTAGATTTAGCCTTTTCCTAACTTGTGGGAATTCAGGTGTCTGTGTTTGGAAATTCCAAAAACAGGTGTATAAGTAGGTATCCAGATACTCCTGGAAGATAGAATGATTCAACTATTTCCTTCTAAGTCTGTATGTACTAAATTAATTTATTTACTGCACAAATGCATATTTGAATACTTTCTGTATGAGAGAAATATTCTGAAAAATACAAAAGTACTCGATTCTATTCAGTGAATAATTTGTATTTTGGTCAGGTGGTAGTGAGATGAAACAGGATAAAGTCTAGTCAGTTGTGCAAACTCCCATGCTGAAGAGAGATTCTGGACATTAAGATGGTGGAGAAAAACAATATTAGCTTCTTTTTTGTTTGATGTTTATTTATTTTTGAGAGAGAGAGAGAGACAAAGCGCAAGTAGGGGAGGGGCAGAGAAAGAGAGGGAGACACAGAATCTGAAGCAGGCTCCAGGCTCTGAGCTGTCAGCACAGAGCCCGAAATGGGGGTCGAACCCATGAACCACAAGATCATGACCTGAGTAACTAGTCATGCTTAAGTGACTGATCCACCCAGGTGCCCTAACAATATTAGCTTCTTACAGAATATTACTCATTGTTTCTAGATCACTCTGATATCACTAATAATGGAGTGTTTCTCTTCCTTCAGCTTCGTCTATGACTTTTTTATAGAAAGCTGAAAAAGCCATGTTGAACAAGATATTTATAGTTTTCCGTGTTATTCAGTCTCCCATTTTACCTATATAACAATAGTGTCATGCTTTATTCTGAGGTATTCTTTATGACTATAAAAACAAAATTCCCCTTATTAATGCCTTGGAGAAAATTTAAGGACTATAAAGGCATTGTTTGCAAAGAGGACCAACGAGTCTTCTTTTCGCAGATCACTTGTTTTACACAAGACCATTTTCACAGAACAACCCTAAGTAATAAAAAATTGCCTGTGAGGAGGAATGGGTTTTTTTAAGGCTCTTTGATGCCCACTTTCTTACTATTTATTTATTTATTTATTTATTTATTTATTTATTTATTTATTTTTATAATTTAAGAACTTACATTTCAAATGTATTTTCAGGCATTTGTCTTTGACCTTTGGACTTACCTTGCCCTCTGTTTAGGTTTTTTTTTTTTTTCTTTAAATAATAGAATGTTAGTCTAGTCCTTCTTGATTTAAGGAATAATGAGGGCACTCCTCAAGTTTTCCTGGAGAAAACTCTACCATTGTGTTTATTTTCCATTTGTTTACAGGGCATTTGAAAAAAGCCTACATTAGTACCTGATAGGGACCAGGTAACTGTGACTCTAATGAATAGATCCAACACCATTTTCCCCAGATTCTTTCTCCAATGAGGCGTCAGGTGGGTCCTTCTGAACAGTACCACAAGGAGCCAACCACGGGCCATCTTTCCCAAAACTTCCCTGAGTGCAGACAAGCAACATGAATTCCAATTCCTATGAAGTTGGATAGGTGATGTAAAAGACGAAGCGAGTTAGAGGCTGCCTATGGAAACAGGAGAACCCAGCAGCGCTGTGCCCTGTCTGCAAGATGGAAGCCAACGTTCAGTTTGAACTGTAGTTGCGTCAGTGAAATCAAGCACGGTGATCCCAGATTTTCCAACTGAACAAGAAAAGTCAGTGATCTGGGTTTTTATTGAAGTTTAATTATTTATTTGTTATTTATTAAGTGATTCGGGTAGTTGACTACCTGCATCACTGATTAGAATGGCTCACCCCCCACCACACTGTAGAAGGCAACTAGCATAAAGTGTCAATGCATCTATTTGTTAGGTTTTCCAGTATATCAAGAAACACTAGTAATCTGGAGTTTCAACTGAAATTTTTTTTTGAAATTTATTCTTGAATAATTTGAATATTTTTTGGAAACATCCGTGGGCCTTGTCTCAGTATGCTATGGCTACCATTGCCCTACCAGAGAGTGGATGGCTTAAGTAACAGAAATTTATTTTTTCACAGTTTTGGGGGCTAGAAGCTTAAGATCAAGGTACCAGCAGAGTTGGTCTCTTCATTTCTTTCTTCTGACAGATAGACACTTACTCACTGTGTCCTCACATGGCTTTTTTCTCTCTGTGGGTGTGGAAAGAGCTCCAGTGTCTTCTGCTCTTCTTATAAGGACACCAGCCCTATTGGATTAGGGCCCACTCTTACTGCTTCATTTAACCTTAATTACCTCCTTAAGGCCCTGTCTCTAAATGCAGTCACATCGGGGTTTAGGGCCTCAACATGTGAATTTGGGGGGAACACAAATTCAGTCCACATGGGCCTCTGGCTTGCAAAATCAAACTTCTTGAGATTACATGGGCCAAGTGCCATTGTCTAGTATGGGATTCTCAAACACTGACGTACATCAGAATCAACAAAACCTAGAAGTTTTGTTAAAGCAGATTCTTTGGCAGCATTCTCGCAGCCTCTGGGCCAACAGGTTGAAGGTGAGGTCCATCATTGTGATTTCATTCTCTTTCTGGTTTCTAGGAATTCTTTAGTCTCTTCAGGTATCTCTCTATTGTCCATCCCACTCTCCTGTGCTATTAAGAATTTAATAGGTTAAGTTTAGTAGGATTTTGCAAGGGAAGGGAAGCGAAGGAAAACAAACAATCAAACAAACATGAACAAAAAACCCGTGCTCCACAAGCTCATTATGGAACATACAGTTTTTAAGAGATAAAATAATTATTGAAAACGTTTTTCTTTTATTGTTTTTTAACATTTATTTATTTTTGAGAGACAAAGAGAGACAGAGCACAAGTCGGGGAGATGGGTAGAGATAGAAGGAGGCACAGAATCTAAAGCAGGCTCCAGGCACTGAGCTGTCAGCACAGAGCCCGATGTGGGGCTTGACCCACGAACCATGAGATCATGACCTGTGAGCTGAGGTTGGCTGCTTAACGCACTGAGCCACCCAGGCACCCCTGAAAACCTTTTTTTCTTTAGAAGTTGAGTGAGTTATCTTTAGGTTCTATCGTAAGTAGAATATGTTAAGTTCATGGTACAAGAAAACCTTTTTTTCTTTAGAAGTTGAGTGAGTTATCTTTAGGTTCTATCATAAGTACAATATGTTAAGTTCATGGTACAATTGGAGCTGGATTGAGGTAAGAAATTCAACTTACCATTTTTAAAAAGAGTGGTATATAAAGAAAGAGAAATAATCTGCCCTTTATGGAATACATTAACCTTATGGTTATTAGTATGTATTATATATCTGTGCTCCGTGGATACTAAAATGGAGGTGGAGAAAATTCTAGAGTAGCTGTAGACAAGAGTAATCAAAATGATTATGGGCATTGCAATAGGGGTCTGTCACAAAATTTAAAAATGTGATGTACTTTATTTTCCACAAACACGTATTATATGTCTTATGCTGTGCTAGGTTTAAAAGAAGTAGACATATAAGTTTGCAATTTATGCACGTTCTCAATTTTTTTTCTGTCTTCAAACCTGACGAATGAATTTTACCCCCGAGACAAAATCCCTTAGGTATATTTCAAGTGGTTTACAGTGGTTTTCGTGCTAGCATCGTGCTAGTCCTCTGCTACATAACTAGTACATTTAAACTAATTAAAGTATTTTTGCATCTGATTATTTTTTTAAAGCAAACCATTTGCAAACTTCTGAACTTTATTATTAAATCTGGTCTAAGAATTATTGAGCTAGAAATCTAAGAAGTACTTTATTATTTTTTTTTTTCTAATTTGTTTAGGGATTCTGGAAAGGACAATGAGCAGTTGTTAATTGTGTTCTACCGAGATTGGCTGAGACAGACTTTACCATACAGTTCATTTTGCTGAGATTTAGGAAATAACATTTTTAATAGTTGGGAAAATATTGAAATAAATAATTGTGGACAACTGTAAACAGGTTAACATCTATCCTGAACGCTTTACGGGTACCAGTGCCGAAAAGTAAGGAACTGAACCCTAACAGTCTCTTCTACTTTATTATTTCTTGGCTTTCCTGTATCTTTAAAATATATTCCCAATCATGCTCTAAATTTGCTATCTACATTTTTATTCCCTTTGAGCAAATAACTCTGATTTTGAAAAATTCTGTATGTATGTATATCATCTTCTTCCTTTCTTTTTCATGTCAGTCCATGTACAGAGGATCACCGGTTAGTACAAATTTTAGAATTTTTAACTCCTGGCTTTTATAGGTGAAAGAGAACATAAATTTCATGCTATTTGGTAACAAATTTCAAAGTAAGTGCATTTTTTTTAAACTACTGATCACAGTTTCTTTTAAGTTCCAGTCAACTTCTGGATGTAAAAAATAACCCCCACCTTTTTTTTTTTTCCTGTCTGGTATTTTGTTGGTAATTCCTTGCATGATGTCATATGTTTTCAACTTTAAAGAAATTTTTGAAATTCACTCCATAGTCGTTTTTCTTGTGTGCACCTAATGAATGCTCCTGAGATTTCCACTGAAACCATGTGCTTGTCTGTTTTGATGGCTCACCCTACTTACTCCTGTGTACCACTACATAGGCATGACCAAATTGTACTGATGTCTAATAAAGTGCTACTTATTGCATAATTAGGTGGTCTATAATCTTCTGGTATGTTACAAGTAGAGTTTTTCTTTTTGAACAGATTAAACTAGTCAACATTAACTCCACCGATATAGCAGATGGCCGGCCATCAATAGTTCTCGGATTGATGTGGACCATTATTCTGTATTTCCAGGTATTGAACTATAGCTCCCTTTGTGGTTGATATAATGTCATGGATGGAGGTAGTGGTGGAAATTTTAATAATACTCTCCTTTTCCCTACCTTGGAGATTGATCCTTATGTTAGCAGAAATGTGACCTTCACATGTACCTTTTGTTGTTGTTAGCAGAAGAATTTCCTCTTCCCTGCAAAGGTGTCATATATGTCATATATGGAACTCCTCCAAAACACTGTGGCATAGGTACTCAGTCTGAAAAGTGAGCAGGGCACAATGGAGATGAAATATTGGTGTATTAAAGAGCTTAGGAACATTTCTGCTCTCTGGAAAGGACCAGTTTTATGCTCTTATTAGACAGTAAGGGGAGAAATTAACTCCCCATTCCATCTAGAATAAGTTTTTTAGCCATTGGGTTGGTTTTAAAACAAGTAGACTTGATTTTTTAGAGCAGTTTTAGGTTCACAGCCAAAGTGAGCAAAAACTACAGAGATTTCTCACCATATACCTTGTGTTCCACACATGAGTAGCTTCTCCCGTAACCAACATCCTCCACGGAGTGATATTTGTTACAATTAACGAACCTGTATTGACTCATCGTTATCCTTCAAAGTTCATTGTTTACATTATGGTTCAATGGGCGGTGTACATCTCTGAGTTTGGATAACCATTAGGTTTTGTTTTAGTCATGCATTCATGTATGTAACTAGCAGCCGTGACTGTGTATAGAGTAGTCTTAGATGCAGTGGGAAGTAGTGTGAAGAGTACCATGTCAATCATGCCCTGAAGAGCTTGCGTTGTCAATGATGTCAAGAGTGTGAGTTTAAGTCACTTTCAGTTGGAAGAGTAAAACATCCAAGGAAATAACAAGACAGTTCTTATATTTTTGGCCACTGTTAATTCACAAACAGATTGAGGAGCTGACCAGCAATCTGCCGCAGCTGCAGTCCCTGCCTGGCAGCACATCCTCTGTGGACAGCATGGTCAGCGCGGAGACCGCCAGCCCCCCGAGTAAGCGGAAGGTGGCCACGAAGATCCAAGGAAATGCTAAGAAGGCTTTATTAAAGTGGGTTCAGTACACAGTAGCCAAGTAAGTGCCACGAGCTTGTTTAAATTGGAAACCTTTGAATAATTTAAGTTACCGGTTTATTGCTGAGTGCACTTTCCAATATTGCAGAATTTGAAGAGACATTTGAGTGAAGGGTTTACTTCCGGTTGTTGCATTCTTTCCTTGAATTAAAATATCAACAGAAACCATCACTAATACTCTAGGAAAGTGCTGTCATCAAACGAATTCCTTCATTATTCATGTGATTGAGCCCAATTAATTGTTTTTTAACAACTACACTTTGATAATGTGAGGGCTAATCTATTTAGGTCATTGTTTGGACTGACTGTTTTTTTTTTTTTTATGTCTATTACTTTTGAGAGAGAGAGAGCATGAGAGCAAGTGGAGAGGGCAGAGAGAGAGAAAGAGTCCCAAGCAGACCCTGTGCTGTCAGCCCAGAGCCCGATATGGGGCTCAAACCATGAGATCATGCATGACCTGTCCGAAACCAAGACTCAGATGCTTAATCGACTGAGCCACCCAGTTGCCCCTAGATGTCCTGCTTTTATTAAATAATCTTTACGCAAATACAGTAGAGGTTTAAATGTGATCATTTCTTCATAAGACTGTTAGGTTCTATTTGATAATAATGTGAACTCAGGTCCACATTCTGAAGTAATTGTATTCGTTGTTGTTTTCCAAAACTTTCTAGCAATTTTATCTTTAAATTTTTTTCCGTGGGTCTCCTCTTTTATGTGGAATATAGATTCTTTTGTCAACTTCAGCTTATAGACTGTGGATTTGCTTCTGGGCATAATAAATTTATATGTGTACATTCATGTGATAATGCTGCACAGAATATTAGTACTTTCAAGGAGTATCTCTTCATAGCAATTTCAGTAGCATTTTCAATTGAGCAGACCAAAGTTTTGTGGTCTGATGTGGTCAGGGATAAGATTTCTTCACAAAGAGGTTCTGCTTTTGTATGATTTTCCTAAATGACATGTCAAATTAACTCTCTTTCTGTTTTGTTTTTTGTGTGCCTAATTCTAATCTGAATCTTATTCCCTACTTCTGAAAAATAGTTTTAAACAAGCACTTATCATTATAAAATATTGAAGCACTAAGCATAGGGAGTTCTATTTTTAAAGCGGTTGAAGAGCAAAAATAAAAATTAAATATAGAGAAGATGTAATTAGTGTTACTATTTTACACAGTTTGGTTTCACTTTTAAAGTGTGTTGGTGGTTGTCTAATTTGGGATATATTTTTATGATTCAACTTGTACTCAAAAATTTTTTTGAAAGCAAAGCTTTGTGGCTTTTTAGAATCTGTAGTAGAAATGGAATTTTAAAAACCTGCCCACAGTGCTGGTATATTGTTTGCATTTCATTTACAGTGGCAATTACTGATCTCTTCTGCAGCTAATTGGGCAGAGAGAAGACATGTGCTGGGTAGGAAGAGACAAGTGACCACATGCTAGGACACTTGTCATGATGCTATTGCAATAAAACTTTGTAATAATGTCAGTGTGATATTCTCTTGCCCATTGCTTCCCACAACATTAAACTAATCAAAAACAAATTGGTTTCTCTTAATATTATAGTTGTTTGAAGTAAACTGAAATTGAATGCTGTTGGAGTTTTTCTGCATTGGTTTTGTTCTACATATGGTGTTGGAGCTTCCAGAGATGTGCGGGGATCTAATAATAACTAAAAGTCATTCCTGCAACTTGTATATTTGTAACATCAGTGGAAGTGGTGTTTTCCTTATCTGTATAAATGTTCAGATTTATGGATCCCAGGGTTTCCCACCCATCAACGTTATCAGTGAGATCCATTTATTTTATAGCTGCATTAAGTGTAGAGATTTGGGGAGATGCTTGTCTAACATAAAAATTTTGTGATGAACCCATGATTCCATTATGCCTACCAAATTGTTGATAATTTTTCTAAAAGCTATTTTTTTACACTATCCTGATATGTATTTTTCAAGTAATTTTTTTTTTTTTACCAGATATGGGTAAAAGACTTTGGAATCTATACCCCTTTCAGTATATGACATGTTTTTAAAATGATAATCTGTGAGACTCTGTGGTCTGAATGTTTATCAGTCTTAGAAGAGTGTAGATGATAAGAAAGGGCAAAACATCCAGTAAACACCAGACATTGTCAAAACTGTATTCATTGTTTTCATATAAAATTTTAAACTATGTGAGAAACAAATAAAAAAACCCTTTTAGTAAGGCAACATAATCCATCCTTCTCTCTCTCTCTCTCGCGCTCTCTCTTTTTTTTTTTTTTTACCAATGTACTATCCTGTATACTCTCTCAGACATGAAAGCATTACATTATAGCATATCTGATATTTGCATACCTTATTTTGAGGGTCTAGGAAGAACAATGGTATTTTAAGATAGAACTTAGTGAGATAATGAAACAAATGAAGATAGGTACATCCAGACCCATTGAAAATGACTTGAGGTAAATACATATTAGAAGTCAGAAATGCCTATAAACTGGATATACTTCATCATTTCTTTAAGTGATGTGTCCAAGTCTAAGTTTGTATCACTTCTGTAAGTGACATACCTAAGTTTTCCTAGATTTTGTATTTGAGATTCTTAAATGAAAGGTTTGGACTCAAACTTAAAACTTTTTAGAAATATCACCTACTGTTTTGATGTAATACAACACATTATAGGTGTGCGTGTGGGGGGAAAGGTGTATGTGTTTAACACATTATAGAAAAATAAAATGTACTGAAACTTCTAAAATTATTCCAATGTAGTAATATTTAGGGAAATATTTTATACATTTCTTTTTGAAAATACCTAAAACAATAAACAGGTTGAAGAAAATCAGAAAATATCTAATACATGATGAATATTTGTTAGCTAATTATTACTTACACCACCTTGTTTTGTTAAGAAATAATTTGAGGTGGCTGTGAAAACAAAAACATCTTTTTGTTATTATTCTTTAATTTTTTAAAACTATTTATTTATTCCTGAGAGATAGAGAGAGACAGAGCATGAGCAAGGGAGGGGCAGAGAGAGAGGGACACACAGAATCTGAAGCAGGCTCCAGGATCTGAACTGTCACAGAGACTCGAACTCATGGGTCTCGAACTCACAAACCGTGAGATCATGACCTGAGCTGAAGTTGGATGCTTAACTGACTGAGCCACCCAGGTGCCCCCAAAAACATCTTTAAATGAGAAAATGTGAAAAAAGAAAATGTAGATGGAAAAAAAAGATGAAGCCGGAGGCAAATGTACAAAAAAGAGCTAACAAGAACACGCTGTCCCACTTGGGTGGGGATCTGCCCGTGTGCCAGACATTGGCTGAAAATATTATATGCATACTACCAGAGATGGAAACTCTGAAAGAACTAAGAGAAGATGCAAGGTTACTTTATAACTACTGAAATCTTACAAAATTGTTTTGAAAATGTACATTTATGAAGTCAGTGATGAGATCCAGTGATGCTATTTTTAGCATGTTGTATGCAGACGGAATGTACATTGGTAAAACAGGATTTCAAGTGAAACTTAAGTTGGCAGAGATAAAATTTAAGAGCATTTATTACCTTGTTGTATTAATCAATGTATCAATCGTATATAAAGTATTTATTTTTATGAAAGTGTATTTTATGCAAGCTGAATGTACATTGGTAATACAGGGTTTAAAATGACTTTTTAGTTTGCAGAGATAAAACTTAAGGGCATTTATCGGGGTGCCTGGGTGGCTCAGTCGGTTGGGCATCCAACTTCAGCTCAGGTCATGGTCTCACGGTTTGTGAGTTCGAGCCTCCCGTTGGGCTCTGTGCTGAGAGCTCTGAGCCTGGAGCCTGCTTCAGATTCTGTATCTCCACCTCTTTCTGCCCCTCCCATACTCATGCTCTGTCTCTCTCTGTCTCTCAATAATAAATAAACGTTAAAAAAAAAATTAAGGGCATTTAGCAACTTGGTATATTAGTCAGTGTTACCAGCCAAATATATCTGACAGCTCATGGAAATTTTGAGACTATAGTTAAAAAAAAAAAAAAAAAGATGTTACCTCTGCTTCATTTAGAAACAGCTGTAATGAGACTAATGTTTTAAAAAGAGACTGCCAGGATATTTATCCATTGAATGTCACCTAATTAATTGGTCACCTTTAAAGGCTCTAGACTTAACCAAGGGATGTTGCTTAAAGACATCTTTGCAGCTTCCTTTTTGGAGCTGCCTTTGTATATAGTTGACAAGTTACAGATAGAAAAACAAAATTCATTGTGATTTATCACTTTTATTTTCAACAACAAAATATTACTACCAACTGGAATGATTGTTAGTTATCACAATTGGCTTCAAATTAATCATATCCACCACAAAAGAACAAAGATTTGCTACCAGGGCATTGTCCTCAAGACAATTCCAAAAACAGAGTTTACAAAACAATTTGATCAGGAATGCCTGGGTGGCTCAGTAGGTTAAGCAACCAACTTCAATTCAGGTCTTGATCTCATGGTTTGTGAGATCAAGCCCCACATCTGGCTCTGTGTTGACAGCCCAGAGCTAGTTTTGGATCCTCTGTCTCCCTCTCTCTCTTCCCCTCCCTGCTCTCTCTCTCTCCCCCAAGAAACAACCAACCGAACAAACAAACAAACAGTTTGTTCAAATAATTTGACAATGTGTAGATGGAAACTTGTCTGGACTCATGTGGAGTATAGGCTCCTGTGTGAGTGATTTACAGATAGGATCACATCCATTTGCATTTGTTCATTCTAATGAATTGCATACAATTCAGCCATATTATCTTGGTATGTTAATATCTGTGCATGCACAACACATTGATATTTATCACTGTCATTAGAATTGTGCTAGATATGGGGTGCCTGGGTGGCTCAGTTGGTTTAGCATCCGACTTTGGCTCAGGTCATGGTATCATGGTTCGTGAGTTTGAGCCCCGCATCGGGCTCTGTGCTGACAGCTCAGAGCCTGGAGCCTGTTTTGGATTCTGTGTGTCTCCGCCTCTCTCTCTCTGCTCCTCCCTGGCTCACACTGTCTCTCTCTCAAAAATAAATAAACACTTAAAAAATTAGTAAAAAAAAAGAATTGTGCTAGATACTTCAAAAATATACAATGATAAATTACTATCAATTTTGGTGTTTCATAATTTTCTCTTTTTTATTTTACCAGACATGTTTTCTCTGAATTAGTTTCCTTTAAAAAATGTGCTTTAAATTGGATATCACAATTACTGAAAAATCTAATATAGAAAACTCTTGCCATCTTGTTACCCTCTAACAATTTTGTTTTGCCTCATTTTTTTCAAGCGGCTGATATAGGTAACTGCACATCAGTCATTGTTGAGGATTAGATTTTGCATTAGTCCTTGAGGAAAGTGCATATTACCTATTCAGATTCAGAATGTGACATTATTTTATTTTATTTTATTTTATTTTATTTTATTTATTTATTTTTTATCACATTAAGGCAGACGGGAATAGACGTAAAGGACTTCGGGCGGAGTTGGAGAAGTGGAGTTGCCTTTCATTCGGTCATCCATGCCATTCGACCAGAACTAGTGGACTTGGAGAAAGTGAAAGGCAGATCTAACCGGGAAAACCTGGAGGAGGCTTTCACTATTGCTGAATCAGAACTGGGAATTCCAAGACTACTGGATCCTGAAGGCAAGTTGAATAATTGTTGGTTCTTGTGTACACACATCAACTTGGTAGGTTTCTGTTTCTTAACGGCAGAAATTCCAGACGATTTCTGAGACCTTAGTAGAGGCCAGAAATTTTTAGAAAAGCAGTAAGAAATAGTACCTTCCTGCACTAACTTTCTTTTGGGAAAATATTTGCCATGATATATGGGAGCAAAATAACAGCTCTGCTGCTCCAAACAGCACTTTGACATTGCTGGTGTCAGCCAGGTGACGTGCATCTACTCAATATGGTAAAGGGTAGAAGGAAAGCTTTAGAAGGGGGAAGAAGAGAATCCAGGATAAAAGGATTACTCTACTTATATAACAAAGAATCTGGAAGACATAAGAGATTAATGACCTAATATCATATCTTTAAAATGTCAGCCTTAGAAACTTGGAAATGTTGATAATCATCCAGTGTTCTGGTATCAGTGGGGAAAACCACACCAATGGTCAACTGCTATTTTTCATTAGAATTATCTGGCACCTTTTTGGTAAGGCTGTGAATTTTAAGACATTATGGGAATGGATTAAACTCCTTCAAGCCTTCAAGAGACAATTTTGATGGCTTTAATAAACTTTAGTAAACTGTATTTATTGTTTGTCGTATTGAAATACACGGGGTAAAAGTGAATTTTCCAAATGCTGCAGACAATTTCTTATTTCGGTTGGCAGTTATGAATATTTCTATTAATGATGCAGAGAAGTCAATACAATGAAAGCAAATTATTTTTAAAGATGAGATTTCAGAGTAAGCATGACTACCTCTAAAACAGGGTCTAAGTGGGACACTTGTGCCTGCAAGGTTACAGATACCTACAAAGCCCTGTTTGACTTCCCGTGAGATGAAAGCAACGTGGAGATCCCTTGCCACTTTGGGAACCCGCAGGGGGCCCCCCACATTCACTAGGATAGCCAACAGCTTTCCACCTTGTTTCTGCACCACACACACACACACACACACAAACACAAACCAGTAGTATCCAATATACTGTTCAGCTCAAGGAGAAAGCCACATACATTGAGCCCTCAATTTTTCCCAGAGTAGGCCAGGAGGAAGGTATAAATGGTTTTTTTCATACCCACTCGACCAGAGAAGCTTAATGTTTTTTCTTTGATGATAGAAACTGCAGTTGCCCAGATGCAGGGCTAGCCCAGATAGAAGGTGATCTTTTGTTTTCCTAATGCAAACTACCCCCTCAAAAAGTTATTGAGCTTAAACTTTTTTAATTGAAAAAATTAAAAGTATAAAAATTAATTAATTTTTGAAAAGACATTTAAAAAAAGTCATTTAGCCCACTTGAATGTATAAACTTTTAGGAATGCAGATGAAATAGACCAAACTCTATTATAACAATTATTTTATGATTTCATCTCATGTATACTTAAATGCACTTATTGTATTAAATCATGTGGTAAATGTTTTTTTTTTTTTTTCACTTTTACATCTCATGAAAGTTCTTCTCGTTTTTCACATGTGTCTTCCACATCAGTGATCTTGTTGTTTCTGCAATCACCTTGGAATCCTCCAGCACATTCCAGAATACATTATCACTGTTTCCTTTGAAGCCTTTGGAGTTGCAGCACTTTTTAAACTGGCACTGATAGGCCCTAGAAATTCTATCTCCCATCACAAGAAACATTACAAAATATTAGGGCAGTTTATATTTTGGTTTTCATGGCTTTTGTTTGGTTATATTTTTTGCTTTGTGGGTATTTGTAATCTCCAAATGTAATCACCTTCTCATTGCCTTTAAAAGAGATAGTTAAAAGATGATTGAAAACATTCAACACTTTTATGTATACAGTCTTACCCCCAGTCTAAGCTACTGATTAAATTTGTATAAATACCTTTGCTTGATTTTTACTGGTTTTATTACACTTAAAAATATCTTTTCAGGCTCTGTGTTTCCCTCAGAGTACTTGACTATTCAAAGTATAGTAATTTAGAGAGAATCAAGCATAAGGGAGAGGCTATCCAAGGAACTGAACATAAGGCATCTCCCTCTTTTCTAAAATAAAACTTGTGGGGGCAAGACAGAGCTTATCTATATTTGGCCAGATACAGTATACAGGCTCTATAGTCACATCATTTACCTGTAAGTGCTTTTTACTCCCCACTTGCCCCTGTTCTGAAATTTACATATTATTTATATTTTATTAATGACACAGAACATCTGAATAATCATATAGGATCTCAGATTTCTGATGAATTAATGTTGAAATTATTTAAATTAAACATGAATTACTTTCCTAAAATTTCTTAGTTAAAATGTGTCATGTTTCTGAGTCATAATATTCCCATCATGTATCATCCAGACTAAATTGGTTTCCCCTCCCTCACCATCTTGAAATATTAATTCTATTTTTCTTCTGCACTGAGGGCACTCTCTTTTGGCATATTAGCTAGATCTCAATATCATTAGATTAGCACTATAAATAATGCTAATTAATCTATCCACATTTGGTTTTGGTTGTTCCAGATGTTGATGTGGATAAACCAGATGAGAAGTCTATTATGACCTATGTAGCCCAGTTTCTGAAGCATTACCCTGACATCCACAACACAGGCACTGATGGGCAAGAGAATGATGTAAGTACTTTTCTTCTTTGAACCCTGATAGCACACTCAGTGATAGTGACCCAGATGTCTAAGCATGCTGCTTTCTAAAAATTAAATTTAAATGCATTTTTATTTTATTTTGTTTTATTTTATTTTATTTTATTTTATTTTATTATTTTATTTTGGAATGCATTTCAAGAGGAGAGCAACTGAGTAAAGAATAGATATCAGCAATTGGGGAAGAGGTTACCGGGAAAGATTTTGCTGGTGGGTATGTTGGATATGTCAGAGAGCATCAATGATAAATGCTTAGACTTGGAACACTGATGAATTAAAATTGAGGAAAGATAGCCATGTTGGGAAATTCATTTAGTAATCTGAGGATGAAGGAATTTTATATCTATGTCATTTGTGCTTCTAGAATTTGAGTCCCCATATTCTGTTCAATCTGAGAAAATCTAATTTTGACTTTTAGATTTATTATATAAGTCACTAGTCACAACAAACATATGGAAGTAAGGCAAACTTGTAAAAGTTCTAATTATTCACTGTGATTAGATTTTTTCAAGCTCTCAATAGTTTGAATAACATTTATATTTTTTATACTGCTCAAATGACAAATGTTCATTGTCATAAAAAAGAAAAAAAGTGAATAAAGGAAAAAGAAAACTATTTGTACTTGATCTTCTAGAGAGACCCTGTCCTATTGAAAAAAATTAATATGTGGTGTCAGTTACCAACATTTTTTATATGTATGTAGATGCATAGAATATTTTAACAAAAATAGGAATTAGAGTATACATACAATTTTATCATTTTCTTTTTCTGTCAACATTATAAAAAAATTTCTTCTTATGCCATTCTCTCCAGGACATCATCTAGATGTACAATAATTTATCTAATCTTCATTGTTGAAAATTTCTGAATTTTGCCATTATAAAAAATATGTTTATGAACAATTTTGTAATAAAACATTGCTTTATGATTCTTTCTTAAAAGTGGAATTTCTAAGCTAAAGGGAATATAGGTTTTTACTGCTTTTTGAAATGATTTTGTCAAATTTTCCTGTGGAAACTTTGTCCCATTTTACACTTCAGCCAGCACACCAGCATGCCTATTTTCCCAGACTTTAATAATCAATATTACCATTCTTCTCATTTTTTTATTATCATTTTTTTAATCATAGTGAGGTAGATTTACTACTGAATTTGAAATTAAATGTAAGATAAAATGACAACAGGGAGAGAAATAAATGGAATTTTCAAGATGTGTTAAAAAGCTACCTGTCTGATTTCACTGCTCGGGTCTCAACAAGAGTTTTCAAAGCAGTTTGAGATTATCATGAAGAGAAACCAGAAAAACATTTAATAGGTTTTCTAAATAGAAACAACTCTAAGGTGGCAAAGGCCAAGGGCTCATAACCCAAAGCGTTCAACTAGGAGAAGGTATTACACTAATAGAGATTTGTGACTTCATAAAAAATTAAGCAGAACAGTGGTAACTGGCATTTCCTAGGTTGCTTGGTTGAAATTAATCTGGCTTTTGATATAACTATGTTAGGTTTTTAAAAGCTTATCATTTAGGAAACCCGTTTTGTTCTTTGACAGGATTCAGGCACACATGTTGACCACTGGAGTAACTTATCTGTAGTTAGCAAAGTAAATGTTTCTAAGAAGACCCTCGGGAGGCAAAAGCCGACTTTCTGCACAAATCCTAGCATGGACTGATGCATGTGCTTTGGAGTCATTTGGGGCTTTCTGGGTTTTGAGAGTATAACTGAGTGTGGTTGTTGCTCTGTCAGAAAGCATATTAGACTTAACCCCCTACAGCAATGAGAAAATCAGCTTTTCATCTGATTTTCATATCAAAAGTTTTTGTATTACCCAATTGGATTTATTTCTGATCAGGTTTCTGAGTCTGTACTGTTTTAATTTCTGTGACATTAATCATTGCTCCAGATGAGTAAACTCTGTGACTGGCAGTGTTGGAGAAACAAAAGGATGTGCTTTTGTTAATGCTCATGAGCAAGAATTTAATGCCAAAACGCTTCAAGATTTGAAAGACACACATTCCTGACATAAGCCTGTTAATATGCTTTACTCAAGAGGCTTTATTATTAAGAGATTAATTTCATTGTCTGGAAAATAAGTTCTGATTGTTCTTTTCAAGTTTTCTCTATCCCTTCCTAAAAAGAGAATGCATATGATTCTTCAGGGTTATTTCAAAAATTAATTTTGAGGAAAATATATCCTAAACTTTGCTCCTTTTTTTAATGTGGCATTTGTAATGGGAAATCTAAAAATGAAGATTTTCAAAAAGAAAAAAAGAATTTTATGTTTTTCATGATGTAGGGCTTCTCTTTGCTCAATGCAGCTAAATGGGCACCTAATTCTATCTAGTACAAATGTTTTGATTTTATTTATTTATATTTAATTATTTTATAGACTCTACACATTACAGCTATTGATGCCATTACCTCAAAATACTTGGTATTTGTCTAACCAAGTCTTGGGAAATAGTTCTTTTAATTCACTTTTATTTTGTTTTATTTTTTTTTATTTTTTTTTTTTCAACGTTTATTTATTTTTGGGACAGAGAGAGACAGAGCATGAACGGGGGAGGGGCAGAGAGAGAGGGAGACACAGAATCGGAAACAGGCTCCAGGCTCTGAGCCATCAGCCTAGGGCCTGACGCGGGGCTCAAACTCACGGACCGCGAGATCGTGACCTGGCTGAAGTCGGACGCTTAACCGACTGCGCCACCCAGCCGCCCCTATTTTGTTTTATTTTTTAAGTTTATTTATGTATTTTGAGAGAGAGAGCATGAGCAGGGGAGGGGCAGACAGAGAGAGAGGGAGAAAGTGAATTCAGGCACAAGCCAGCTTCCTGCTGCCAGCAGGAAGCCCAACACAGGGCTCGATCCCACGAACCTGAACCGTGAGATCATGACCTGAGCTGAAATCAAGAGTTAGATGATAACCAACTGAGCCACCCAGACAGTCCTCTTTTAATTCTCTTTTAAAAAGCTTGGCATCGGCTCAGGTCATGATCTCACAGTTCATGGGTGCAAGCCCTGCATCGGTCTCTGTGCTGACAGCTCAGAGCCGGAAGCCTGCTTCAGATTCTGTGTCTCCTCACTTTATGGCTCTCCTCCACTCATGCTCTGTCTCTCTGTCTCAAAAATAGATAAATTAAAAAAAAAAAATGTTTAATTAAAAAAAAAAAAAGCTTGGCATCAGTGTGTCTCCAGGCTTCCATTTTTTGGTATATTTGATTGCTGTATCTTTTTCATGAGTTTATTTAAAATGTATACTTTATAGATCTATTTTATTTTATTTTATTTTTTATGTATAATTTATTGTCAAATTGGTTTCCATACAACCCCCAGTGCTCATCCCAACAGGTGCCCTACTCAATGCCCATCACCCACTTTCCCCTCACCCCCACTCCCCATCAACCCTCAGTTTGTTCTCAGTACTTAAGAGTCTCTTATGGTTTGCCTCCTTACCTCTCTGTAACTTTTTTCCCCCCTTCCCCTACCCCAGGTCTTCTGTTAAGTTTCTCAGTCAGGGTCCACATAGGAGTGAAAACATATGGTATCTGTCTTTCGCTGCCTGACTTATTTCACTTAGCATAACACTTTCCTGTTCCATCCACGTTGCTACAAATGGTCAGATTTCATTCTTTCTCATTGCCAAGTAGTATTCCATTGTATATATAAACCACATCTTCTTTATCCATTCATCAGTTGTTGGACATTTGGGCTCTTTCCATAATTTGGCTGTTGTTGAAAGTGCTGCTATAAACATTAGGGTACAAGTGCCCCTATGCATCAGCAGTCCTGTATCCTTTAGGTAAATTCCTAGCAGTGCTATTGCTGGGTCATAGGGTAGATCTATTTTTAATTTTTTGAGGACCCTCCACACTGTTTCCAGAGCAGCTGCGCCACTTTGCATTCCCGCCAACAGTGCAAGAGGGTTCCCATTTCTCCACATCCTCTCCAGCATCTATAGTCTCCCGATTTGTTCATTTTGGCCACTCTGACCGACATGAGGTGGTGTATCAGTGTGGTTTTGATTTGTGTTTCCCTGATGAGGAGTGACGTTGAGCATCTTTTCATGTGCCTGTTGGCCATCTGGATGTCTTCTTTGGAAAAGTGTCTATTCATGTCTTCTGCCCATATCTTCACTGGATTATTTGTTTTTCGGGTGTGGAGTTTGGTGAGTTCTTTATAGATTTTGGATACTAGCCCTTTACCCGATATGTCATTTGGAAATATCTTTTCCCATTCCGTTGGTTGCCTTTTAGTTTTGTTGATTGTTTCCTTTGCAGTGTAGAAGCTTTTTATCTTGCTGAGGTCTTAATAGTTCATTTTTGCTTTTAATTCCCTTGCCTTTGGAAATGTGTTGAGTAAGAAATTGCTGTGGCTGAGGTCAGAGAGGTTTTCTCCTGCTTTCTTTTCTAGGGTTTTGATGGGTTCCTGTCTCACATTCAGCTCTTTCATCCATTTTGAATTTATTTTTGTGAATGGTATAAGACAGTGGTCTAGTTTCATTCTTCTGCATGTTGCTTTCCAGTTCTCCCAGCACCATTTGTTAAAGAGACTGTCTTTTATCCATTGGATATTCTTTCCTGCTTTGTCAAAGATTAGTTGGCCATACATTTGTGGGTCCAGTTCTGGAGTCTCTATTCTATTCCATTCACAATCGTACCAAGAATCATAAGATACCTAGGAATAAACCTAACCAAAGATGTAAAAGATCTGTATGCTGAAAACTATAGAAAGCTTATGAAGGAAATTGAAGAAGATACAAAGAAATGGAAAAACATTCCATGCTCATGGATTGGAAGAATAAATATCGTTAAAATGTCAATACTACCCATAGCAATCTACACATTCAATGCAATCCCAATCAAAATTGCACCAGCATTCTTCTCAAAGCTAGAACAAGCAATCCTAAAATTTGTGTGGAACCACAAAGACCCTGAATAGCCAAAGTAATATTGAAGAAGAAAACCAAAGCGGGAGACATCAAAATACCAGACTTTAGCCTCTACTACAAAGCTGTAATCATCAAGACAGTATGGTACTGGCACAAAAACAGACATATAGATCAATTTTAAATCTAATTTTCTTAATGGAAGTAGACATTGCTATGCCTTTCTTACTCCAACCAATAAAACTGATAAACTTTTCTCTAAAGGTCTTCCTTGAATAATTAGCACTCAGTGTATTTATAAAGAAGAGAAATGAATTAATATACCTCTTTTTTGTATAGTTCACCATTTAAATCGTTAATATTTTAACATGTAAACATTTATAAAATGTAAACATTGCCAAAAATTAAAACAAAACATCAAATACTAGAATACTAACTTGCCTTATTATATTTGAGCATTTTGATGCTTTCAAAAGTTATGACAATCTCTTAAAGTAACTATACCCATAAAATTATCATCTGTTTGTTTATGGATAGATGCCTCTCCATTGATTTTTTTCTTATTTCCTATATAATCTTTTGTCCTTGATTTATATTCTTTTTCTATATGTTATCTTGTTTTCATATTGTTAGGAAATACTTCCAGGTTTTCCATCTTTTGCAAATTCTATCCAAAATTTTAAGGTAAGATGTAAATAATCTTGAATTAGTGACCTCTTTCAAATGTCCTACATTCCATAGCTTACTAGCCATTCTTTTGCATGTATTTGCTTTTATATACACGTTTCTTTTAATACATTAATTCTGTTATTTCCTTTTCTTTCTAATAGAACAAATAACCTGCGTAAATGTTATGAAATGTTAGTTGTAGCCTGAGCCACTCCCATGGACTTTCCCACTAATCTTTAATTATAAGATGGCATCAATTAATTTCTTCTTAATAACACTTAACAGCACTAATGAAAGGAAAAATTTACAATAACAACCTTTGGCTTCTTTATATGTGACATGCAAAATAAAAACAAAGCTAAAGATTTATTTTTATATTTTAAAATATTAAGTAGGAAATAATTACTTGAAAAAGGTAAGTACTCAGTTAGCTTGTATCCTGAGGTTTATTACGTCTCTTCTGCTCAAGTACGTGGCCACATAGTTTAGTAAAGTTCACGACACATGGTAGTGCTCAGGAATACTTGTGGGATTAATGACTGTGAGGTCTGTCCCAATTCTAAGTTATCCTATTTGTTTTCCATTTTTCTTATATTCCATCTAGGGCTGAGGTTAAAGATCTACCAATAAAATATACTTGATGCCAACATTCAAATAACAAATTAAAAGTAACTAATTGTATATCAAATGTTAAAGTAATTTCTATTTCATGCCCCATGAATCGTGAGTTGATGTACATTAAACATACTGCAGAACATATAAAAGTGCCTGCGTGTATATTTGAGTGAAAAACAGAGAAAGAGAAAGAGAAGGAAAGAGAAACAGTCATGAGAATGCTGGCATGAGTTCCAGGCAGGAATGTTGCCTGGAATTTAGGTGGTCTTCTCTAGACAAATAGACCTCCATGTCTTTGAATGCTGGTAAGGTTACCAGTCGAAGGAAAGCCGCTAGACTAAATGAGCTCTGGGAATCTAAATATTGTTTGTATTTCAGTTTCCTCTTAAGAGGAGAATGTTGAGCGTGTAAATAGCTCCATCCTTCTTACCTTATTGCAATTTGCTTGACACTGGCCCACCAGTAGAAAAGTCATTTACTAGATGAACCCTAATGAAGTTAACTTAACATAATCCTTTCTCTAAGGTGACTTTGTGAACAAATTTCAGTTGGTGAGAAACAGGTCATTGGAGGCTCACAGTGAGGTCCATGTCATTTCGATGATCCCCCTTGTAGCGGTCACGTTGGCCTCTGGTATCTTGGAGGTAGACCAAGAGCATTTTGTTCTTCTGAGCTCATAAGAATATGCCATTTGTGCTTTTATGGGTGTGATAGTCAACCAGTCACCTGGTAATAAACCATGCGCTTTGGTCATGTTTATCTGTTCATTCAAAAGAGCCATCTTGGGAAGAACTAAAACTTTAGAGTTTCGGGCTCCTGTTCATTTCTTTCTCTACTGACCTGTATGACCAATCCTTTATTCTACCATTGTATATTGAGTGAGACTGAGGGCTAGACACAATGTTAGGCTAGAGAAAAATAAGATAAATAAGGGGTTTGTACCATGGATGGAAAGGAAGAGACAAGTGGACGATATAAAAATAGTGTTTTTCTAGTGAATATTTGAGCTCAGGTTGTTACAGGATCAGAGAAGTATTCTCAAAATGTGGTCACTAGACCAGCAACATTAGATTCACCTGGAAATTTCTTAGAAACACAGATTCTCACCCTCCACCCCAGACATGCCAAGCCAAGGAAGACCGAGGGTGGTGCCCAGCAATCTATTTTCAGAAGTCCCCCAGGTGATTGTCACGCATGCTGATGTGTGAGAACCGTTGGCACAGAAGAGGGATCCAACAAGACTTCTGGGTCAGAAAAATCTTTCCAGAGAGGTTGTGTCTGAGCTGAGCTCTGAGGAAGGCATTATCCAGAGCAAAATGTTTCAGGCAGGACAGGATTGCTTTTCAAGACTGGAAAGTGAGAGAAAGTGTGGGTCACGACAGCAGCGTGTGCCAATCTCTGTGCTGGGTGTGCCGCACAGGTTTTCTCGAATTCTCCCCCAGACTGGGGAAGCTGTGTGTGATATCTACTCAGATGATGGTACAGCACTAGAGAGGATTTAAAAAACATTGTGTCCAAAGTCACAGAGTTGGTACATGTCAGAACCAGAATTCGCAACCAGGTTGACCTGCCTCCATGGCCAACACTCTGTCTACTTTGCCACTTCACCTGTCATCAGCCGTTTCATCTGTGTCACAGGGCTGTGACCAAGTGAGCTCCTGTAGTTGGAAGCTATTTGTAAGTGTCAAGAACCATGTTAAATATGTTTTTGATTAATTTGGCATTCTTACCAGATAAGAAGTCTTGATGAAAAATTAGGATATTTTCACTAAATCAATAATAGAATGGCTTGCTATTATTTGTGGAAAAAATTATACGAGATCTCTATTTTTTTTTCATTTTTGAGATGTGAGTAGTAGCCTGGATACATTCATTCAGCAAATATTTTGGTAAATATTTATGGGTGCTGTGTTGCCACGGTCTAGTAATACCATATTGAACAAAATAAATATTTTCTGACATCATGAAGCTTATGTTATAATCCTGAATAGCAGTTTTAAATAATACTAGTCCACAATGTTACTGTGGCTGTCATTCCTTGGATTCAGCCAAAATTAGTCTCATCCGGAATAGTCTTCTGGGCTGTGAATGACCTTGGATTAAGAGCACCCCCAGGCCTATGTGTTCAGTCCTCTCCAGCCATTGCTCTTCCTGAGTATTTTTGTACTTAGGGCATTTCCTCTTGAGCACATTCTCTTAATTAAATTAGTGTTTCTTGAGAAAGTAATGGAGGTAGATAATTTCAATATTCAGCAAGATAATTAAGCTATTTTTCTAGATTTAACTTTTGCCTCTTATTTCCCGAAATAAGTGAGGGAGAAGAGAGAGAAAAACTTTCAGAGACAATTGGAACTTACTAAATATTTGGGGCATTTTAGAATCAGCCAGGTATTAATCAGCAATTAAATAAATGTACAGTCATTGATGATAACATAATGTCTGCTGGTTTCTAGAGAGAAGACGGGCTAATTTTGAAGGAAACAAAAGTCTGGATAGAACAATTTGAAAGAGATTTGACAAGGGCACAGATGACGGAATCAAATTTACAGGATAAATATCAGGTAATGTATGAAGAAGTGATTTCAGTTTCCTAAAAGCTTTTTAATCCATGTTCAGTCTTTCTAATGATATTAGTGAGAAA
The DNA here is from genome assembly GCF_018350155.1 of Leopardus geoffroyi. NCBI lineage: Eukaryota > Metazoa > Chordata > Mammalia > Carnivora > Felidae > Leopardus > Leopardus geoffroyi. The sequence goes on along the minus strand of NC_059332.1, from coordinate 137,494,160 downwards.
AAAATCTTTAAAGAAATAATATGTGTTATCTTAAGTGTGCATGCAATTGAAATAATTGTCTGTTAAGCATCTAACTTTGGCTCAGGTCATGATTTTATAGTTCGTGGATTCAAGCCCTCCATCAGGCTCTGTGCTGACAGTTTAGGGCCTGGAGCCTGCTTTGGATTCTGTGTCTCCCTCTCTCTCTGCCCCTCCCCCACTCACACTCTGTCTCTCTCTCTTTCTCTCTCGAAAATAAATAAAAAATAATAATAATTGTATTTCTGGGTAAATAAGTAGTTTTAAAAAATATAATCCATTTATATATTGTAATATGATTGCCCTTGTAGAAATAATTAGCACCTCCGTCACATTGCATAAGTATTTCTTTTTTGTGGTTGGGATAGTTGCATTCCAGTCTCTTAGCAAGTCTGATGACTATAATACAATATTGTTGTCTATATTCACTATACTGTGCTTTTAGATCTCTAGGATTTATTTACTACTCATCGGAAGTTTGTGTACTTAAATAGTATCTGTCCTATCCCCCACCTTCACCCCCCATCCCTTGGAAACCACCATTTTAATTTGTCTTTATGAGTTTGGCTTTTTGAAATACCACATGGAGGTAATATTGTATATTATTTGTCTTTTTCTGTCTGCCTTATCTCATTTAGCGTAATGTGTTGTCACAAATAGGAGGATGTCCTTTCTATGATATTTAGAAATATAGACATCTCTCCCTCCCTCTCCCCCCATATCTCTATCTCTATCTCTATATCTATACCTATACCTATATCTATATCTATCTTTATCTATATCTTTATCTATATCTATATATCTATCTTTATATCTTTATCTATATCTTTAAATCTTTATATCTATATCTATATCTATATCTGTATCTATATCTATATCTATACCTATGTCTATGTCTATATCTATATCTATCTCTATCTTTCTCTGTCTCTCTCTCTCTCTATATATGTATATATCTCATATCTCCTTTATCATTCATCCATTAATGGGCACTCAGGTTGTTTCCATATCTTGGCTATTGTGAATAATACTGCAATAAACATGGCAGTGCAGATACCTCTTCAGTATCCTGTTTTCGTTTCCTTTGGGTGTATCCCGGAGGTGGCGTTAGTAGGTCTATGTTGTGTGTGTCCACCCTGTATGTAGAGCTCCGAGGAGGCTTCATGGCTTAGAACTCAGAGTCTTAGAGATAACCTAAAACACGAACATCTAGTTGTTGTTTTTCTACAACTCATGATCTGGCAGATGTCACATAACAAAAAATCCCACCAAAAAATGAATTCAGCGCCACATTGAAAACTACTATAGAATAAGCCGAATTTAATAAAGGCTGGCAACATGAATATTTGGAGTGAGCCCATTAATGGGATCAGTTTCTATTGTGACCTGCCTGGTTCGACACTGTTGCACTCAAACTGAGTCCAGGGCTCTTGCTGCTGCTATTTCCCCCTGCCCCCCACCCCCACCCCATCTCCTTATACTGCCAGTACTTGGATTTCGGCTTCCAATTTTCACTGTTAAGGCACAGAGTCTTACACCAGGTTTTCCCCACTAAATTGTAATTCACTGTATGCAGCATGAACATTTTCCTATTTAAAACAGCATCGCATTTTAGTGGCCAAACTATAATATATCCTAGTCTATATTTCAGTTGGTTTTGCTACATAAAGAGGGGCAATGATATGAGACTCAACATGGCAGATGATAAAAGATATAGCCATTGGCATTAGTGTGTGATTGTATATAACACATATAAATTCTTCCTGACTTTAGGTGGATAATTGCATCAATATTATATTATTTGAACATAGCAAAGCAATATGTATGTGTTTATATGTATGTACATTTTTTGCTCTGAAAGCTAGTGTAATCTTTTTTTTTCTCAAAAATACAATTTTCTGGATGAGTCTCATTAAAAAATGATGAAACCTGTAAACTGAGAATAGAAATACAACAACAGAGTAAATCTACTTATTAGACTAGTGTGTGTTTTAGTTTTGGCATAAATTATAAAAAATCAATTCCACATTATGAAGTTACCTGTTGTACAGATGTTATTTTATAAAAGGAAAACAAAAGATTAGAAAAGCACAAAATAGAAACGCTCCCTTCAGACCAAAGATGAAGGGCTGTTTCTTAAAAAGGGTTAGAGAGCTTGTGAAATCTGAATATAGGGGACATTTTCGTCTGTGTGTTTCTTACATAATCAGCATTTTCTTTTTCTACTTACCATAACAGTGTATTTTCCATTTTTTTTCATTCTGTGGAATAAAATTGAAATTCTGTCAAGTGAAATTAAAGATCAATTTTATGTTTCGGTATTTTTAAATTACGTGAAGTTGGAGGAAACGGAAGATAAAAGTTGTGGTAAAATAGTTACTCACCGTCTCCCCCCAGTGTTCTTCATGTGAACTTACATGTTTGTTTACTCGGATTCTTTCAGATGTGTTACCTGCTAGACTCTGTAGGGCCATTCTTACGTTCTTTAACATAATTACACATTTTAGTGGCATGTTCAATTCATATTTGGACGTGGAATTTTATTCCAGGATGTGCTATTTTAATGTAAAATGTAGAACTTTTATTAAAATCACTACTTTTTTAGTTTAACATTTGACTTATGGTTAAATCTACATATTACAAATTTATGTTATACACACCATGATAAAAGAAATGTCACGATAATTAATATTTTAATGCCATAAAGTTAAAGCAAAATATTATTATATCAATGAGGTCCCCTATGTAAAACTCTTTAGATAGCCTTACTTAAACACAAATTTAGATATCTTCAAATTAGTAGTACTTTGATGTATATAATTTGTATCTCTAAGTTATTTGGTTTATTATTTAACTGTTATTTACTTTGAAGTAAAGCAACTATTTTGATTATTAACATAGGTTTATATTCCTGTTTTCTACGATTTCTTGATGAGCATGGACTTGTACATTAGATTATTTAACTAGAAATGAGAAATCTTAGGTTTTACTCCTGCCTCCACTATTTGCTCTTGCCAAGTTACCTCTGGGCTTCCTATGGTAATAATAATAGGGCATGTCGATGTTGTAGGGTGATGGAGAAAGCCAGGTGAGATGATGTGCAAAGAGCAGTTAGCATGGGGCCAGGCTCATCATCAGGGCTTGATGAATGGGAGTGCTATCAGTATCACGACTTGTCATCATTATTATCAACAACGTATATTGAGTGTTATCCAAATATGAAGGATTGTTATTTAGGAAATGTGGTTTCCTTTGCTTTTGCTGTTTTTGACTCGTGTCCATGTCATTTCTGTTTTTTCCTCTTCTAGTCATTTAAGCACTTCAGAGTTCAATATGAAATAAAAAGGAAACAGATCGAACATTTAATACAACCAGTACATAGAGACGGTAAATTGTCACTTGACCAAGCATTGGTAAAGCAGTCCTGGGATAGAGTTTCCTCCAGGGTAAGTTCTCTCGTGATTATTTTTACTAAGGCTTATGTAATTTAGTCAAGAACATTTTCCATCATGTTTTCTAAACAGTGATATGTCATCTGGTCCTACTGCCTCTAGCTGAGGAGGGAAAGACTTAGCCATGGGAGTTTTCCTTTAAGTTAGCAGAAGTACTGAACTTGGTTGAACAACTCTTCTGCTTTGTCTGCCCTACACGTAGTTTCTTTTTTCTGTTTTTATTTTTTGTAAGATTTTTAAAAAATTTTTATTTATTTTTGACAGAGAGAGAGAGAGAGCGAGCATGGGCGGGGGAGGGGCAGAGAGAGAGGGAGACACAGAATCCTAAACAGGCTCCAGGCTCCGAGCTGTCAGCACAGAGCCTGACGTGGGGCTCGAACTCAGGAACTGTGAGATCATGACCTGAGCCGAAGTCGGATGCTCAGCCGACTGAGCCACCCAGGCGCCCCAAACACGTAGTTTCACGTAGTAGATGATGGCTTGAAATCCTGCAAGACCACCGGGGTTACTTCTCACTTTACACAACTAAATTCTGGGTTGTTTAGAAAAGGTGACTCTCCCAAGAATGGAGCCTCAATAACTTCTCTAAAGTCTATAGCTAGGTTTCATCAATAGTTAGTAATCTTTGTATATGCACATTTATTTTTACATGCTTTAATTTAAGCAAATCTTCTAATCTGGTCTTTCATGAACCTGAAGAAAAACTGCTCAGTAAATTTCATGTTAATGTTTTGCAAACTTAAAGACCGAGATTTCAAACTTGGTCACTGAAACTTCTATCACTATTGAGAATATTTGTCTTGAACTTCTATTTACTTCATTTTTGCAATCTAATCTTTTCCCCACAAACTCTACCAGAGAATAGGTTAGTTCCCAAGGTCTTCAACCTATCCCATCTGGTATTCCAGTAAGTTAGGAAACAGTGCTTAAGACTGGATAAAGTGGAAGAGCACCTGGGTGGCCCAGTCAGCTGGGCGTCTGACTTTGGCTCAGGTCATGATCTCAGAGTTCGTGAGATCGAGCACCACATTGGGCTCGGTGCTGACAGCCTGTCGGCACAGAGCCTGCTGTGGATCCTCTGTCCCCTCCTCTTCTTGCACTCTCCTCCCCACCCCCCCCCACGCCCCCCAAAAGAATTGGATAAAGGGGAAGAAATGAAGAAATGGTTAGGGAATTGTAGTTTCATAGAAAGAATCCTGAATGTTCCTTTCCTCCAGAGATATCTAGATGACCCTGATTTTTCTGCACCTGTTCCCCTATGTGAGATTTTAAAGGATACACAACAGTGTACCCAGCGTATAACAACTACATCCTGGAGCACGTCAGCAAACCCAGTCCTTTCCCTTTCAGCAAAAGCCAAATTGAAAAATCAGTGGGGGCTTTGTGCTACTCCTATAGGTAGAAAATTGTTTAAGCTCCCAATAATACCCTTCCATGTCTAAGGTGTATTTTGTTTCCTTAAAATTTGCTTGTAACTCTAATTTCCTCCTCATTCTCCAAGTACCGCATTCAGAACACAGATATTTTCTTACTTGATAGTTATTAAATTAACACAAGATGATTAAGTTAAATCCTTATGTGGGCTTTAAAAGTCATTTGAGGGAATTTAAGGAATTGTCCTCTGTCTGAGAGACATGGTTTTTCTACTTTTGTATTTCAGCTCTTTGACTGGCATATACAGCTTGATAAATCTCTCCCTGCACCTCTGGGCACCATAGGTGCCTGGTTATACAGAGCGGAGGTGGCCCTGAGAGAGGAAATAACCATTCAGCAGGTGCATGAGGAAACGGCCAACACAATACAACGGAAACGCGAGCAACACAAGGTAAGAGTTCTGGTGGGGAGACCTTCCTGCATAGCAGTCCTAGTGTTGTCTGAAGACTTGGCTGTTTAGACCTTCCACTGACGCGGGTCTCCCAAGTGTCCATTCATACAGGTTCTGAGATGTCGCACTTCCGTCTTCCTTGCTTGCTAACGACAGTTCCAGTAGATTTATTTTCTGAAGAATTTTCTGGGCAGTTATCTTTGTTATTGCCATTGCTATATGTTATTTTTTTGAAAGGTAAGCCCACAGACACATTTATGTAATAATGTGGTTGGCTGTTGGTTCTAGACCTCATTCCTGTCTCCATTCTCAAAGGAAGGCAAGCCAAGCTACCACGTTTTTATGTCCTTTGCTATGAGGGGGCAGGGGGTCAAGGGAGAGTAGGGATTTTAGGAAGTGGTGGGATTAGGCGTTGATGACTTTTATTTGCGACTTTTTTAGTGTACTGCAGAGTCAGTTGTGCTTAGTATAAATTATAACATCTTCCTCTTTGGGTTTTGTGGGACCTAACTAAAAATGCTGTTTTTCATTAACATCATATTAACTCAGTCCTGTGTTTCGTGCAATTGAGTTTGTGTACCTCATTTACTGTCATCGTAGGGATTACTGTATATGTGGAAATCAGACAAGGGGAGGTGACCAAATATGGGCAATCTGTGGCTCATGTATATTTTCTGCCAAGATAGGAATATTTTTTTACTGCTTCAAGGAAATAGACTGTTCTATGTTCTAAACTAGACTGTAAAGCAAATTCATGACAGATTTGGTTTCAGGCCCCTCTGGGACCTTATCTTTGCAACTAGAAATGTAGAGGTACAGAGGTGGCATGGAGTTTCAGCTCCTGGCCCTCTCGGCTCGACTCACTCACCCCAGATCCGGCCGCCAAACAAGATGGACGCAACAAGATTTTGTGTTCCTGCACAATCAGTCAGGGTCCTTTCTGCGTTTATTCTTGGCCCTTCTTCAGTTGTAATCAGTATCTCCAGATACTTTAAGTTTTGCTGTTGATCTCTTAGCCTTTCCCCTTCTCACCACCACCACCATACACAAACACACAGAGAACTCCCTAGACTCTGCTTCTCTGGTAAGCATGACTTTGGCGTCTGCTCCATCGGTGGAGATACACACACATAAAATCCAGTCTATACTGTCTGTCTCTGAAGATAGAGGATAAGAGATCAAGTCCCAAGATTTTTCTCTGGGACTGAATCAGGTTAAGTTTTCTTAGAAGCAGAAAAACCTGGGCTATGTCCTTGTTGAGATTCCCAGTATATTAAAAATAGGGGGAAATGCTGAGACAGGGTTACACAATAATACCGCTTCAACAGATTAGCAATTCGTTGTAACTACCACCTAATGCGTCATGTAACAGTTGAAATAGTGTGTAACTGAGGTGACTAATTCATACAAAAGAAGTTACCTTAGGGTTTAAAATCAGATGTAGAATGGGTATGGATTGTGGGTTAGATGTGCTAATTCTGTGAATACACACTGAGGGCCTACTGTGTGCCAGTTTTATGTACAAGGTGCCTCCAATCTAGAAGTTTGAGACACAGCATGTGTTTGTTGTTTGCCTGATATACTTAGGTCTGATTTAAATGCTCCACCACAGAGAAAATGTCCAAGTATATTGGCTGTGCTATTTACCAGTTGATAAGATTTAGCGGACATGTTGATTCACTGCACACTCTAGGCTGCAGCAACACCTGCTGAACGTTGAGTTTTAAGTTGGATGCACACACACTGTCCGTGTGTCTCAGTGATTATATGAACTGAGGCCCCTCATGACTCTCCTGGCTCCTGTGAGAGATAGAGACCCTGTGCCAACCATCAACTGTGCAGCTGGAACCACCTTTTTTTACCAGAGTGTAACGAACAACCATAAATACCAAAACGAAATGGAGTAGGGAAAGGGAAGGGGTAAGAGCTGGAGAAGATGCTTATCTGAGACTAAAAATCAGAAAGGACTGAAGAGAAGGTCAGGGAATGCAATGAAGAGACAACAGGAAGCAAGCAGAGGCAAGTAAGGGCTAGGACTAGGTCAAGGCAAATCTCCAGAATGATCTGTTTACTGATGTAGGAACTTTTACTAGGTCTGGGCACAGTTACTGAGAGTAGTAGAGTCATAAAACAATGTCATTGTTAATTATAAGATCAATTCTCATTTATTTAAGATATATTTATTAGGTACCTATAATAAGATAAGCTTTGATGATGTAAGCAGTTTGAATCATTGTTGAGATAACTAAAATTCTAGTCTTCTTCAATAGAAGAATCAGCCCATCAACTTGGGCTGGCTTGGAAATGCAGTTCTCACTATATTAAGAATAGGGGGAAATCTTGAGACAGGGTTACACAAATAATGGGAAAAAGCACAACATAGGACTCATTAATACATAAGCAAGAATGTTTGAGAATATTGTCTACTTATCCCAGTCTAAAAGTAACTATGGCTGGGGCGCCTGGGTGGCGCAGTCGGTTAAGCGTCCGACTTCAGCCAGGTCACGATCTCGCGGTCCGTGAGTTCGAGCCCCGCGTCGGGCTCTGGGCTGATGGCTCAGAGCCTGGAGCCTGTTTCCGATTCTGTGTCTCCCTCTCTCTCTGCCCCTCCCCCGTTCATGCTCTGTCTCTCTCTGTCCCAAAAATAGATAAACGTTGAAAAAAAAAAAGAAAAAAAAGTAACTATGGCTTTTGCCATGAAAACTTAGATAGGCTATCAAGATCTCAAATTTTTGGTTTTCTGCATGGTTCACATCTTTAAAAAAAAACATACCACATGATGATTGTCTCTTAATACATAATCAGTGTTTGAAAATGTGATTCAGATAATTTTTAATTTTTTTTTGCAAAGGGGTTATTTTATAAATGGTTCTACCGAAGTTTTTTTTTTTTTTAACTTAACTTACATGTAGGTAGGATCATATTATTCCGAAAAGCAAGATACACCTTTACTAGCTTTTCTATTTTCCAGATACCTTAATGCATAGTTATCTAGGAAGATGACAAAAATAGTCATAGTTAACTATAATTGAGTATTCAGCTATGTTTCTGTCTTAAGTACTTTATTTTGCTAAGCAGTTGACATGCAGGATGTGAGACAACTATTATTATTATCTTCATTTTGTCAATGAATAAACTTCAGGCAGACGGAGTTTAAGTGCTTTGCCCAAGGTCACATAGCTGGTAGTCCAGATTGTTTTAAACTCTAAACTTAACTATGCCCGCAAAACTATTGCATGTAATACATGTAGAGTAATTAAACTTACTAGTTATTTTTTTAGTAGTAGAGCCTTGGCAAAGCAAGGCTTTTCGTCATAAGGAATTGTGAAAATAGCCATCAAACTCTACCACCTACTACCCATCCGTGTTGCGGTTATCAATCCTACATAGGTCACTTCCCCTCCTTTTTTGAAGATTTAATTTCCTGCATGGCAATGCATGCCATAATTCTTAAAAAACTTCAGTAACCCATAGATGATTCTGCCAAAAACCTGGCCTCTTAGTTTCTTGATCTCCTGTCTTTCAGTGATCCCATCCTTCCCTCTATGCCCCTGATGGGCATAAGGCATAGTCTAGAACTTGTCATCACCAGTAACTGAAACTCCTTCAATGTCTTCTTTAAGCATGTATCTCACTGTCCAATCAAACTTGCCCTGGCTCCAAAATGCACGGACTCCGTGCTCTTTAATCCTTTGATTTTACTGAGTCTCACCCTCTTCAAGGCATCCGTTCCTTTTGTACTCTATTTAAATTCAGTGCTGAATCCGCAAAGGTCACTCCTTTGTACATACGCTAATTGTCTTGACCAGGTTTCCTTTGTCCTGTTGTCCTGATTAAAACATAACCCCGATTGAAGCCAACTCTCTGCCTAGTCCCTGCCCACGCACATGCCGCTGAGTGTGCCTGCAGAAAAACACACCCCCAGGCACGATGACTAACCCAAGTGGGTCCTTACTGCTGCCTGGCACTCCAAAGGCATTTCCCGATTCCATTGCCTCTTTATTTCAGGGACAACTATTCCATACCTTGTTCCTTCAAATCTTCCACACCTCCTCCCATATCCTTACTCTCAGCTGGTGACACTGCTTCCTATTTCTCTGAGAAAATAGAAGCAATCAAAAAAGAATTTCCGCCAGCTCCCACGACCACATCAACCCACCTACAAGCATCTGTGCCTGAATACCCAGTCTTCACTTCTGTTACTAGGGATGAACCATCTGTGCTCTGATCAAAGACCAGCCCCTCCACATGTGTAGTGTATGAGAGCCCATCCTCCCTGCTCTTCTCCAGTAAACAATTCCTCTAGTTCTTGCCTTTTTAATTTTTTTTTCTCTTTCTGCTGGATTTTTCCCACCGACATAAAGTATATGCTGTTAATCCTCTCCTCTTAGAGATTATTTAAAAAATAAATAAAATTTAAAAAATAAAAATTGTCTTTCTTCTTCCTACTCTTGCTTCCAGCTACTGTCCATTTTTCCTCCTTCCTTTTTCAATGAAGCTCTTTGAAAGAGTTATCATGTTCATTTTGGTTTCAGAACTGTCTTTTCCAATTCTTTCTAGAACCCATTTGGATCAAGGTTTCTCTTGCCATGCTAGTCATGTCAGGTACATGAGAGTTCTCCGTATTCCTCACTTAATGGTCAATTCTCAGTCCTCGTCCTACCTCGCCTATTAAAAGGATTTCACATAGTTATTTCTGAATCCTTGAAACACTTTCTTCATTTGGTTTCCTCATTTTCTTTCTGCTCCTCTTGCTGTGCCTTTCTAATCTTTCCCGGTCTTCCCACAAATATTTATTGTGCACTCTCTGTGTGCAAAGTGGTGTTCTAGGCATTTGTGATACACCCAGAAGAAAAACATACCAAAATGCCTACACTCATATAACTGCCTTCTAACGGGGGGAGGCATATAAGAAATAATAAACATAAATAACTAATAAGTAAAATTTATCTTCAGTTAGAAAGTAAAAGGACAGAGAATATTAGGGGTGTTGCAATTTTTTTTTTCAATGTTTATTTATTTTTGGGACAGAGAGAGACAGAGCATGAACGGGGGAGGGGCAGAGAGAGAGGGAGACACAGAATCGGAAACAGGCTCCAGGCTCTGAGCCATCAGCCCAGAGCCTGACGCGGGGCTCGAACTCACGGACCGCGAGATCGTGACCTAGCTGAAGTCGGATGCTTAACCGACTGCGCCACCCAGGCGCCCCATGGGGTGTTGCAATTTTAACGAGGGTTGTCAGTGAAACTTCACTGAAAAGATGATGTCAAACAGGCAAGCACATCCCCACCTCAACCCCTTTGCCCTTGCCATTGTCTTTTATGTTCTCTTTTCCTTGGCCTGAAACATCTTCCCACTGATCAGTCTCTCAGTATGTTCTTCCTTGTCTCCTTTTTTCCTTTACTGAAATGTCACCTATTAGTCAACACTTTCTTGGCCACCCCTTTGAAATCACAACTCCTTTTCCCTCTTCTCTATTTGATTTTTCTCTTTAGTATTTATCTGCATCTCAACTGCTCTTTTAATTCTGTATCTCAGTTAGTGCTTGGTTTTCTATACTGTAATGTGAACTCTGTAAGGGCAAGAATTATTGTTTATTTTTTCACAGTTGTATTCCCAGCCCCTGAAAATGATTAGAAATATTCAGGCTTTCAGAATTTTAACTGGGTCAATAACACCAATTTATACTTACTGGGAAATTGTCCATTTGACTACATTTTCAATATTATTGCCATAAAATTATTCAAAATAGTTGAAAATATATTTTTTTTGGTAATCTTTTCTGTGCCTGTAGTTAAGCTCCTATTTTTCCCCAATATTGTTTCTTTGCATCTTCCTTCTTTCCTTAATTGCACTTTTGACACTGTTGATTTTCTTTGTTGGACTCTAACCATCTTTTTTCATCAACTTTCTTACCCAAAGAATGATGACATCACTCTGTCTTGTGTGAGAAAAGCCTGGCTTAGTAATAGAGGGGAGAAGCCAGGGAACCAGTCGCAGTAATCCAGGTAGAGTGGCCTGAACCGGGATGGTAGTTCTAGAGATGACGAAAAATGGTCAGATACTGAATATTTTTTTAATGTTTATTTATCTTTGAGAGAGACAGAGTGAGCAGGGGAGGGGCAGAAAGAGAGGTAGACAGAGGATCTGAAGCAGGCTCTGTGCCGACAGCAGAGAGACCTGTGCGGGGCTCAAACTCACGAACCATGAGATGGTGCCCTGAGCCAGTGTTGGATGCTTAACCGACTAAACCACCCAGGCACCCCTGAATATTTTTAAGGCAGAGCAATTTGTAGCATTAGATATTGATTGTGAAGAAAGGGGAGTCATATTTGACACTATGATTTTTCAACTGAGCAATTGGAGAATGGAATTTCCATCAGTTGAGGTGGAGAGACAGTGAAGCAGGTTTGGGGAAAAAGATCAACAGGTTAGTTTGGGGCATGCTAAGTATGAGAGTTCTTCACATCTAGGTGGACATGTAGAGTAGGCAGTAAGAGATAAGAGACAGGAGCTCAAGACACAGGTAGAGGCTGGAGATAACTGTTCAGAATCATTGGCATATAGAAGGATGTTGAAAGCTTTGAGACTGAAGATATTAAATAAGGAAGCATAGACAGAAAAAACTGTCAAGAACGGAGACCTAAGGGAATCTAATATCCAGAGATCAAAGAGTAGAAGATGAACCAGCAGAAGAGTATGAGAGGGAGCAAATGGTGAGGTGGGAGGGAATCCAGCTCCTGTGTTGTCTTAGAAGCTAAGCAAAGCAACGTATCAAGGATAGGGCATTTTCCATAACATGGCCACAGCAATGCTTTTAAAATGCAAGTTTATTCATTTCACCCCTCTCAAAACTTCCCACTAGCTTCTGCCTACTTAAAACAAGCATTCCAAAATTCTTACAAAGGCCTGTGAGGTCCACAGATTGACAGCCCTTTCCCTCTCCTCCCTTCTCCCCTGCCCCCCACCCCTACTATGCTAGTACTTCTTTTGTTCCATCTCAGTGACTAAGAGAGGTGCACTGACTGCTCCCACAGCTGCATAGATTTGTCAGTTTCTCCGTATAGTCCCATCAGTTTTTACTCAATGCATTTTGAAGCTTTCTCTTAGGCATGTTCAGAATTAACATAGACACTAGTAAATTGGAAGTTTCATCCTTAAGCGATTAATGATATAATGATTTTTATTCTCAAATCTAGTTTGTCTGATATTGTTACACTCATACCAGTTTTCTTTTGTTAGTATTTGAGGGTTCTGGCTCATTAGGATTCTGAGTTTTATTGTTAGCACCTTATCCAAGTTCCAAGACTCAACTTCTGCAGTCATGGTATAGATTTTTGCCCCAAACAATCAGCTTTTCCCATTGGTTTTTGCTAGGTCTGTGATCCAGTTTGGGGTCATAATTTTTAAAATTAATTAATTATTTATTTTGAGAGAAAGAGGGAAAGAGAGGATCTCAGGCAAGCTCTATGTCCAGTGCAGAGTCCTATACAGGGCTTGATCTCACGACTATGAGATCATGACCTGAGCCAATATCAACAGTCAGATGCTTAAGTGACTGAGCCACCCAGGCGCCTCAGTTTTGGGTCATATTTTAACAGGAGTGGGAGACCTAAGAGATTTTGCTTACTTCCTGCAAGTGCACCAGTGAATTAAAGTCACAGACTGTGCTCAGCATCTAGCTGGTTTTTAGTGAGATGGCTTTTCAGAGATCCCAGTGACATCATGCCCACTATAGTTTCTTTATCATATTTTTTAAAATGTTTTTGTTTGTTTTGCTACCTTGTCATGATATTTTCAGTTAACTAGATACTGACTATAATAAGGAAGACTTCTTAGAAGGCAACTGGACATATGGGTATTCCAATATAGTCAGAGACCCCTCCTTACACATCAACATATAGTCACATAGAATAAATCGGAGCTGGGCGTGGTGATGGGTCTAAATTTGCTCTGCACTCACTTGAGTGGGTCTCAGCGAAGATCATAAGCCATAGAAATGTGCCAGGAGGTTATAAAGGAGGAAAAGAGTGACTGAAATACTCATAGCCATTAGTTGCTCTAAGACAGCCTTCTGTCCCCTGTGATCAGCTCCTGCACAGAATGCCCTCCCTCTGGCCTTGAGAAACTTGTGAATATCTGAGCAGTTACCTACAATTCCAAGCAGATCAATATATTATAATAACAAAATTTACCAGGATAGAAATAGTTTTCCCTTGGATTTTTCTACAATGCAAAAGCTAATGTCCCTCAAATTAAAAGGCACAAACACATATGACCTTTATGTGAACAAATACATATGACTTTAACATTTTAATTTATATATGAGTGCCTTCATTTTTTCCCCCTTCCATCAAATGTCTCTCTTACTTGTGGCCTTATGCTTTTTATTGCTTCTATTTTGTCCAATTAATCCACAAAATCTTCGTGTGGGTTAAACTAACTGCTAATTTTAATGTATTATCCTGGTGGGCTAATGGGTCTTACTATTCATTGAGTGACAAACTGCTGGGTGTTTATTCTGTTATTGAGAAACAAACTAAACTCTAGAGAATATGGCATGAACCATCTTTCATCTCTCTTTGCTTCTATATGAGAAATTGGCTAGGAATTGTGAAACACCTGTGAAGTCTTTATATGAATAAGCCTACCAACAATGAAAAACTCAGAAAACAAATAGAAATAAAATATTAAAATTTGTGTAGTTGTATACAGCCTATAAAGAATATTTATAAACATCACATTTGATCTTTCCAGTCTGATTTCTATAGGACATTCCCTGTGCTTGTTTGAAATCTTCTAACCATAAGAATATTTAATAATATCGTGATATATGACTTACTTTAGATGGCAAGCAAATTTCACTTGATAATAGTCTGCATGTGTTAGAAGTAAAATAAAAATAGTGATATATATATGTGTATATATATATATATATTTATATATAAAACCATTAAAGGGTTAAGCTAGTTGTGCTTAGTGTTAAGCTTCTAAAAACTAAGGGTTAAACTAGTCTTGCTTAGTTTTAAGCTTCTAAAAACCAGTTTATTCAAAATCAAGGAAAGAGAAAAATGCTAACACATCATTGTTTATAGCAGCAACTACATTTTCCTTTGGACCATGTGCCTTTAAAATGTCTGAATACATTGCTCTGCAACTGTCGTGTGTGTTTAAAAGATGCCATAATTATTAGATACAGCTCTAGCACAGGTCTTAGGGATAAGCACCAGGGCTCCTGTACAAGGTAAAAAGCCTATGAAAGGCACCAAGCCACATCTGGATGGAGCAGCACGATCAAATTGTTGAGTACATTGACTCATCGGTACAAGCTGAAAATTATGCTTCCTAGCCTCCTGTGAACATGTTTTCTCATTTTTTATTTTTTTTTTTAAATCGTGTCTTAGGATCTGCTTCAAAACACAGATGCCCACAAAAGAGCATTCCATGAAATCTACCGGACCAGATCTGTTAACGGGATCCCAGTACCACCTGATCAATTAGAGGACATGGCCGAGAGGTAAGAGAATGGTTGGTTTGAAATGAAGTGTCTTTTTTTAAAAACTCGGTGGATGTTTCTTCCATTTCTTTTCTTTTCAATGAATTGACTGTTGGGTTTTTTTAAACAGAGGTGCTTACATTTAGTACATAAAAATTGAGCTCCCATAACATATGCTAAGAATGCTAACATCCTAATATGTTATTATTTGCAGAGAGTAAACCTGAATATCCCCACAGCCTGGAAATCACAGAAATGGTTTCTTCAGAGGCTGTATTTTTATTCAGCACCGTGAGGAACATTATGTAATATTGCAAAAACAGCTTATAAAAGAAACAGATGAGAGTTGTCTTGGCAGGGGAAAGAACTAAATTAAATACTTCAATCAATCACGATTTGCCTTTAAATCCAGAGCTAGAAAAGGAATCAGAGCCCCTGATAGTGATTGATCAGCCAGAGTTTAGGAGACTTTGTGCTTGTATTATATTTAGCACTGACGTGTAACAGGTTAAATAAGCACTGCTCTGTTACTATTAGTTACTTACATTCTGTAAATTCTCGGTGTTTTATTTCTAGGTTTCATTTTGTTTCCTCCACATCAGAGCTACACTTAATGAAAATGGAATTTCTAGAATTAAAGTACCGTCTGCTCTCACTGCTGGTTCTTGCAGAGTCAAAGCTGAAATCTTGGATCATCAAGTATGGGAGGAGAGAGTCCGTGGAGCTCCTTCTGCAGAACTACATCGTAAGTCTCTCTGGTGCTTTGACAAAGAAATCAGAGGACATGTGGATTTAGCATTTAATACCTATCGGTTGCTTTGACGTTGTAATTTTTATCTTGAATTTAAACATGAAGGTACCAGTATGTTAAATGGGTTTGATAGAAGTTAGTAAGCTTTTCATGGCAACCTGAAATATACACTTATATTCTTTGGAAATACAGAAAGACTTAGCTTCATGAATCATACCGAACCATTGTGACTGGCTTTATTGCTTAAAAAAAAAAAAAAGTTTTTGCATTGCATACCCATGACTTTGACTGTGAGCTCACTATTGAAACTGAATTAAAATACTTAAAGATCATCCTCACATCTCTAAGAAAGAATCATTAGTAGTTCAGAAAATTCTGTTATCCAAAAGGGGACTGTCTAGTTTTTAGGTTATTAGGTCCAGCACGTCTCTGAGTTTCATTGCTTCTTGTGTGCATTCAGGAAAAGTAAAATTCTGTCTGTGAATCTCTGTACCAATTTAATTTTTAAAGACTATCTTATATTTTGGGCTGTCAGTATAAATAATTCTATATTTACATGGAATAGTAGCCTTGCATTAATGAAGAAATTAGGTTGTTCTATCAGTTCTCATTACATGTAATTAGAGAGTTATTTATTAAAGGTAATTTATTTCTGTTAGCTAAACATACCCCCTCCAAATTTATTAGCAATACAAACTTGTTTTCAAAGTTCATATTCATAAGGCATCTCAGTCCTGTACTTCTCCACTTGTGTTTAATCACAAATTCAAACTGATAAATTAATAAGTTTAAAATACAAATCCATTTCTAACCTGACTAGTGAGCTTTGTAACTGGAATGATTGAATGTTGATTAAAACCGTATCTTTGCTGAAGCATTCTAGAACCAGAATGTATTTGGCTATATTTTGATTACATTTTTAAAGTGATTACTGAACAAGATGCATTTGGAAAATAAATAGGTTTACAGTAAAATCTTCCTGTAGGTTTATTATAATTGTCTTGGAAACATTTGTCAAAAAATGTGAAATCTGTTATATGGTATGTTTCCCTTATTCATATTTAATTGTTATGGAAAGTCATGAAAAATCTTATTTTTTAATTTCAAGCAATTACGTTAGTCTTTTAAATATTAAATTACAGACATGCATTTATATTTTTGGATTTAGTCATGTCAAATGATACACTCTGAGCTCAGTAGGTAATTATGCAGATCTGTCTTTGTTCTAGCTATTTAAGGACAGCCAATCAGACTGAAATGCTTAATGGGGCTGTTCCACCAGGTTAATGTTCTAATACAATGATGTTAGTAATTCTCTTTGAACTTCTCAGATAAAAGATATGTAAGTAGAGAGTTGTTATAATGATAAAACTTTCATAAATATTAATTAAAGAAAAACAGTACTTCTGTTTTCTCCATGAAGAGAAGTTCACTAAGCTGCTAGATTTAAACTGCTACACAACTTAAAATAATTGGCAAACTTGATAATTATGCTACCCGTGTGACATTTTTATGACCATTTCTGCATATTCTTATTCCGTAGTGAAAAATACCTATTTATGGCTAACCCATCTTTTCTGAAAAGGGCCTTAAAGTATTTTTTTGTTTAATAGTTTTAATAACTGGGATGTTGTGTGTTGTCCATGAGCCCAGTGTCCTCCATGTGTGATCTTCTAACCCAGTGACAACCCCAGTGGCATTTTCTCATGGTTTCACTGAGGGAATCAAGCCTTTCAATGCTCAACCCACATGTTTTAGGTGGCACAGTTGGTAAGAAGTAGAATCAGGATTTGAAATCACATCTTCCCGAACCAAAAGCCATGCTTAAGTACTGAACTTTTTACTAATCTAACAAAATTGGCTGTGAAAAGTTTTTTTTTTTTTGAACTTAAAAGACCAAATAATTAACATGATCTCCTGTAGCTTAGTGAACTAAGGAGTACAGCTCATGTAAATATTAGTTCCATTTAATGTTAGCTCATATCTGACAATATTTTACACTAATATACTATAGCCTGATAGTGAGAGTTGTTATTATTTATGTTATAGGCAGCATGGTATTGGGGCAGGGGGTGGTGAGGTAGGAGAGATTGTTACATGATATTAATAGATAAAATAATTCATGTTACTAAATAGATGTTACATGGGAATGTGTTGAATCATGGTTCAGCTACTTACTACCCATGTGACTTTATAAATAACTTAATTTCTAGGAGACTTAGTTTTTCCAAAATTTTTAGTAATAATAATAATAATAATAATAATAATAGGATAATAGGGGCTTTTGTAAGAAACAAAGATGGACACATATTGTTTTCCTTTCATCTCACACCCCTTAGAGCTTCTCTTATGCCTTTGGAATTTGTGAGAAAATAATTTTCTTTAGAATGGACCATTTCAAAGAGTGAAGACTTTCAAACAAAATAATAAAATCAAGTTCTTAAATCCAGTCCTTCCCTTGGTTTCTAAAAAAATTTATTGTAATGAGCCATATGCTGCTACATCATCTAATAACCAAAGTAATATGCAGGATGTAAAGGTTCCATAATTATCTCTTCCTTAGTTTGAATTCTCGATTCAGTCTTATTCATATGCAAAAAAATACATCATTTTTTAAAGGGTGAGAGAATCAAAAAATGTGCTTCCTACTTACCTCTTGTACTAGGTGCTCAGGTATGCAGCTGTTGTGAGCTAAAGAAATTCTTGGGAAATATTTCATGAATGCTTGTTAATTAAATCTAGGCCACATACTATTCATAAGAGATTACCTACTGTAATATAAGTCAGGAGATAATTGTTTTGGTTTTTGCTGTCAGAATTGTTCTTGACATGGCCATGTTTGTTAACACATGCTTCAGTTTTACTATGGAAGAAAGAAGATCATTCTTTTTCATAAAAGAAGAACTCTTAGAATTGTGGCCTATATGAATGCAACATAAGTAATGTGATTTTTTTTATTATTTGTAATTATTTTTATCAATGTAAGTAGGCGATTCTGTTAAAACCTCTTCTCAAAGATGATTTTTAAAATATTAAATTACCTGGTTCAGCTCCATTCAAGTGAAATCAATAAGTGAAACTTACTTATTATCTCTACATTGATCTTCCACTAAGGAGAAGAGTAGAAGTTTAGTATCTTCCACTAATACTTTGAATTTAGTGGGATAAAGAGGTATCTTAATTTTCTTGAAGTGCTATCAACAATAACATGGCTTATTTGTTGAACTTGATATCCAAAAAGTAAGCCTTATTTTGAAAGAAATAAATTAATCCCATTATTATTTTAAGTATACTTTTGTGTTTACACCCTTCTGAGAGACTATCCAGATAGCTCCTGGTGAAAAGGAGATTTAGCAGTCCTCCTACCAAAATGATATTAATAGATAAAATAATTCATGTTACTAAATGGATTTACGCTGTATTTGCTCTCGTGTTCATTCTTAATTAATTTGTAAACAACTCTAGGAAAGGCATATTTAATTAAGTCTTTCTGTCCAGACAGGTGCAATTTCCCATTCTTCTGACACTTAGAACAATTGTTTTTCCATTAGCTTCTTGAAATTTGAGCCAAAAATAAATGGAGACTATTTTTTAAACATTGCCAAATATATTTATCTCTTCAGTGGTCTACAGTGTCTTACAAATTAGTTGTAACTTTCTTTTTTTGATCAAATTATGGTATGTTCATTTGGTTAAATTATGCTAAATTTAAATTACAGTAAGTTACTCTTCCCCTAGTTGGAGAACAGGGAAGGTTAATGAAGTAGAACAAAAGGCTGAAAAATTAATTAGCCAGACAACTATTGTTTTACTTCATTCTCAGACAAAAATAATACAGCCTATTAAGTTACTGAAGCAAATATTCATCATGGAATCCTTCATTCCAAGTAACTCAGAGCTTTCTCTATTCACTCTATTCCTGAAGAATAATTAATACATAAATAAAACATTTTATAAGCATAAAATGCTATGCAATGTGTTATGTATGTAACGCTTTTAAGTATTATCTTGCAATATGATAAACATTTATCAATGAAATTGAGGGATGTTGTGAAATTTTTTATGAAGTTTTAGATCTGCACTCAAACATTTTGCATCTCCATATTAAGCATTCATTGACATATTACACTGGACTTCAGCTGGTTTTTAAAGGCTAATTTGCATTTTATAATACACTAATCAAGTATTTTAGAGGATTCAAATCAGAGGAACTAATTATACTTAAAAGAAATTAAAGAGCCTTTGGTGATATGTTGTTAACTATAATTGCATTATTTTTTGGCTTTATAATAGCAGGACCAATCTTTGAAACAAGAGCTATTTCATATTTCCTGGAGTTAACAATAACATTTACCTAAGGATTTCTCATGTGCTCTAAATTTTAGTGTCAGTTTGTAAATTACTATTACTCTAGTAATAGTAACAGTAATAGTAATATGTAATATGTAAATTACATACAGGTATAGATACATCTTATCTGTAATTTTTAAAAAAATTAATGTTTACTTATTTTTGAGAGACAGAGAGACAGAGCAGGAGGGAAGGCCAGAGAAAGAGAGACACACAGAATCTGAAGCAGGCTCCAGGCTCTGAACTGTCAGCATAGAGCCCAACACATGGCTTGAACTCACGAGCCATGAGATCTTGACCTGAGCCAAAGTTGGATGCTCAACCAACTGAGCCACCCAGGCACCCCAGTAATTTTTGTAATTGTAGATGAGATATGTGATTATTTAAAAGTTTTCTACTAGTAAACATTTTTGTACTTTCTGTTTTGAGGAAAGTGTGCACTGTGCCATTTATTTATAATCTAAGTTCCTCAGAGCCATCTTTCACTAGAATTAACGTTCAAAGAGCCACACAATCCCACAGCTAAAACACAGTTGGATACTAAAATGTTCTTCCAGATTTAGTGCTTTCTAAATGTTAGCCCCAGGTTGTCTGGAGAAACTTCAGTCTGTTCTAAAAACAAACCCTTGGGTGGAGAAGAAATAGAGTAGTTTCTCAATAGTGCTGAGTTAGAATAAAAGTGTGGAATCCGTTTATATTCTCAGAATAATCAGGTTATTTTATGGCAGTTGATTTAATTTGATATATTTTTTTAAAAGGTTGAGGTTGGTAAATTTGGGCAAAATATCCATATATCTATCCTGAAGAAACTGACTTCAGTATTTCTACATATGCCTAGAATTTGCCATCTTCTAACCATTACCCCTTTCTAGTCTTTTATAGAAAATAGCAAGTTCTTTGAACAATATGAAGTGACATACCAGATCTTGAAACAGACAGCTGAGATGTACGTCAAAGCTGATGGTTCAGGTAAAAAACACTGACAGAATTTGTTGCGATGTTGAACGCAGTAGAATTTAGAACCTACAGGTTTCTGTGTGATCACATCATTTTTTGTTTTTTCCCCGAAGGATCTTTTTATGACCATGCCATTGGCCTGGAGAACACATATTGGATTCAGTCCCCTTGAGTTTGTGCAATGCCTGTCTAACCTGTGTAATAATGGTGTGTGTGTGTGTGTGTGTGTGTGTGTGTGTGTGTGCGCGCGCGCGCGCGCGTGCGCGCGCACGTGTGGTCTTCTGAGAAGGGGCAAAAGAAGTGTTCAGTGTCTAAACTGTGATTTTCTAACCTATTTGCAGTTCTGCAGATTAAGTGAAAAAAACAGTAACTTGAGTATCATTATCAAGTAAATGAAAACTTAAGTTAGTGTGGATACACAAATTGTAACTAACATATGTTGGCTTCATTTTGTAAATATATCTGTCGTATTGAACCGAAAATGAACTGTAGCATTTGTGATCAATACTATATATGTGAGCATCTCTTTGAGTACATACAAAATGTGAACAAATATATATGTCATTTATTGCATCCCACTTATCAAAAATTTTAAATATATTATCACCTTTAATCTTTGTAAACAGCTGTGAATATGGTATAACACATCCCCAGCATTTGCTGAATAAAATTCTAACATTTCATCTGTTAACTTCATAATTTGAAGAAAATTATAAGTGCAAACCACTTATAATGGTAGATAATATGGTTTATCTACCATTATTACCAATAATGGTTTGGTAGATTTCGAATAAAAAGTAAGGATTCTATTTTGGTTGATCTGTTTTAGTGGAAGAAGCCGAGAATGTGATGAAATTCATGAATGAAACCACAGCCCAGTGGAGGAACCTCTCAGTAGAGGTCAGGAGCGTGCGAAGCATGCTGGAAGAAGTCATCGCGAACTGGGATCGATATGGCAATACTGTGGCTAGTCTTCAGGCCTGGCTGGAGGATGCTGAGAAAATGCTAAATCAGTCAGAGCATGCCAAAAAGGTAATGTCGCTTCCTACAAAAGAAACTGAGTACACACGAACTTAGAAATGAGTCTCTCACAGCATAGTTCTCTAGAGAGTATTGTATCTTTGCAAGTCTGACTCAAGAATCTTGACTTGCCTGAAAAATTGTGCCTTCAGGTTAGTAAATTCCTTTAGGCCAAGGAATGCATTGCTTTATAGAAGTTATATTAAAACAGTTCCCTATCTGATCAGTGCAGTGTTTTGCTTTTGTGTTCAGAAGAGGAGGAATGGATGGCGGGACACCCAGACCCAGTGGGCAACAGAGGTCGCTATATTCACTATAAAGTCTATACTTGAAAGGCTCTGACCTCTGGATTTCCTAATTGAAGAGAGGATAACATAATACTGACTATGTATAATGGCACATGCCAGTTGAACATCTGGGCCATCACGTTTTTGTCTCTTTGGATATTCTTTTTTGCATTTTATCAACCCTCAGTCAAAGGTCTTATTCCGGGCAAGAATGATCTTTTTCCTTCGATTCCAGGTGTGTATGTGTGTGTTCAAGAGTTACTGTTTTGCTTTAATGTCACTTACATTAAAATATCACATAAAATGGATTTATTATGTACTTCTTAATGGGAATCTGGCATTTTCCCATGAAAAATCAATTTATAAGTAAAAGATATTAAAATGCCAGGCTCCCATTAAAAAAGTATAGTAAATACATTAGAATCAGTGCTTACTGTCCAAGATCAGTTCTTGTATGATTGCGTTTTGCGAGTAGATGCATTGTTTTTAAATGTTTACCACTCTGTATTTCACACAGATGAAAAAGTCTTGTGTAGCTGAGGATGACAAGAATTGTATACCCATACAGATTTTGGCTTTTCTGATTAGACTGACAATGCCCTAGTAGATGTCATATGTGTTAATTTCATCCAAGGGAATATAACCACCAGAAACAGAAGTGTTCTCATCTATTTATGTGGGAAGTCCTCCCACACATGGTTTTATAAAATAGATTTTGAATTCTCTTTGGTATTCTTGGTTTATACTGTGGTGTATGTGCATAAGTATGTACAAGCACACATGTATTAACTTGAAATCAGCAGAAGACTGCTTCATTGTCAGGGGAGTAACTTTAAACGAATAAAAAAGGATGTTACTGTATTCAGTGTTCCTGGCCCAGATATTTAATTAAAAAATTGTTTTCAATGGTTTATATCCATGATTGTTAATTATCTTCATGCACAATATTCAGATTTTAAAATCAAAGGTAATAGGTCAAAGGTTTATTTATAATCCACAAAGAAAACTATACATTAGTCTAAAATGTTGTACCTTTTATATGACTCTGGCACTGGTGTTTACCAGCCTGAAGACTGTACAAGTCCTTTACACAACAAAAATTCGTTTTTTTATCTGTAAAATGGAAATGACAGAAAATGGTCATTGTGTGTTTGCTTGTTTGTTTTTGTCTTCAGCAAAAGATATGGCCAAGCCGTTCTTATAAAACGACACTCAGCATTTCTAGCTCCTATTTTTGAAACTCTCTATTGAAAATTGCATTTGGAAAAAGAACTAAGGTTTACCTTAAAATTTGCACAAGTTTAGAACAAAGATATTTCACATAGTCTGGTTACTTCCATATCATTTGTTGAGTTTTGGTTTGTGGCTTACAGTAATGTGCATTGTTTATTGTTTAGGATTTTTTTCGAAACTTGCCTCACTGGATACAGCAGCACGCTGCCATGAATGATGCTGGCAATTTTCTAATTGAAACATGTGATGAAATGGTTTCCCGAGATCTTAAACAGCAATTGCTATTGCTCAATGGACGGTGGAGGGAGTTGTTCATGGAAGTCAAGCAAGTATGTCTTTCAAATCTATATAGGCTTAGAACATGCATGTGTTACAAACATGCTGATAAACAGTCCGTTTAGAGGCTGTTTTATTGTTGCAGCATGGACTTATTTAGGCAGAGTGCAGATGTGTTTGGAACTGTTATGTTTATTTGGGGTCCTTTATTCTTTCCCACTTACACATTACAGAAATGTATACTTTGGTTAAGGATTGTATTGACATATGGGGCCTCATGTTTGAAATCATAATTCTTCACTTCTGTGCTAGTTTTTTTTTTTCACAGTAATTGGACTTCCTTCAAGTGTATCTAAAATAAGAATCAGGAATCAGTCTTTCTTACCATATAACAATTCTAGAAAGTATGTAAATGTGAGGGTTACAGGCTCCCAGAGGTCGGGCTTAACTGATTTTCCGTGTTGTGCTTCTCCCTTTCCTTAACAGTATGCTCGGGCTGATGAGATGGACAGAATGAAGAAGGAGTATGCAGACTGTATTACTGTCCTGTCTGATTTTGCAACTGAAGCCCATAAGAAACTTTCTGAACCCTTAGAAGTCTCTTTTATTAATGTCAAGTTATTAATTCAAGACTTGGAGGTGAGGGGGTTTCCAGACAACAAAGTGAAAACCTGTTCTGTTGTGAAACGAAAGATCATTCATGTTACTCAGATGGTTGCAAAGTTTTCCTGTCTCCTTGGCACCCTTTTGACGTGTGTGCATATCCTGATTTGCACCTCAGAATTAAAGATTGCATTTAAATAAAAAAATTTATTTGAATTTTTTAATGCTCTATTTTTTTAAAGGTTAATTTATTTGAGAGGGAGAGAGAAAGTGAGTGAGCATGAGGAGGGAGGGGCTGAGAGAGAGAGGGACAGAAGGTTCAAAGCCGGCTCAGCGCTGACAACGGTGAGCCCAATGTGGGGTTCAAACTCACCAACTGTGAACTCATGACCTGAGCCGAAGTCGGAAGCTCAACTGACTGAGCCACCCAGGCACCCCTCTGTTTGAATTTTTTAAAGATATGTTTTGACCATACAGTAACTTCAAAATAGTTTTTTTTTTTTTAATTCAGAGATTTTTTTTTACAACCAAATTACAAAGGACTAGGAGAAAACAGGAAACATCTACATCCAACACCTCTACATAAATGCCTCTACTCTAACAAATTTATTAAATGAATTGTGCTATTTGCATATTTTGAGGACCTTGCAGCTCTCAAAAATGAAGTAGTAGAAGAATATGTAATGACATGGAAAGCTTTTCTAATATACTATTGGGAAAAGCAAAAAACAATATCCCCCTTTTTTGTGTAAATATAAAAAAAATGGGTGTAAGCACACAGAGGGGGAAATGTTCATGATATAGTAATGGATGTTGGCTCTGGTTAGCACTGAGTGAGAAGCCTGGAAGTAACTTCAGTTTTCTTTTTCTTATTATCTCTAATTCATAAATTATCTACAATGACCATGTGTTGCTTTTTTTAAGATAAGGTAAGTTGTATAATTGTTAAGGTCAGAGGAATTGCCCCAAATTAACATGCATTTACTTGATTTATGATGTTTACATACTACATTCACACATATATTTTGGAAGTGTAAACTTGATGCTTACTTAAGGATTTATGGTTGCTTTTAAAGGAAAGCTTTTATCTATTTTTAACATGATCTTACCAATATATAATATATTAGCAAAGAAGGAAAGCAATAACTGGAATCTCCAAAAGTTTCTTACAAGTATAGGATTTCATACAGTACACATTGATTTTTGTTCAGCCTTCTGCAGAATTCTGAAATTAAAAGGAAGTGTACGTTGTGGTAATGTAGCTGTTTCAATGGCTCCTGCAGGACATTGAGCAGCGGGTGCCTGTAATGGATGCTCAGTACAAGATGATTACCAAGACCGCACACCTCATTACCAAGGAGAGCTCCCAAGAAGAAGCCAATGAAATGTTTGCAACCATGTCTGGGCTCAAAGAACGGCTAACCAAGGTGGGAAAATATGTTAATGCGAGGGGCCAACACTGCCTTGCGCGTGCCTATACCTCCTCTGGCCAACACACTCATGGGCAAAGTCTTTACCTGTTAAGAGATCATCCTTTTGTTGTTTATTGGGATTCTTGATTTAGTAACTTTGCCATTTAGGAACTTGGTCATGAAGTTTAACAAATGAAACTATGGAGCTGATGTCAAGTAATACCTCTGTTAATTTGGAAGTACTAGGAGGTTTATTTTAATAAAATCGATCGGTCTCTTCTGGAGAAATAAGGGGTCAGTGAAATGTCATCCAACAAGGGGGGGAGATAAGGAAGAGGAGGAAGAGGAAGAGATCACACATTTAAATGAGAAAGAGTTCCCAAATGTCCTTTTTATTGAGGTTTATTTGACTGTTCTAAGAGTATTTATGCTATTTTCTGTGTGAATAGCCTGGAACATGGAAATTCTGCTCTCTTCAGCTCACGGAGCTCACCTTAGACTTAAGATATATACATTTGTGCCACCTGTGTACAGGGAACCCAGTGAACACTAAACACCAGCCATAAGACTTTTCTGTTCTATTGGGGGATTTTCCTTAAGAGCTTTGGAAGGTTCCATTGGGATTTCTTATCTACCTGAAGTTGAGTTTTATGCAGCTGGTATTGTTTGCATTTCAGTAATTAATTTTTAATAGGAGGTGGGAGGTAGTATAAATGAAGAGGAAAATTTTGTAATGAACGATTGAGAAACAGAGGAAAAGACAGCAGAAAAACCTGTAATTTAGGAGAGAACAAGCAGAAGGAGAATAACCCACATGAAGTCAGTAGTGGGCAATTAATGAAAAGAGGAATAAATGAGATAAGTGGAAAAAAGAAGAATCATGGTATTGAAAAAAAGAGAACACTTCATTTGCCAAACTGACATATATTAGAATGTTAATTTGTAATTCTTTTTATTTTTAACATTCAAGTTAAATGTTATCTGTAAAGATTGGGTACAATTCAAAAATTTTTTTTTCAACGTTTTATTTATTTTTGGGACAGAGAGAGACAGAGCATGAACGGGGGAGGGGCAGAGAGAGAGGGAGACACAGAATCGGAAACAGGCTCCAGGCTCTGAGCCATCAGCCCAGAGCCTGACGCGGGGCTCGAACTCACGGACCGCGAGATCGCGACCTGGCTGAAGTCGGACGCTTAACCGACTGCGCCACCCAGGCGCCCCGAGATTGGGTACAATTCAAAGTCAACGTTACTGATTTGATAACCTTCAAACAGCTTTCAGAGCCATATCTTGGGCTTGCACATCTTAGCCGAGGCCAAGTTTAATGATTTAAGGTGACCTGTGAGAAAGCAGATTCCACCTTTGAGCACATCTAAGTCATTCTGCTTTTTTAAGCTACTGCTTCAGTTGTAGCATCTTAGTAAGTTTTCAGCTGTATCTAGGAAAGATTTATAAAGCACACTGACTTTTAATTCATTTTTATTTATTTTGATGTTTATTTACTTATTCTGAGAGAGACAGAGAGAAAGAGAGAGAACGTGAGCAGGGAAAAGAGAGAATCCCAAGTAGGCTCTGTGCTGTCAGTGCAAAGCCCAACATGGGGCTCTGTCTTACAAACCGTGATATTGTGACCTGAGCCAAAATCAAGAGTCAGATACCTAACCAACTGAGCCACCTAGGCACCCAGAAACCAACTGATTTTTATACGTGTTAGCAGATTCTCTTTTGTTTAGAATCATTTTAGAAAAGCCTTGTTGCAGTAGATCAGTAGCTTTCTTTTGGTGAGTTTACCCTTTAGGCAGTGTATCCGAGAGCATGAGAATATTCATAATTTAAGAAAAAAGAGAATGGTCTATTAACAAGTATTCCATTTCCTTTCGTTGGTTCCCAAAAGTATGAATACTATTTTGGGAGCAATTCTAAGTAAAATGAGCAGGGACAGGAAGTTCTTAGAGAACTACTTGATCCTGCATTCCAACACGAGGGTGTTAAGACAGAAACTTTATGGATCTCTTGATCTCCAGGAACGTATGGCCTCATCGTGAAGATCAAGCTGATATTAATACAAGTGTAGGGGCGCCTGGGTGTCTCAGTGGTTGAGGATCCGACTCTTGATTTTGGCTCAGGTCATGATCCCAGGGTCATGGGATAGAACCCCGTGTTGGGCTCTGCACTGAGCATTGAGCTTGCTTGGGATTCTCTCTCCCCTGCTTGCACGCTCTCTTTCTCTCTCTAAAAAAAAAAAAGAGTAATACAAGGGTATAAAGTAACAGCATTTTTTAAAAGACAAGTGACAGTGGGGCGCCTGGGTGGCGCAGTTGGTTAAGCGTCCGACTTCAGCCAGGTCACGATCTCGCGGTCCGTGAGTTCGAGCCCCGCGTCGGGCTCTGGGCTGATGGCTCGGAGCCTGGAGCCTGTTTCCGATTCTGTGTCTCCCTCTCTCTCTGCACCTCCCCCATTCATGCTCTGTCTCTCTCTGTCCCAAAAATAAATAAACGTTGAAAAAAAAAATTTAAAAAAAAAAAAAAGACAAGTGACAGATGAGGCTGGGTCAGTTCAGACTAGGGAGACATCCCCTGGCTTGGGAACCTTTGTAAATAAACTGGTACATGACTTGTGCGCTTGGGGTGAGTAAGATGATTGGCAGAGGGCCGTGACACATGTTGCTGGGGGGGGTAGGGAAGCACAAGGCCTGTCTGGGAAGAATGAGTCAGCAAAGTTACAGGTCTGTCCGGAGTTTAGGGTTCAAGTTGTAGAGACCTTGAAAATAAAGTTGGAAAGTCAGTCTAGATAACGTCATTCGTAACGATCTCAGGTCAGGTTTTGAGGCCGAAATGAAGATCAGTTGCACAGTTTATGAGGGAGAATTCGATGCCATCTGGCTCACTAACAGCCTCGTTTAGATGGGAGGGTGCCATCCAGATGGACCCTTTAGATGAATCTTCCTGGGAAAATTCTGTGGCATTTATTTGTCTCAGTGATTGAGTAGTATTTTGTTTTTATATCAAAATGTAACAGTACAAAGGAAGTATCATTAAATAAGAGTCTTTGGAGATCTGCAAGCACTGAATGACAGCTTCGCTGAAGAAAATGTTCTCAGAGGTGTGAACAGTGCCCTCAGCTTGTGGTACTTAGCAGCGTTTGATGGAATTTTTGTTTTTGTCTTTTTAAAGGTCAAAGAATGTTGCCCTCCACTCCTTTATGAGTCTCAGCAGCTGTTGATCCCATTGGAAGAACTGGAAAAGCAGATGACGTTCTTTTATGACTCGCTTGCGAAAATCCATGAAATTATGGCAGTTCTCGAGTGTGAAGCACAATCCAGTGCCCTTTTTAAACAGAAACATCAGGTAAGGGAAAGTCCCCGTGAGGAGACATGGTTATTTTTTTATTTTATTTTTTTAACGTTTCTTTATTTTTGGGACACAGAGAGACAGAGCATGAACGGGGGAGGGGCAGAGAGAGAGGGAGACACAGAATCGGAAACAGGCTCCAGGCTCTGAGCCATCAGCCCAGAGCCCGACGCGGGGCTCGAACTCACGGACCGCGAGATCGTGACCTGGCTGAAGTCGGACGTTCAACCGACTGCGCCACCCAGGCGCCCCGAGACATGGTTATTTTTAAAGCGCGTGTAGTGAGACTGAGGTGGTGCCCACAGTGGCAGGAA
Source organism: Leopardus geoffroyi (assembly GCF_018350155.1). Classification (NCBI taxonomy): domain Eukaryota; kingdom Metazoa; phylum Chordata; class Mammalia; order Carnivora; family Felidae; genus Leopardus; species Leopardus geoffroyi. Next base: position 137,464,816 of record NC_059332.1, on the reverse strand, counting down.
TTCAGTTAGGACAGGAGACATTTTTCTAGAGTAGCGCTGGCAACTCAAAACAAAAATACACATCTTGTCCAAAGATGAAAACCCTGTCCACTAAAGATAAAATAAAATGTATCTATCTATGTAAATTTACATAGAGATAAAATTTTTATAACCAAATTAAAAATAGTATGTATTTAGATATATATAAAAGTAAACACTTGCATTCTATTTCTATCCAGTGTCTATAATCTATGTCTTTTTTAAATCTTTTTTTTTTTTTAATGCTCATTTATTTTTGAGACAGGGCGACAGAATATAAGAAGGGAAGAGACAGAGAGAGAGGGAGTCACAGAATCCGAAGCAGGTTCCAGGCGCTGAGCTTTCAGCCCAGAGCCTGATGCAGGGCTCGAACTCACAAACTGTGAGATCATGACCTCAGCTGAAATAGGACGCTTAACCGACTGAGCCACCCAGGTGTCCCTATAATCTGTGTCTTAAGAGATCTTTTCTTTGCCTCTGAGATTATACAATCATAAAGTTCTGGGAATGTGTTTGGAGTGATAATTATTTTTCTTTGTCTCAGTTTTAGTAAGCAGATCTCTCTGCAGAACAGCTTCCCTCTCTTGAAGTTAATGGACTTGTTTAGGTGGTTTATTACAAATGACCCCATCCATCAGAGGAGGGTGAAACTTAACGGGCAAAAGGTTTGCCACTGCCTTCATTGAAAAAGATTCCTGGAAGGAAGGAAGCATCACTTAGTAGAAAGAGCCAAGAGTATTTGAAGTGTCATATAGATATTCAGATCATAGATCTGATGTAACAAATTACAAAGCCTTGATTAGCTTTTATGCTTAAAATGCAGGTAATAATACCTAGTTGAGAGCTTATTGTGAAGACTACATTAGATATTCTATAATGTACTTAGCACATAATACGTACTCTATAACTAGTTATTATTATTATTATTGATAGTAGAGCCATGATGATTATACCATCAAACCCTGTTCTAGTGGGCTCTCATCCTATTGGATAAAGATTGTCTCTCACTTTGAGTCAGGTTGCCATGTCTCACATTCTCAAATCACTATACATTGCCACCAAAGAATCCTTCCACAATTAAAATAACATTTGATATTTTAGTAATAATAATACTAATAATATTTAATAATACCTTTGTTAACATATGTTACTCTCTGACCTCCTAAATCTTCGAAAGGAAGAAGTGTGTCCTTATTCCATTTTGCCAAAACAAAACAAAACCCTTGGTCTTAATATTTGCATCTCGATTCCCAAAACCGGTATCCAAATGAGCAGTTTGAAATACTTTTCCAAAGCAGTTGAGGATGTCAAAATGCAAATAGTGTGGCGGCTTCAAGTCAAAAAGTGACTGTTGGCCTTTGACTGGGCTAATTTCCATGCATCTATCAACTGTAGAAACCACTATGATGCCAGGTTACGAAGCAGAGGTGGAAAGCCCTGGGTCACCATGGCTTCTCATCCGGTGACTGTGTGACACCTGCATGTCCTCCCACACCCACCAGGCTGTTGCCTTTGTGGTTAGGGTCTGGGGTCCCTCGTTTTGTTAATGAAAGGTTGACTGACAGCTTGTGAACCTTAGGAATTCAAATGTGCCTTTTGGGATACACAAATGATATGTAATTTGCTGCAGCTCTTTCAGTAAAGTATAATGTGCATGGGTGTTAAATTTATTTAGTCAGATTAAAACCTAATATGTAGATTAATTTTGTGATTGTTCTCTCAGTAAACCAAAGGCCTATGAGTTGGATGGACAAAGCAGGCACTAGAGAAATAACAACTTTGATGCCCTTTCATTTTCTTAATGGTAATAGCACAGGCATGAAATATATAAAAAAATCTCGAAAAGCTCAATGTGACATTTAAATGCCTTATATAAAAAGCACTGACTTCGGTGATTGCTTCAAATTGAGCTCTTCTGAAAAGAAACACTTCTCTGTACTTTTGGTTTTACTTATAGCTGACTAAAAGCCTAAAAGCTATATAATGTTGTTCTTATTGTTTTGTAATGGTTCCTCTCTTTCCTTCTTTTTCTCACTGTTTTAAATACTATTGTTGTGGGTTTCCTTTCCCTGTAGGAACTGTCAGCTTGTCAAGAGAGCTGTAAGAAAACCATGACGCAGATTGAGAAAGGCAGTCAAAATGTTCAAAAGTTCGTGACCTTGAGCAGTGTGTTAAAGCATTTTGATCAGACGAAGCTGCACAGACAGATTGCAGATGCCCACGGTGCTTTCCAGGTAAGCTCTCTCCGTGCTATAGAGACACGAGCCAGGGAAAAATACAAGGAAAGAGGACATCTAACCATCACGTGTCATGCTTCCACTCTTGCTAAATGTCTTGCCTACTGAGGTTTGGAACCAATCATTTTTTTTTTTTTCAACGTTTGTTTGTTTTTTTGGGGACAGAGAGAGACAGAACATGAACGGGGGAGGGTCAGAGAGAGAGGGAGACACAGAATCGGAAACAGGCTCCAGGCTCTGAACCATCAGCCCAGAGCCTGACGCGGGGCTCGAACTCACAGACTGTGAGATCGTGACCTGGCTGAAGTTGGACACTCAACCGACTGCGCCACCCAGGCGCCCCTGGAACCAATCATTTTACTTGTTTTCTTAATATTCATCAATGTTAAAAAGGAGTTGATTACTCTCATAATGAAATTTTTCCTTCCAAGTGTATTTTTATTTTTAAAGAAACAATACTCTTTAACAAAATGATGCTTTCAGTAATCCAGAAGCAGCATCACATTATGATTATTTTTTAAATCAAGAATATGGTGAAGAAAATTGGAGACTGGAAGAAACATGTGGAAACCAATAGTCGCTTGATGAAGAAATTTGAAGAGTCTCGAGCAGAGTTGGAGAAGGTGCTACGGATCGCTCAGGAGGGCCTGGAAGAAAAGGGGAACCCAGAAGACCTCCTGAAGAAACATACAGTGAGTTTATCCTTCATGGGGCACTTGAGCTGAGGACACGGACAAGTGGTCTTGGGTGAAAAGTAAAAAGTGTGCTCCGATCTAATACTGAGTGTTTGAGGAGAACAGGGAAGAAGAGGTGAGTTAGGGAGGCAGAAACATTTTACGTTATGAGATCTAAAGAAAAGGGCAGCAGCAAAAAGAACTTCAAGGGCAACTGATGAGCAGCATTATAATTGGCCATTCCTAAGTCCCTGAGGGAGTAGAGAGTTATAGGATATAGAATTCAGGCTCTCCAAGTGACTGTTCATTGTTAGGTGAGAAATTTTTACGTAACCAACATAACTCTTTTTAAGAGATAATTTTAGGTGGATGGCTAAGTCTCTGTGCTCATTTCATGACTCCTCCATATTGTAGTATGAACACCACGTGCCTTGAAGTTTGGTAGCTGATCCACAGCTTGTCCTATAGTGAAGCCATCTTCCTGTTAATCATACTCATTTAAATCATTTCAGTATTAAAAATGTTAGTGGTCAACGCCAAGTGGAGATGATGGCCCCTCTGAGAACATGTACTTTGAGTTATTTTCCCTGAAATTCCAGTGGATATTTGTATGAACCACACTACTGCATGATGACTGCAATATATTTGTGACGCAGCTGACTGTGATGTCTGTGACCAGCCAGCATCTCCTTCAGTTTAGACGCGTGGTGCCGTGTGGCACTTTCTGGTTTGAACCACTGTTGTTTCAAAATATCTCCGCGGACGTACTCCTGAGTCTGTGTGAGACTTGGTCATGTGTCGATGTGCACATGTGTTGTATTTATCTGCATGGTGTGCCACATATTTATGCATACACTGGGTGCTTAAGCAACGGGCACTTATTTTCTCACAGTTTGGGTTTGGTGAGGACTTTCTTCCTGGCTTGTAGATGGTCATTCTCACTTTCTTCTCATAAGACGGAGATAAATAGGGAGCAAGATCTTTGATGTCTCCTCTTATAAGGGCACTAATTCCATCATGAGGGACCCACCCTCATGACCTCATCTCATCACCCCATAGGCCTCATCTCCAAATTTCATTACACTGGGGGTTAGGGATTCAACATAGGAATTTGGCAGATGTCGGTGGGCACAGTTCTGTCCGTAGCCTGTGGGGTCGTGTGTATTCGCCTGGATGTGGATGGAAATGGCTCATAATGAACCAGCAGGGCCTGAGACACATTGCAGCTAGGGTATGAGGAATTACAAGGCTGAACACTAGTTTCTGTTCTGCTCTTCTGACTTTACCAGAGAGGAATGAAAACTCTATTATAGGGAATCAAGGTTTTTGGCCCCTTGGCCTTCCAGAATATTCTACCAAATTTGAAAACTGCAAAGATATTTCTTTCTAAAAAATGAAAAGGACTAGTTGAATTTCAGATGTGGTGGCTTCTGACTCATAACTATAGATAATTATAGTTCATTCCTTAAAAAAAAAAAAAAATCATAGTTGCCAGCAAGGTTTAAAGAGGGCACTGGCTGGCTAACGGGCTCGTTTTGAGGCGTGACTGCCTGACTGTATGGTGTGTAGATGCTGCCTTTTATTCTGTCTGACACTCGTAACCACCTCCCCCTCCACGCAGGAATTTTTCAGTCAGTTGGATCAGAGAGTGCTCAATGCCTTCCTGAAAGCTTGCGACGAGCTCACTGACATCCTCCCTGGGCAGGAACAGCAGGGCCTGCAGGAAGCTGTTAGAAAGCTCCATAAACAGTGGAAGGTGAGTCAGGACATAATGGACGCACGGACATAAGTACGTATCATGCATGATGGGACAGAGCATGAGGGGATTAAGGTTCAATTGTAAGAGAAATGTAGAAAGTCGTGGAAGGTCACCCTAGTTACTTCTCCCACTGAAAAAACTGAACTTGAATAAAGCATGATAAAGTATGAGAGAATTTTGTTTTTCTCATTTTTTTGGTAGCATCAATTTTATCATATTGCTTAAGAGCACTCTTTTTCTTTTCCTGCGTAGGTTTGGGGATAGGAATGACAAGGGCATTTAACTTATTCAGCAACATCAGTAAACCCACTTAAATAAATTATGTTAGAGATACTATAATAACATTTTGCTGTTTTCAAGGATTTTACCATCTGGCTTAGATTGTTATGACCTCAGAAATGTAAATATGAGCATTTATTAGTTAAGGACTCAGCAATGAACATAGCATGATCCATTTCCCCAAAGAGCTTCGAGTCCAGTGGGGAAGATAATTAGTTGCAGATAATGAAAGTGCAATATATAACAAGTCCCCAAAAGTGTAAGTAATACATATGAAAGCTTTTGTAGAAAGAAGTGGGCCTACTTGGGGAGTGGAAAGGAGTGAATCAAGTAACTAGTTTTGAGCTAGGATTTTAAAGAAGAAGCAGGGGTCTGGGGTACATGGGAGGGAGAAGTAACAGGAACTGGAAGAGAGAGAGAGCAGGAGAGAAGGCACAGAAGTTGGGGATGTAGGGATCCACTTGGCGGGTCTAACCTGAGTGCCCCACACTGGACTCATCACATGGAAGTCGATTTCAGAATCGAAGGCTGTCTTCCCCAGCCTGGAGAAAACCTACTCTAGCAACAGGTTGACCAGTGCTATCACGAGGTCACAGGGAGTGGCGAACTTCATGTGTGTTATATGAAGAAGTCACGGGGTCTGAACGATAGGCAACCAAAACACTTTCCATCAGGTTTTGTGAATCTCTGGATTTTTTTTTTTTCTCCATCTCAGTAACATAGGCTATAAAATCAGCTCTGTGCATAGGAAAAACTCAGTTAAGGACATAATTTTTTACTTGCTAAATTTGAAAATTAAAAAATCCTTAAACCCAAGTTTTGTAACATGTCTTTAAAACTTAAAATATCATAAATGTATTATAGAATAGAGATTCTAAATGAAAGCTGTATTTATTTTATACACACACACATTCACAACATTAAGCTCTCTAGGATATAATCTGGTCTAGTCTTTCCATAGCCCCAGATCATCTTTCTCATCAGTTATCTTAATATTTTATTTTAAAAGTAACCTTTTAAATACCATAGGATAGGGGTACCTGGGCGGCTCAGTCAGTTAAGTGTCCGACTTCACTTCAGGTCATGATCTCAAGGTCCGTGGGTTCAAGCCCCACGTCAGGCTCTGTGCTGACAGCTCGGAGCCTGGAGCCTGCTTCAGATTCTGTGTCCCCCTCTCTCTGTGCCCCTCCCCTGCTTGTGCTCTGTCTCTCAAAAATAAATAAACATTAAAAAAATTTATAAATACCATAGGATACAAGTTAGCTAAAACTAATAATTGTAAGCCTGAAGGTAATCATATAGCTTATTCTTATGTCAGAAAGAACATAAAACATTTCATGTTGCCTGCGTGCTGGATGCCCTGTTTACTTGAGGAATGCTCTAAGGAAAGAGACATGGCAGGTAGTCACGGGTGTGGGCTGTTTCACCCTGGCATTTTTACTAATAAAAGTTTTCTTATCTTCGCCTTTTGTGTAGTGAGTGTAATATAGGTTCTTCCTATCTCACAGGGTCATTGACAGAATTAAAAAAGACATATGCTGGGGAGAGGGTATATGGACTTAGGGCATGATTTAAATTTAGATTCAAATCTAGCTTTTCTACTTACCCCTGAGCCTCAGTGGTCTGACCTGTAAAATAGGAATATTAATATTGTGTGAGGCTGTTGTAAAAATTAAATAGAATGATCCCTGTGAAACATGTGCTCCCCCAGGCAGAAGGTATTCATTGCGGTCCCAACACTTACTTGGAAGTGTACAAAGCACAATGGCCAGGTGCAGACGATAGTGATTAAATCACACCGGACCCCAAGGGAATATTTTATGGTTTTTGCCACTTCAGTTGAAAATGTGTGTAATCAGAAATGGTATCATATTCTTAAAATATTCCTATGGGATGTAGGACCTTCAAGGAGAAGCCCCATATCATTTGCTTCATCTGAAGATTGATGTGGAGAAGAATAGATTCCTAGCTTCTGTAGAAGAATGCAGAACTGAGCTGGATCGAGAGACCACGCTGGTGCCCCAGGACGGCAGTGAAAAGATTATTAAGGAGCACAGGGTACGTCTCACACACCCCACGCGCGGGCATGCCAAGTCACATTGTCACCTAAAGGATACAACCGGTACTTTGGTTTGGGTCTGAAAACACGAAATAGCTTAATTACTTTATACAAGTAGACTAAATGGGAATCTTCTATGAAAATAGGAAAGTACTGTGTGGATCCTCACAGGGATTATATAAACGTTTATTGCTCATTAGATTTTCTTCAGTGACAAAGGTCCTCATCATCTTTGTGAGAAAAGGTTACAGCTTATTGAAGAACTGTGTCTGAAACTCCCCGTCCGGGACCCAGTAAGGAACACACCTGAAACCTGTCACGTGACTCTCAAAGAGCTCAGAGCTGCCATTGACGCCACCTACATGAAGCTCGTGGAAGACCGGGACAAGTGGAAGGACTACACTAGAAGGTAGTTGTGGAACTCTTTCTGGAGGCGGATCTGACCTGTCCTAATACTGTTAATTCCGAGATCAGTGCAAAACAAGTAATGGTGCATGTTTTGTCTTCAGCAATAAAGAAAATCAAATCGTGCGATCTCGCCCAGGCTCTTATATAAAAATGCTTCATTTAATAAAAATGGGTGTCAGTCAGAAACAGAGTGAAGCACTTTATTTGTGAGTGACCCAGATGTTATTTCTTTGAAGCGAATTTGCAGTTCCTTGCTCCCCGGTTCCCTCATAGTACTAGAGGGGGGCCTCTGCCGCTGGGTTTCTGTCTCCATCTGCTGGAGACAGAAGAGGCCAGACCTCAGGTGCTTCCTTCCTCCACGTGCTCAGGCCCTGGGACACCTCGTTTTCCTTAGCTGAACTCCTTCTCTTTCCTCCTATGTGAAAAGTGCCCAGAGGCACCCCTGCCCCAAGCTTCATGGTAAAGGAACAGTTCCTAGAAAATTTGTTACTTGACTTGCTCATCAGTTGATGGTTAAACTTCCATGAATAAAGTCAAAAGAGAAAATGTGTTTTAACCACTGGGATATTTTCTCCCTTTAATAAGAAGATACTTGTGTTATTTCAGAATTTCTGAGTTCTCATCTTGGATATCTGCAAAGGAGACACAATTGAAAGGGTTTAAGAATGAGCCCATCGATACCGCCAACCATGGAGAGATTAAACATGCCGTAGAGGTTAGTTCTGGGCCATATTTTGTGACTGGAAAATTTTCACTAATAAGAAAATTAATGGTAGACAAATGATACATATTTTTTCTTTCTGTAAAAAAATTAAGTTCTCAAAAACTGTCTTAAAAAGAAGTCTCCTCATGTTACTGGAGAGAAGAAGTGTGGAGGATTTTCTATTGAATTGTTGTTAGCTTTGAGACTTAGTCATACTCAGGGGTACCTCTAATACATCTTTAGCTAATGGGAAATCTTGAGAGGAAAATTGCATGCGTGGGCACGTAACACCGCAGAGATTTAAGAATTGTCGCGGGAAAACAAGAACACTATAGGTTTTTATACATTTTCAGGCATTCAAAAGGCAGCTCACAGAATGAGGGAATTGGGCAAGGTCTCTAAGCATCATTTCTCCTGTCACATTCAGTCTGGATCGGATCAGCTCTGTGAGCGTGGGTACAGCCTGATAAACGGAGCCAGCGGACGGAACCTCAAGCCTGAACCCAGTTCGCATCCTGTGAATGACCACAGCAACCTCCTCCTTCTTAGCATGGCCTATTCTGTCTTATGGGCACACGCCATTGTGAAAATCCTTATCTTTCAGCATTTTGAGCTCATGCAAGTCACACAGTAGCTGTTAATGAGAACGTGTTTCCTTTCTATTCCTATCTTCTGAGGTCCATGTTTTTCTAGTAAATTTATAATCCCTGTAAATGCTCGAGATCCTCAATAATGTCATGCTCTGCCTATAGGAGGATATCTATATTTGTCATTGGTTGCTATTATATAGTACCAAAAAAAAAAAAATTCACATCTTAGAATGAAGAGATCGCTTGGTTGTGGAACTAGTCATTTTCTGTTTGTGTGAATGTGCCCTGGAAGGTCCTCTGTAGCAGCACCTTGGGTTTCCTCATGCACCCGGAGCGTGTGTAGGAGGGAGAGGCTTCCCAGATCATCCCTCCCACGGTTCTCAGACCTTACAAGGGTCGAGGCTCCAGAATATTTCTGGCCTTGTCCTGACCAGTAAGCCCTCCCTTCCTGGATTAGAGCTGTGCTCCTATTTGCACATCCTACTATCTGGAGAACTGACTTCAATAAAGTCACAAAAATGAGGCATAAAATCTAAGTCAGTTAAGTTAAAATCAATTTTTAGGGCATCCATAATAATATTCAACAACTAAACTCTTCAAACAAAAAGAAATCAGCTCATTAAAAAAAGGGCTCTTTCAACCTTTTTTTTTTTTCTTTTTCTAAAAATATATTCCTTCCAGCTAACAGAAAATAAGATAATATATAATTTCCAATTTTGGTATCACATATTTTTCTACAGTACTTTTAGAAGCATTTTTATTTGTGATCAAAGGAATATCTATAGATATATGACCATCTAGTTATGAACTAAGCATCTAGTTAGCTTTTTGTTATGAGAGGTTCGATTTTACATATCAGGTTTTGGCATTGGGAAAGTTTTTTGTTTTTTGTTTTTTGTTTTCCTAGCACTTAGGGACTTTCCTTAAAGATGTAAATGAAAAGTGAAGTCAGCAGGCACTCTACTGATGAACAAATGCCTGGTTCTCCTACCTCCACCATATGAACTTTCTTAGGCTGAGTCCTTTCTTGATTCACAATGTATTTTGCTCATCAAAACTGTTCTTTCATTCCAGGAGATCAGAAATGGTGTTACCACAAAGGGCGAGACTCTCAACTGGCTGAAATCCAGGCTTAAAATTTTAATTGAAGTTTCTTCTGAGAATGAAGCCCAAAAGCAAGGAGATGAGTTGGCAAAATTATCTAGTTCTTTCAAGGCTCTCATAGCTTTGTTGTCAGAGGTATACCATTTACTCATACTCTAAATAGACAGTTCTGGGTGAGAAATCTGGAAGGCTCTTTTACTTTGGGTTGTGGTTTAAGAAGTAATTATATAAAGTATAGTTGAAACACAGTAGTGAAGATACTTATTCATATGAAGATTGGTGGGGAAGATGTTTGAATTACGGTTGGTGCCATTCTTGGATATGTTAATTCAGAATAATCACCTGTATCTAAAGTATAAAGCTTATCAGAGCCACACTTTTTACTCTTACTAAAAGCGTTGGTTCATGGTCAGTTGAAGCTATATTATAGAGGTTAGGTACACAGGCTTGGGAGTTCAACAAACCCAAGGTTAGAATTTAACTCTGATAGTCTGCTTCCTATGTAATCTTGACCTTGTCATTTAACATTTCTGGGCCTTGATTTTCTTTCTTATAAAACCTACTAGTGCCTATACTATACTTAGCACCTATACTCAGTGCCTGACAGTAAATGCTTAATAACCGATAGTTGATAATAATAAAATATTCCATTTTAACAGACCAGTAAAATCTATTTTATGCAAGACCTACTCATTTGAAATAACTTTTTTTTTAATGTTTATTTGAGAGAGAGCGACAGAGAGACAGAGCGTGAATGGAGGAGGGGCACAGAGAGGGGGAGACACAGAATTTGAAGCAGGCTCCAGGCTCTGAGCTATCAGCACAGAGGCTGATGCAGGTCTCAAATTCACAGACTGCAAGATCATGACCTGAGCTGAAGTCAATGCTCAACCAACTGAGCCACCCAGGCGTCCCAAGAACTACTCATTTTAAACTTATTAATACGTTTCAGTGTTTATATTCCTCTGTGGATTAAAATACACAAACCTATCTCCTTCATTTCTGGTAGGGCCCTTTCTACCCTCAGCAAGAACATTTTCACTGACCAGATTGCCATGCAAGTCAAATGAGTTTGTGCACGCGAAGATAATGTAAGAATGGAAAGTTGAAGAGACTGTTACTATTATTTCTTTTTTTTTTTTAATTTTTTTTTTAATGTTTATTTATTTTTGAGACAGAGAGAGACAGAGCATGAATGGGGGAGGGTCAGAGAGAGAGGGAGACACAGAATCTGAAGCAGGCTCCAGGCTCTGAGCTGTCAGCACAGAGCCCGATGCGGGGCTTGAACCCACGAACCGTGAGATCATGACCTGAGCCGAAGTCGGACATCCAACCGACTGAGCCACCCAGGCGCCCCTATTTCTTAAAGTCATTTATAAACTTGCATGGAAAAATGATCATCTGGATGACTTAAAGTTCCCTGATTCTAAAGATTTGGAATTCTCTGTAGATGTCCTTAATCTAACAGTTTGATCAACTAACCTTTTATATTTTCAATGCATGTAGATCTGTTTGAGACTCTAGCAGTGAATTTTCGTAAGCTCAAAATACTCTGAACTGCATGTGATTTTAGTTTTATGTGAAAATTTTGATATTATGTGTCAGTTTTCTTAAGAATTTTTGACTAATTGAAAAGAGTGATAGCATTAGTCAAATTTTGGAACATGAGTTATTTCAATCCTTTTGATAACCATCTTTCATGGCAATAGTCTAGTTGGCGCCACTGCCATACTTTAAGTAAAATTCTGACATCATTCTTCTCTATTCTTTCTTTGATAAAGAAGCTGGTAAGGGCAAAAATAATGGTTACAGTTTTAAAAAATAAATATATGTGCCAGTGATCTTTGATCCAAGACCTAACAAATAGTTTTAGTTACATCGATGGATGAGTTTATATTTTGTTCCACCCACACACACACACATAAAACACTTTGGCAGCCTTTAAAATTAGAAATTATCAGTCTCCCTAACACTTTACCAAACCCATTTATTTACTGTATCCTCTAAGTACTCTCATGACATTGCCCATGGGACTTGTAGCAAAAATCTATCTCTAACAAATAGACACATTAATTCTTTGCACATTCATCTACCTTAAACTTCTGCATAGTTTATATTCATATCTTTATATGTTACTTCATCACTAGTAAAAGCAAAGAAAGAATAATGGAAAACATTCATGTTGTTCATGTAAAGATTTATATTAAAAGATGGATTTGACACATTCAGTGCATCCTGTGATTATCAATCCATTTAGCATTTAAATTATTGTTGAACACGAAGTGTTTGCAATTGTCCAATGTAAGGCAAAAAAGGCTGTGGGTAGATTGACAATATGTAATGGTGAATCACTTCTTTCCACAAGAGCTGTGATTTACTGAGATCTGAAGTTTGTGGTTTTCATGGGTCTTATTGCTTTGTTTGAAAAATAGCACACTCAGGTTACCTGGGCCAAACTCAGAGCAGAAGCAGGTCAAAGAAAAAGATAAATTACAGAAAGAGAAACCGAAAGCTTCTGTGGAACACAAATGGTACACAACGTGAAAATCTTAGTGAAGCTGGAGAACGACTGGCTTGGAAAAGAAAAGATGCTGGTGTGGTGACACTGAACTAGAGGAAGCAGAAATTAGACAGAAGAGAAAGCTTAAATTTTAGGAAAAAGAATTCACTACATAGCCACAAAATTAGAAATTATGTTATGGTTATGTAAAAATACTGGAATTGCATTTTCAATAAATATTCTTTTCATCCCCCCCCCCAAACTTTTTCTCTAATTACTTTGAATAGGGTGGATTCAACTTTCTTATAATGCACTTTTATAACTTATAATTGGATTTCAGTCATGGGATTGTAATTAAAGGGATCCAGGAGATAATAGATACAATATACCCACTTTTGTTATCCTGCCTCAATTGCCAGGTTGAGTGGGCACAGAGCCCACCTCAAATGAGGCTTGCAATTCACATAAATGTCAGTTTACTAATAACTAAGTAAACCTCAAAAGTATATGAAAGAATAAAAGTTAGAGATCTGTGTATATATTTTAAGTTCTTGAGATAGACTTTACATGTATTCTTAAAATCTTTAAGATTACATGAGCATCATATGAGTTACAATTTTTCATGAAAATCTAGGTTGAAAAGATGTTAAGCAACTTTGGGGACTGTGTCCAGTACAAAGAAATAGTCAAAAGTTCCCTTGGAGAGTTGATTTCTGACTCTAAAGAAGTCCAGGAGCAAGCTGAGAAGATCTTGGACACTGAAAATCTGTTTGAAGCACAGCAGTTACTTCTTCATCACCAGGTAGGACGCGCTTTATCCAAGGCACTTATGTGAAGTTCATTAGTCACTGACAGAGCCAGAGAGATCAAGGGAAATGTACGTCCACAGGATGAGGGCAAAGGGAAGGGGGTGCAGGAAGGAATCCACTTGAATGGTTAAAAAAAACAAAACAAAAACTCGGTACCTCTGTTCTCTGTTCAGTATGAGCCATTTCAGAAGAGCCTGCAAGATAAATTCCTAGCCCAAGTGATTGAATGATATCAAAAAGTTCAAGGAATATTATAGAGAGAAAGTTGGTTGAGTGAGTTATGAAAACCTTCATAAAACTTGCTCACTTGTCCTTTTCGTATCAGAGAAGGAAAGCATAGAGATAAAGTGCTTCATATTTAAGATCACTATTCTTTGCCATAAGGTTAAAATCCTGCTCTTCGATTTACAACTTTGAATACATCTCAGTTTGGAAAATTATAAAGCACATGAAGTACCAGACTTTTCAGAATAGTATCCTCTTATGAAGGATTAGAACTGGAAGTAAAGAAATTCTGGTGCATGTATTGATAATAAACAATTTGAGCCAACTTACTTGCCAAACTCAATATAAGTAGAAGAATGATTCAAATCAAATATTTTAATAACAAAATTCTGGCTAACATAACGTATAGCAAAATGTTAGTTAATTTTATATATAATATATAAACATGGAAGTTGCATTAAGAGTATATGCATTAAGGGTGTGTATATATATATATGTGTATATATATATATATACACATATATATATGTATATATATATACATATATATATATATGTATATGAGTACATGTAAAACTGCAGCCTCTAGGCTTTATAGATTTATTTAATAATTATAAAAAGGCTGTGAGCACAAGAAAACACAATGCTTGGTATTACACTAGTCTCAATCATGGTAAAAGTTGTGTTTGAGTGTCAATTTAAGTCAGAGAAATGTGAGATTACAGATATTTACATTAATATTTTAAAACTCTTCACATTTCTTGGATCACATGCTTGGATATATGTCTTTGTTTACTTTGTGAAAATTCATAAGCTATGGATTTGAGGTTTGTACATTATACTTCAATAAAAAGTTTATTTTAAAACATAGCTTTCCTGAAATATCTCGGCAGGTTTATCAATCTGAATATACCCCAGAGTTAAATCTCTTAATATCAGCATTTTTACAGCATTAATGACTTAAAAAAATTAGAGTTGAGACTTTGTGATTTGGGGCAAAAAATAATTCTTTAAGGAGAATCAGGTCAAATGAATAGTTTCACCAAATTCCTTCCGGAGGAAAGGGCCCGCCTTCTACACAAAATGTGAAATGTTTAAATTTGTCTGCAGTTAAAACACCCAAGACCAAATTAATTGTATTGTTTATCATTAAGAACACAAAATATTTACAAATAATGTCCATTTTGATCAACATAGAGTCCCCATTGCCATTTTAACTGTTCAAGTTCACTTTTGAAATACAGTTTGGCCCCACACTGCCGAGAGGTTTTACCTTTCTGTACCTCTGCTAGAGTGCTGGTGTTTCTGTCCCTGCTTAGCCGCTCAGAGAGTAACATTTATCCCCATCTGTTGAACAAATGCTTCCAGCAAAAGACAAAGAGGATTTCTGCGAAGAAGAGAGACGTGCAGCAGCAGATAGCACAGGCTCAGCAGGGAGAAGGTGGGATGCCCGGCCAAGTCCGGGACGAGCTGCGGAAGCTGGAGAGCACCCTGGACAGCATGGAGCACAGCAGAGAGAAGCAGGAACGCCGCATCCAGGTAGGAGACCGGAAGTCTAGGATGGTGTTAACTTCCGGGTCACAGGTGATGTCTCCTTCTAGTGGGAGCAAACGTTTGTTCCCGCCTCTGATGTTCCAGGGCCGTGTTAAGTTTTTAACATGAGTTATCTCTCTTAATCGTCACATTAACCTTACTAGATGGGTATTAGAATTAGCACATTTTGCCCACTTGGAAGCTTAAAAAGAAAGGGATTGAGGACTTTCACAAAAGTCACAGAGCCGCGATCAGTAACAAAGCCAGAATTTTAATCCACACTTGTCCGAATCCAGGAATTAACACTGGATCGTTTCACTTTTCTGTGCAGTCCAGCAGCCATATGTTTATGCTTTGTTGTGATCTTGACACTTTTAAAAAGTTTCTGAAGAGTTGCTATCTGCTCATTCACTACCCCACTCCTCTCCCTTCTCTTTCTCCCTATTATTTTTCTTTTTTTGAAAGAGACTGGGAGGCTCTCTTTTCCATTATCCCTTATCTACATTTTGAGCAATATCCTTAGATTCATAGGACTTTACAGCTGGTAGAAAACTCAGGGTGCTAGTCTACACATCCGATTTTTGTAGGTGAATTGAAACTCAGAGTGAAATTCTTATAGGAGACATTAAGAGCATCTTTGTTCAGCATAACCGCATGAAATAGGAAGAGCATTAACTGGAAATTGACAGCCTAACAAATGAATGGAAATGTGAACAGTATTTTGTGACATGCTTTGATAATCCATAACACGATATGTTTATTTTTTTCAAATTTAGGTCACATTAAGAAAGTGGGAGCGATTTGAAACAAACAAAGAGACAGTGGTCAGATACCTTTTTCAAACAGGTTCCAGCCATGAGCGCTTTTTGAGTTTTAGCAGTTTGGAAAGTTTATCTTCAGAATTGGAACAGACAAAGGTATATCAATATGACTATGCAATCCCATGGTACTCATTATTCAGAAGAAAAGCTGTGTTTCTATTCCTTGTTACTATTAATTATTATAATTATTCATGTAATCAGTACTTATTGTTGACCTTCCACTCTTCAACACACTGGTCAAGTTGCTTTGGGGAATGAAAACATAAGATTTAAACATCAAGAACTAAGAGAAAGTTTTCACTGCAGTGGGAAATGGGTCGTTCCCTCACAGGCGGATACATTTAGAAAAAATCTCTCTGAAGGCAATAATATTTGTAACTGAAACTTGAAGGGCAAGTAAGACATAGAAAAGCAAAGCGTGGGACTGCAAATAAGCATTCTTCTAATGGGAAATGGCAGAAATATAACAGTGTATGGAAATTCGGTTTTAAAGCAGAAAGGCGCAAGTACAATTGTAATGGAAAGTTGACCACATCACAAAGACACGTGAAGGTCTAAAGCATTACTTGCTAGGCAACATGGAGCCCTTAAAGGTTTTTAAGAAAGAGAGCCACGTGATCAGAGCCGTACTTTAGGGAGATGCATTTTTAAGTGTTTTTAAGAAAATTGAAAGGGTGTAAGACTGGTGTCATGAGATCCAATTAGAAAGTTATTGCGTGTGCGTATTAACATGGACATGAGTCAGGGTAATGGAGGTGGCAGTGGTAACGGGTGCAAGAGACAGAGAGTAAAGGAAAAGATGAGGATCCCCAAGGTTCTGAGCCTAACAAACGCAATGAGAGTGAGACAGGAACTTGAAGGAGTAGCTGTCAGTTGAGGAAGATGACTGACACAGTGTAGGACAGATTGAGGTTGAGGCTCCAGTGGGACATCCAACAGAGAATATTTAGTGGGTGTGCTTCATGAGATCAAATACCTTAGGTAAGCTCAAATACCTTAGATGCCCAGAGTAGACCAATAAATTGTAGGAAGTATTTAGAGAGTTGTACGGGCTCTTTCGGTCTTTTTGCACATGTATTGGGTTAATAGAATGACTGAGTTAATGTGTTAGCCAATGTATAAGAAAGAAGACTCATGTTCATTGGTTAATAACAAGTAATCCCTGTGCTTCTTTTCTCTTACCAGAAAGGGCTTCTGTGTCTCTCATACTGCCAATTTTGTATTATTTCTTGTATCATTAACTCACTGAGGAGTTTAAAGTCTTATAAAGCCACAGATTTTTTCAATTCTGTATTATTTGCATCAGCCATTTAAAGAGAACATCACTTTTAATTTTAATGTTTAATTTTAATTATTTTATATATTAAAACTATATCAGGTATCTTTTATAAATACAAACAGATTTTGGGGGTTGATTATCATGGAGGTGTTTTGCCCAGATTCCATCCAGCACTTCTGATACCCTGTGGCTCTAATCCCTTTGAATTTGTGTATCAGCGGTAGATGAAACAAGTATAACCTTTTTAGTGTTATTATTAAATTTTTCCTTAGCCAGTAATGGTTTGGGATTGATTTAATAATGTGAGTTAACATTTATTGAATGTATACACATGCTTGTCTAATCACTTGACGTTTATCATCTTTCATCTACAAAACAGTCCTGAGAAATAGGTATCATTTTGAGTCCTGTTGGATAAATGAGGAAATACAAGGAACAAAGGTGTTAATGATTTTGTCCAAGATCTCAGGATTACTAACTGGTAAGGTTGGGAATCAAACCTCAGAGGTCTGAGTCCAGAGAATAAACCTTTAGCCACTAGATTTTTCATTGAAAAACTGAGCTACTTTACTGTTGATATGTGCTGTTACACAAACACGTCATCTAGAATAATTGTCCTCCACTTCTTCGCTCACTTGACATTGTTAATACAGCCTTCATTCCAGTTGTAGCCCTTGAGTGGTTGTGCTAAAGAACTTCAGTGCTTTCTGTCCACCAGCGTGTGGTAGGGAGTTCACAGCAATACCATGTTCATTCTTCACAGCAAGGCTTTACTGATGAGGAAATGAAAATTCAGAGTTCTATGACTCAAGATCACATGGCTAGTGAAGGATAGAGCGTGGTTTCAACTCCAGACCTGACTGACTCCAGAGTCTGTCCTTTCCTGCTATATCCTACTGCCACTCATATGTTTTCTTTTTAGGACTTAGAGATAAAGCCTTATAACATTATTCTATTTTGGCTTAATTTGGTTTCAGTCAACATCGTTCTGTCCTTTGGATTCCTCCTCTGCATTGTTCTTTCCCAATGCATAGCTCCTACAGAAGGCTCTCAGATGGAGAGCATGTAAGCATTTGCAAACATAATTCCACTTTCTCCATGATTTTTCCTGGGCTCTGGGAATCACCAGGAGGGGGAGGGATACTATTTTACAGTTTTGATTCTGTTCATGGGATTCTGAGAGATTATGATGGAATTCACAGTCTTCACAACTGAATCTACCATGACTGTAAGTTCATGTATAGCCACGGGAGATGCTTATAACCACAGAATTTAATGTGACATTAGCGAATACCAATTTTTAGGATATTATAAGTCTCTCTGCCATAAAAAGGAAGTTGTACTTACCCATTTTTATTGTCTCAAATTGCTGGGTATCTCTCTGAAGGAATGTTGATATTTCTATGAGGACTTTAAGCCTTTCAAGCATGAAGGTACAATAGTATTATGTAGTAACTATCTTACGTGGCATTATGTAATAATTCTAGGAGGATCTCCGTGGAAAGAGGTGGCTATCAGAAGTCTTACCTTTGAACATTATTTACATCAGATTTCTTCATTACCTATTTTGGAGGAGGGGAGTTTATGATCAAAATGAGAACCTCCTGGGAGCTTCTCTTACATGAGAAGAAATGAGACACTAGTTTTTTCACACAAGATTTTTTTCACACAGGATTTTCTCTGGGATTAGCTTTGCTGTTCAGTTTTCAATACATTTACCTGACAGAATTCGGGTAACAGCTCAAATTTACCAGTGCCTCAACCATATTAAATTAATTTTTGAACTGAAGTGGTTTGCTGTTAATGAAAATCAGTGTGGGAATTTTTAAACCATGTGCCACGCACTTCAAAATGAAATTGCTAATAAAATGCTAACAGTAACTTGACAAGAAAACCATTACTATCTGAATTTTATATGAAAGCCTGAAAAATAATTCACCAAAGTCAAACAACTACTAATTAGCAAATCCAGAGTTCTACTCCAGGTTTGACTGGCTCAGAACTTACCTTCTTTTCATCGCATAGTGTGTGGGTATGTAGTCAATAAGATTTAACAGCATTAAGATCAGATTATCTCTCTTTTCAGGGAATTAGTTAACAAAATGTTTCTTTATGGGAAAGTATCAGTGATACACCATATTGACTAAAATAGTCTTCAGTTAAATAAATAAGTATTTATATTAATTGGCCTAGAACTCTCTTATCTCTAAGGCTGAAAAAATCAGTCACTATTGATCATTGCCTGAACGGAGCCCATAATACACTGACATATTTGTGGGTAAGTTAGTTATTATAATGCGGCTTAAATTCTAAGCAATAAACCCAAACCAGGAAACCATGGAAAACATTCTTGTGAGAATTGTTGGATAATTACGAAGGTAGATATTTGACTGTGTATATAAAATGAAAATAATTTAGTGAGGTGTCTATTCTGGCCATGATGAAAATAAGTCGGGTCTTGTTGCTAAGAATATTATATTCTAATACTCATACATGTACGAATCCATCTATCCATCCATCTATTCTGGTAGAGATTCTGCAAGAATGTGCAATTTATTTGAGGGTAGAATTTAATAGCAGATGCCTTCCTAACAAGTATATTATCTTTTACTAGGAGTTTTCTAAACGGACAGAAGGTATTGCAGTCCAGGCTGAGAATCTTGTGAAGGAAGCTTCCGAGATACCACTTGGGCCCAAGAATAAGCAGCTGCTTCAACAGCAGGCCAAGACAATCAAAGAGCAAGTCAAAAAATTAGAAGACACACTTGAAGAAGAGTATGTGCTTGACAAGTCCTAAACTTTCTTCTCTGAGATAAAGTTTCATACAGCCTTTCCTGTCTATTGTATTCAAAACATTCTTTTAAAATCTCAAAGTGTCTGTGTATTTCAGCATGTTTTGAGGAAGCAACTCACAGTTCAACAGGAAGTGTCACCAAGACAGAAAACCATCATCTATATAGCAGAGCAGAAACAGTATGAGGGATGTGGTTTTGGCATTGTAAACCGATCTTGTTCATGAGAAAGCCATATCTATTAAATTCTGTGGCCTTCGTACAATCTCAAAAAAAGAACCAGTATTTAAGATAATTTTTGTACTGCATTATTCTGCTGTCACCAGTGAGGAAGAAGAAGAGACACTTTTGTTGTGTAAATGCTAGGCTTAAATATAGATAACACAGACCAAGTGTCTCCATCTCCAAGAAGTTTCCAGAGCTTGTTTACAATGCCTCAATATTTGAATTGTCACTGATTGATATACTAGTTCCAAAACTCAACTTCAAAAATTTATTTTACTTTTAAACATTTAATATTGCCTATGGTATGCTATTATGTACAAAATAAACACACAAAAAATCTGGAGGGGGAAAAATGTGTGAAGATACGGCCAACGTTCCTCAAAATAATATGGCTGCATATTTTTATTCAAAGTTCTTTACGGGCAGATCACGAACACCTATTATTCTTAAGATAGAGGACATAATTTCTAAGGTGAATTTTAATATGTGAAACTTGTTTTGAATACTAGTAACACCTTGAAATTAACATTGTACATCTGCCTAAACTTTAAAATTTGTTAAATAGTCTAAAGGAAATTAGGACTTAAAACTTTGAGAACTTTATTTTAAATACTATCCACCAAGTTATGGAAAAAAATGAAACTTCGAGTTTGCTGGAAAAGAAGCTACTTTTATTAGCAATGCCCATTTGAATCTGTCTCCTATGACAACTTGCAACATAACTTAGTTTGCATTACCTGTACTGATGAGAGCATTAGGCACATCCAGGGTATACATTTGAGACTGCAATATTATTTAATTTGACATTCAATGATGCCATTGCATTCTTCTTGATGTCTTCAAGTGCCTTTTGGTAAACAGGGAAATTCTTTCAGTTTTTTTTTTAACCCAAGGACTTACTTATCCGTTTAATGATACACTGTTAGTTTCTTAGTCTTTTTTTCTAAACTAAAAGCCATAATCACATGATTATATACGCATAGCTAATACAAACTGAATATCTATAGTTGAAATTTTGTTCACTAGATTTATAAGAAATAAAGCCCAAATTTTCTAAAAGCAGTTAGGGTGCTCATGTACAAGAATGTATAAGAGTCTTTTGGAATCAAGACTGTACAAACATCTAAGAATAGCTACAAATCATTATAGATTATAAATTGCAGGTTTAACTCTAATGATAAAACAGTTCCTGCAAGGCAGCATGGGATTCAGATTAAAAGCTCTATCTTGATTCATAAAGATGCATTTTATAAAGATCTTTGAGTATAGAGCATCCTTGCAGATCTCTGCTCTAAGAGCAAAAGGAGCTTGTCCACAAAATCAAGACTGCTAAAAGGCTCTGTGCACTGGAATCTATGTGGGCGGCTTCTTGAAAGTCCTGGCAGCTACTGGTCATGTGTAGAGTTTACCTAGATTATACCTGGATTCAAACCCCTTTGGACCCAGCAATATTTTGTTCGAAGCACAGTTCCTTTCATAACATAGTGTAGATACTACCTCGTTAAATGCTCATTCTCAGAGGAGATAGATAGGAAGACATGAGGACTCAGTACTCGGGTAGAATGTGCATTT
Organism: Leopardus geoffroyi; assembly: GCF_018350155.1. NCBI lineage: Eukaryota > Metazoa > Chordata > Mammalia > Carnivora > Felidae > Leopardus > Leopardus geoffroyi. The sequence goes on along the minus strand of NC_059332.1, from coordinate 137,443,229 downwards.
TTTTCCTGTTCCAATAGTTTCAACTTGGACATGGTCACAAGTGTCTTCACTCTCTTTTCATCTGGTAATTTAAAGGAAACTGTACTGTTGTTTTCTATTAAAATACTGCATTTTCTTTACTTAATTTGGTTAATTTTAGTATTAAAACCATGGAAATGGTGAAAAACAAGTGGGATCATTTTGGCAATAATTTTGAGACCCTGTCCGTCTGGATAACTGAGAAAGAAAAAGAACTCAATGCCTTGGAAACTTCATCATCTGCCATGGACATGCAAATCAACCAGATTAAGGTGACCTGATCACACGTTACGTTTATAATCCATGTCTAGCTTTTAAGAACTCCTTTCTTACATTTCATCAAATGCTAGTTGGCCCCACGTCAAATCTCTCATTGCTATGTGACTCTATTAAAATTCAATTCACACAAAATGATGAGCTAAGAGGTCTTGATTGATACTGGGCAACACTTTATAGTTGGAATTATGTATTACTAGTTTCTGACTTATGCATTCAAAGTCAGCATTGTGTGCAATATCATTAAAATGTTTTTATGGTTACATTATTCTTTTCCTTGATTTTGAATTAACCCCACTGGAGTGTTCTGTTGATTCACTTATACAACATGAAATGTATTCATCATTTACAACTGTACTTTGTAAGTATTGTTCCAAATGTCTAGCTCAAGTATTAGTGGCAATTACCCTCCCAAACCACAAGGAGGAGAAATGACTTTCTCTGTAGGTGAAACAATCAGACTCTACTGCTCTAATGCTTTCATGTATGAAGGCCTTTGGGCACAAACTGAGATGCCCTGATACTTTAGCTCTCCCAGCTCTAAAATAACCATGTGCATAGACTGTCACTATTCACTTCATTCACATAGTTTAAGAAGAAAAGGGCTGAAAGACGTGAATTCTCTGTCTTTGATACATGTTTTACACGACACACTTACAAAATGCAGCCACTTCTTTTTCTATCTAATCTCATGTTTTTGGAAGGGGAAAACCCACTGCCATTTCATTCAATTAAAAATAGGAATATAAATACCAGGGTATTTCACAGTGTGGCTCAGAACAAGTCATTCCCGTGTGCGCTGCAGAAGGGTGCGATGGTGCTTAGCTAAGCTCACATTACCGTGCAGATTATCCTGGTTTACCACACATCTTTTGCACTCAAGGCTATGTGGAATCTGGTGTATGGAATCTGTTAATGTCTTGTGTGGTATACCAGGGAAAATAGATGCCAATCCACTAAGAAGTATTCAAGAAATATGTTTAATCTCTAACGCTGTTTTTAAAAGTTATCATTTAACCCTTTCACTACATCCTAAGAAAACAGGGAATAGCACATTTAAATAGTTTTATCAAAAATTTTCTTTCAAAAACTTTTGACATACCCTTTTTAATTTGCTTATTCTTGCCATAATTCATTTTATTGTTATTTCAACCTTAATTCATTTCCAGGACTTCTGAACTATATCAATGATCAAATGTCATCACCTCTTTACTCTTTGGGAAATGAAATGATTACACATTTTATTTTTAAATATATAAACATTCAATTGTAGATTTCCATGTCGTTAGATTAAAAAGACATTTTAATATTCCAATATGGCATTTTGGAAACTGTCTAAAATGTATCAAATGAATATGAATAATAGAAAAAAGTTTTTGCTAGAAATAAGCAAAGATGGTGTGGAATACATTAGTACTGTGGATTTAGGCTAATAGGTTCACTTTCTGTTTCCAAACCAAAGATGATATAGGAAATATTAGAAATAAGGTAACACTTGTCATAGCATTTCACTTGAAAACAACCTTAGGGTTAAACTTTATGAAGTATTTGCATTGTCACAAGGATATTTATCTAGAAGCCCACTTTTATGTTTCATTACATGCTATTCTAAATTGACTGATTTTCCTATTCTTAGTTGATAATTTACAAAAGATACACTGGGTCCATCTTCCATCTACCCTTTTTGGATTAGAATCCAACAGTATGATTACATAGTTTGCATTTATGAATTTGTTGGTGACACGTATTACTCTAAAATCTAAGAACTTCGGTCTTAATGAAGATTGCTTCACTGAGACACCCAAAACCCTTTTTGGCACCTAGGGGACGTAAATACATATTTGTTGAATTTATGAGTAATTTTTCTACAACATATCACCTTGAAAAACAGCAAAACAAAGAAAGGTTGTGTTCATGTTCAAATAACAAATCTCTATTAGAGATACCACTGTAGTTATGCATATGAAAAATAAAAATAAATAAGTGATGAGCACCTGGCACTAATCTGATGTAAATTATTCCTGATTGTCTCATCTAGGCAAGTTATTTCTGACTGTTGTCTCACATAGACATAAGTCACACATTTTTTTTTTCCCTAGGGTAGTTGTATTCTCCATTTAACTTACTTGAAACTGAGACTTGCCTGAAGTTTTGGCTTTATTTGATTGGAAGATTTGGCTCTTTTTCTCAGAGGAATCATGTTCATTCTCTTACGCATAAATAAGCCTCTATGTATATGATAGACATATCTCCTTCCCGCACCCACATCCTTAGTGGCCATCAGTGCTTTTCACGTGTTAGCGAATACATAAAGGATCGTCCCGCTCCAAATGGGAATTATAGTCTAGGTGCTTCACTGTAGAGGCCACAGCTAATGGGTAAGGCAGTGGTTCAGAGTGGAGCCCGCATCAGTAGGAGCAGCAGTGCCCGGGTATTTGTAAGAAATGCAAAGTCTAGGCCTCACCTTAGACCTGCTGAGTCTGAGTCCCTGTGGATGGGGCCAGGTGATCCTAATATCTTCCAAATTTGGAAACCACTGGCATAAAGACTAGATGATAAATTTGAAAAGGCTGGTTTTAGGTAAGAGTGGAATCAGAAAAGCTTTTGCCTTGGGAAAATATGAAATACTCAACCAAGTTAGAGGGAAATTGAGTGAATGTCAATACTAGCATTTCTATGAGTTATTGGAACACAATGCTCCCCAGATCCACTGGTTACAAGGCATAACTCACAGGATAAGCGGGAATTCTCTGTACCTTTAGAGAGACTTCCAGTTTTCGGTAAGACATGAACTACAAAAATAAAAAAAAAAAAAAAGAAATACAGGGACATCTCTCTGCTCACTTCACTGCAACAGGAGTAGGTATTTCCCTTTATTCTCTATGCAGGGAGCACTACCACCATCAGTTTGTATTTTTCAGACACCCTACACATCTCTCCTCCCCAAATAAGGTCAGGAAACATGATGTTTGTTCATAGTTGCTCTCTAATAGCCCAAGTATGTTGAAATGTCAGCTAAGAAAATCTCTCCTAATTTTCTCTCTGTGCAGATAATCTATTATTTCAGGAAGACAAGCTTGCTCAGCCTACATTGTCATTTTTCTTGTTTTAAATATTAGGTCATAATTCAGGAAATAGAAAGCAAGATCGGCTGCATTACAGAGCTAGAAGAAGCAGCTCAGTCTTTCGCTCAGTTTGTCACCACTGGAGAATCTGCTCGCATCAAAGCCAAGTTGACACAAATAAGAAGGTACTGGGAAGAACTCCGAGAGCATGCGCAGTGTTTGGAAGGAACAATCTTGGGACATTTATCTCAGCAGCAAAAGTTTGAAGAGAATCTGAGAAAGGTAAGAATGGGTCTGTGCGTGCCAAAGTTACTATTGCCTATTGCATTTATAATGAAATGCAATACATAGTCCAGAAAGAGTAGACTAAGGGAAGATACAATTTGCCAATCATTTACCAAGTTGTCAATGATGACCAACTCTTTAACTATCCACGGGGTTCCTTTGTTGAGGTAATATAAAAATATAATTATACATTGTGTTCAGATTAGGCATTAAGGCTTATCTATTCCTTTCAAACAGTGGGACACATCGATTTTAGATTTTTTAAAAAATATATCTATATATAGTATCATTATATTGAAAGTTATCCAGAAAGATAGGCATGCTGCTTCCTCAATAACTTTTTCTTCTTTGACATGCATTTTCCCCACCATTATTTTTGTATTTCACTAATGTTTTAGATCCAGAAGTCTGTGTCTGAATTTGAAGATAAACTTGCTGATCCAATTAAAATATGTTCTTCAGCCACAGAAACATACAAAATTCTCCAAGAACATATGGTAAGAGGAATCTGATAATTCCTGCTTGAAAACATAGTAAATATTTTTATGACAGTTAAACTTGAAAGGATTTTTATGTTACTTGGGGAACGATACAGATCAAACATACCTCACGTAACACAGGAAATATAAGTACGCAAGTAAGTCTTTATTAAAAAATTCATATGAAAGGAGTATTCATTTACAATGTATTTCTCATAATTAAGACATGTAACTTTTTCTGATTATAGTTTTAGTAAATTCTGTTACTTCTTGCAGGCATTATAAAAAATTAAATGTGCATAAAAAAACTGCATGTGCATAGAAGATTTTAGATTCTAACTCACTACACCCAGAGGTGCAAAGAATATGTTCTCACTAATCTTCCACTGATGACTAGTTTTTTTGGTCTGGTGCCTGAACTAGTAACTACTGTGAGGTGTTCTGCAAAGGAACAGACAGATGCCTTTGGTAAAATTTAGGGGAAGGAGCCGAGGGGGAGAATCAGGCATGAAAAAAAGCTTAAAAGAAATGTGTTAATTAATATATATATACACATTGTCCCTATATATATGCATGGATGCACACATATAATGTGCCTAGGGCAGGGGCTACAGTGATAGAAAGCAAACAGTTGACAAAGGAATACCTGCAAAGGGGAGTGGAATTTATATCATTTGAATACTTAAAATAAGAATGCATTTTTTTAGGGCACCTGGGTGGCTCAGTTGGTTAAGCAGCCGGCTCTTGGTTTCAGCTCAGGTCATGATCTCACGGTTTTCGAGTTTAAGCCCCACGTCAGACTCTGTGCTGACAGCATGGAGCCTGCTTAGAATCGTCTCTCTCCCTCTCTGTCTCTGCCCCTCCGCCGTTCACACTCTGTCTTTCTCCGTCTCTCAATAAATAAATAAACATTAAAAAAAAATAGTTGGGGCGCCTGGGTGGCGCAGTCGGTTAAGCGTCTGACTTCAGCCAGGTCACGATCTCGCGGTCCGTGAGTTCGAGCCCCGCGTCGGGCTCTGGGCTGATGGCTCAGAGCCTGGAGCCTGTTTCTGATTCTGTGTCTCCCTCTCTCTCTGCCCCTCCCCCGTTCATGCTCTGTCTCTCTCTGTCCCAAAAATAAATAAACATTGAACAAAAAAATTAAAAAAAAAATAGTTAACTAAGTCAATAACTGAGTACCAGAGACGATAATATTCTATTTTTTCTAACATTTAGACTTCTTAAAGCAGATTATTTTTTTCTCTGTCATCATTTATGATCTGTACAATGAAGATATTGAAAGAACACAACTCTTAAGATTCTTATGAAGATTAAATGCGTTTATATGAAATGTACATAACATCGAGGCACCGTTATTATCACTTCTGTTAGCAAACATGTCAGCTATATCACTCCCCATATATTTTTGATAGAGATGATTGCATGTTACATATAGTTCTTACAAATTAAACAGAGCGTGTTTTAAAATATGTATTTGGCATAAAATGAATAATAATTTTCACAAATTATCTGCATCGTTAAGGGAAAGTTGAAATTATTCAGATATACAGCAATAAATTCTTATTTGGGGAAAAACCTTTCCATTTTCATTTTTGACTTCTATATGCATGAAGTAACTCACTGACATTGTCTTGCTGAAGATCACGGACAGAGTCATTTTTATTACATTCCTGGTTATCATGACTTAGGGAAAATTTGGGGTGGTGACGGGTCTCAAAGAAAGACGTAAGCCTCATTTCTTGATGTTGTGCTTCCTTTCCTTTCCTTTTGCCTCATGTCAGGATCTCTGCCAGGCCCTGGAGGCGCTGAACAGTGCAGTGACCACAGTCTCAGCCAGCGCCCAGAAGGTGGCTAACAGAGCCACCTCCTCCGTTCAAGAGGCCGCGGCCCTGCAGCAGAGGTACGAGGAGACACGGAGTCGGGCCAAGGAGAGGCAGGCTGTGCTCGAGAACCTGCTGGCCCACTGGCAGAGGTGAGCCACTTTCCTTCCCGAGTTGGCAGCATGGATTTCAACTGCCACTCGTAGGTAGGAAATTCTGGACCAGCTGTTGGGAAACAGTCATCCCAGTTGTAAACGCATCAACTCATGTGTCTAATATGGGAACATCTTGGTCTTTGTTAGATGATGAAGATCCCTGAGAGTGGAGAGGATATATATGTACCTTCGTATTACACAGATAGAAACGTGTGTACAAATACATATATGAACGTGAAGGGAATGGGCTTTTTATTCTTCTTTTGCCTTCATGTCTAGGAATAATGTAACCAACATTGTATTATTTGTAATGGTTAGTGTTGGACCCTGCAACTTTGGAAAGGTTTAGTTTTCTGGCATGATAATCTTGGATTAATTTGTTTCTCACCTCTGCTTTCTTTAGGCTAGAGAAAGAATTGTCAACCTTTTTAACCTGGTTAGAGCGGTGTGAGGCAATAGCCAGTTCTCCAGAAATGGACATTTCTGCAGACAGAGTCAAAGTAGAGAGTGAACTTCAATCAATACAGGCAAGTTTATGTTCACATTTTCTCTTTCCTTGACTTTGAGGGTTTCCCACACTCTTGGTCCTGCTGCCTTTCTGTTTTATTGTACACTGACATTGTTCATTAATCGCCCAAAGAGTCGCTCCTCAGAAGGAGAAGTCAGTCCCAGTGACTGTTTCCTGCCCTGAGGTTAGAGAGCAATCATCAGTCCACAATGAAAAACAAGTTCTTATTTTTTTAAAAATACACCATAAGGTGTTCTAAGAAGGGAAGTCACAGCTCTTTTTCTTAAAAATGACACAAAGATATCTGGCCACATAAAACTATTCCTATACATCTCTACACAGAACGTAAGTGCTATGTGGGTTAGGGGACCAGGAGGGGGCTGAAGGCTCTGAGATCCCTGCATCCGGGCACAGTATCTGCCAAACTGCCTCACACTGTGCTCTAACATTCCTTGTACATCCACACAGTCTGGCTGTGTGTGTTTTGTCCTGCTCAGCCTAGGTCCCAGTTCTGCTTTATGATCTTTCCTGCCATCCACAGGCTATGTACTCCTTCCTCTGAAACCTGTAGCACGTTTGCTTGTATCACACACATTGGCCTCATTCAGGAGGGGAAAAAGCATGGTGACAGGCATCTGCTATGTGCCACGCTACATTATAATCCCACTCAACGCCATGTTACGAGTGTTTATCTTCCATCTCGTATTAGATGGGAACCACAATTTTTATGCACCACTCACAGCACCTCAGAGATTCGTTGCCTGATTAAAAATAAGTCGTTCTGTGGCATGAAAACAAAATGAAGAGCCTTAAAGTTTCCCAGTTTGGGATATAGTCTCTAAAGGAAGAGGGAGACCATGTTCCTGGTACCCAGAATTCCATGTCTATTATTGTTAGAAATGCATTGTTTCTCTTTAGCAATAGCTTTTCTTTGATTCACTTGACCTCCTCCGTTTCTTCATCTTGAAAGCAATTCTGCAGAAAGAAAGTTGCCTAACTCAATAGAACTCAGACTTCAGAAAACGAATTCAGGACTTAGTAGCATTTTAAATGTTTCATTAAAGGTTAAGCAAATTCATTCTCAATCGGGTAATAAAAACTCTCTTTAGGCCTGGTCCGAATGACTTCTGTTTTGCAAAGCCTTTGGACAACAACCACCTGTGTCACATGGTCCTTCTTAGTTGATCATGCTGGGATGAGATCTACAATGTTTTCTGTTTCTTTCAGGCACTGCAAAACGAACTTGTATCCCAGGCCTCAGTCTATAGCAACCTTTTGCAATTGAAGGAATCACTATTTTCAGTGGCCTCCAAAGATGATGTGAAAATGATGAAACTACATTTGGAGCAGTTGGATGAGAGATGGAGAGATTTGCCACAGATAATTAGCAAAAGGTTGGGTTCTCTAAAAAAAAATAAATAAATTATATCATTCTTTTTTAAAAATGGTTAGCATATAAGGAAGAAAACAGAGTTTTGTTTGCTTTTACTTAACCAAGCTATTCAGATAAGTATAGATGGGGGAAAAATTACTTTATCATTTAAAAAATAAAAGTGCTCCAGCAAAGGAAATAGTCAACAAAACTAAAAGACAACCTACTGAATGGGAGAAGATATTTGCCAATGACATACCCAATGAAGGGTTAGTATACAAAATATATAAAGAACTTACAAACAAAATATATCAATATGTAAAGAACTTAATAACTGATACAACTCAACATCCAAAAAACAAATAATCCAATTAAAAAATGGGCAGATGACATGAACAGACGTTTCTCCAAAGACGTGGAGGCGGCCAACAGATACATGAAAAGATGCTAAACATCACTTATCATCAGAGAAATGCAAATCAAAACCACAATGAGACTATCACATGACATCTGTCAGAATGACTAAAATCCAAAACACAAGTGTTGACGAGGATGTGAAGAAAAAGAAACCCTCATGCACTATTGTGGAAATGCAAACTGGTGCAGTCACTGTGGAAAACAGCATGGAGGTTCCTTGAAAAAATTAAAAATAGAATTACCATGTGATCTAGTAATTCCACTATCGAGTATTTACCCAAAGAATACAAAAACACATTTGAAAAGATATATGCATCCCTATGTTTACAGCAGCATCATTTACAACAGCCAAATTATGGAAGCAGCCCAAGTGTCCATTGATAGATGAATAGACAAAGAAGACGTGGTGTGTATACAATGGAATATTACTCAGCCACGAAAAAGAATGAAATCTTACCATTTGCAACAACATGGATGGATCTAGACGGTATATGCTAAGCAAAATAAGTCAGTCAGAGAAAGACAGATACCATATGACTTCACTTATATGTGGAATTTAAGAAACAAAACAAATGAGCAAAGAAAAAAAAAAAGAGACAAAGTTAAGAAACAGATTCTTAATTATAGAGAACAAACTGATGGTTACCAGAGGGGTGGTGCATGGGGGAATGGGTGAAATAGGTGAAGGGGATTAAGAGCACTTATTGTGATGAGCACTGGATAATGTATAGAGTTGTTGACTCACTATATTGTACACCTGAAACTAATATAACCCTGTATGTTAACTATAGTGGAATTAAAATTTGTTTATTTATTTATTTATTTAAATGCTTTATTATTTATTTTTGAGAGAGAATGTGAGAGTGCTAATGAGGGAGGGGCAGAGAGAGAGGGAGACAAACGATCCAAAGGGATTAGCACAGAGTCCGATGTGGGGCTCAAACTCACAACCTGTGAGATCGTGACTGAGCCCAAATCAAGAGGCTTAAGGGACTGAGCCACCAAGGTGCCCCTGGAATTAAAGTTTTTAAAAAAGAAAGAAAAGAACCTTAAAGTGCTCAAAAATTAGCATTTCTGATGAGCCTCAGTCCAAAATTTCAGTCTTACATTTAGGGCAAATGATCAAACTGGTTGAAATATATCGAAACAGGAAGGGTTGCTCATGTTTGTATTGTTTCTGCCCAAGCTGTTTGTGTACAGGAAAAAAATGGTAATTAGAATTTTGCCTCACATGGTATTCCTCCACTGAGGCAGTCGCAGTGTGGTGCAGGGCTGTATCAGATGAGGTCAGAGAAGTTGACTATGTGGGTCCCTCATAGACCACAATTTTGGTTTTGGAGTTCACCTTCCTAGGTGCTACAGGAAATTGCCTCCACGTTTAAGCTTGGCAGATAATGTTCTGGTTATATTAAAACCATTCCTGGCTGTTACCTAGAGAGCGAATTGTAGGGTCTTGATTTGTCATTGTATGTATGACCACATCACTGTTGCCCTCGTTTAAACTTACTGCAAAAATATGTCATTGTCTTTTTCTGTTCATCTGCGGGACGTTTTAACTTTTAACACCTTTCTCTACATAGGATTAATTTTCTTCAGTCTGTGGTCTCTGAACACCAGCAATTTGATGAACTGCTGCTTTCCTTTTCTGTCTGGATTAAGCTATTTCTCAGTGAATTACAAACTACTTCGGAGATAAGCATAACAGACCATCAGGCAGCATTTGCTAGGCACAAGGTAAAGTGCATTCTTTTAAGATCAAAGAATTTATTCATAAAAGAGAGTCCTTGAATTATAAAGAAAAGCACTATTTTTTTAAAATATCCAACCATTTGACAGCAAGTTAACCTTGCATTCATATGCAAATGTTTTAATAATTGAGCATATGGGTCCAGGCAATGTGTTATGCAGATCAATTAAGCAGATAAAACCACTTCAGATAAAATAGGCAATCACCTTAAGACACTTACTTCGAAAAATGATTTCTAGGGTAAAGGGACAAGAATGCTCATTTTTAAACTTCTTGGTTTGTTTTGTTCCAATGTTGAAAACAAATGTTGCAGGATTTTTTACCTTAAGACCCAGGGTTCCTTGTCTCGCTGCTTTGAAGAATGAAGAGGTGGACACAGAATAAAATGAGCAGCAGGCACAAGCTTATTAGAGTTTAAGATCAGAAAGTAAGAATAGTATGAAAGCTCTCTTTAAAGAGAAGGGGCATTCATGGGGCGCCTGGGTGGCGCAGTCGGTTAAGCGTCCGACTTCAGCCAGGTCACGATCTCGCGGTCCGCGAGTTCGAGCCCCGCGTCGGGCTCTGGGCTGATGGCTCAGAGCCTGGAGCCTGTTTCCGATTCTGTGTCTCCCTCTCTCTCTGCCCCTCCCCCGTTCATGCTCCGTCTCTCTCTGTCCCAAAAATAAATAAACGTTGAAAAAAAAAATAAAAAAATAAAATAAAAAAATAAAGAGAAGGGGCATTCAAAAGTGAATGGCCGAGACTAGGGGCACCTGAGTGGCTCAGTTGGTTGAACGTCCGACTTCTTTCCCTATCATACTAATAGTGAATTCCAATGCTTTAATGATACAGTTTTTCTGAATTACTCTTTAGCCTGAAAGTTATATAAAATTCACGATTTATTTTCCTTATTTATAAATTATATATAATATCCATCCTGGCATAAAAAAATATTTAAAAAATCAGATATTGATCAAGTATTGGGGTAGTTGGAGATAAGCTACATAATAAACTTATAACAATATTTAATGATAAAACATTTAATATTTATTGAGTGCTCACTTTGTGCCAGCTTTGCTAATCGGATTTCCCCAGAGGAATAGTACTTGCTCATATCGTTATGACCTCAAGTAGTTTTATCACTTAGAGCAAGATGCCCACTGAAGTTGGGCTCCTACCCTAGAAAGAGACAGGGAGATGGGGGCACTATCTTCCTTCATGATTATATTTCAAAAGTGTTACCAAACTGAAAAGAGTTCATTTGCCATCATGCAACAGAAAACCAAATACCATAGCACTGGGCTTTTGCAGAGGGAAAGATTTATTGCCAAGCACAGAGATAAGAGGCTGGCTCAGATTTGTCTCCCCAGAGGATTGGGGTTGGGTGCATTTAAGGATAAGGAGTTAAGATGGATATAGGGGAAAAGGGAGGTATTCTCCTTTCTGAGCTGTGCATTCAGGAATTGTGTCTTTCATGGGACACATGTTCATTAGGTGGCGGTGTGAGCATGACCAGCTGGGGGAGATGGAGGGGTATATCATCATAGAGGTTACTCTATATCACTTTTGGTCCCTTCTGCACAACTGCAAGGATTCTTCCCAGCTTGCTCTAGTCTTTGCTCATCTGTGGTCACTCAGCTTCTACAACAAAACAAGCTCATAAATCAGTCACATCAACCAGAGTTTCCTTAGGGTAAAGCCATCAAGCATTTGTTAACTCAGTGTGTTGGTTTGGAAAGGATGTCTCCCATGTTCCTGAGAAACATTCTTGGGTTGTAACTGTACAGAAACTTTTAAAAAGATTTCTATCTCAAAAGGGCAGAGAATGAATTTGTAAATTCTCCTAAGTCAAGGCTCAAAGAAGCTTTCTAAAGTATAATAGTCAAGCTGAGGAGAATATTAAGGCCATTGTGGTCAAGATTAAGATAGTAATTTCTCTTTAATGGGAGCCATGCTGAGATTGTTAGCAATGCTCTAAGAGATTTCAAACATGATTTATTGTGAGCAAGTCAGATTTCCTATACAATAGTCTCATGGAGTTCATATTCATTTCTGTAAAGGAGGGAGCTAAAACCTGTGTATTTTCATCTGCTTCACCCAGTGCCTCTGACGAGAGGCTAATCTATTCCTATTATTCTTTCCTACAACTCTGTTAGAATTAGCTTTAGTGTGTGTGTGTGTGTGTGTGTGTGTGTGTATTAAAATTTTCAGACTACAATATATTTTATATATAGTATATATATATAGTATTGTTATTATATATATATATATATATATATATATACACACACACATATATATGTATATATACATGAGAGAGAGAGCAAGGGAGAGAATTGTTAAAAAACAAAAATTTAACTGAGTAAATCTGAAGATCTAACTGGCTTTATTAAATAATTTGTGAATCAGGCAGTATCCCTTCCAGCAAATAGGAAGGAGCTCAGAGGGGTTGTACAAAATGGAAGGTTTTCCCAGGAAGGAAAGTGGGACAAGGAAGTTCTTAGCAAAAGAAAAGAAAAGATCCTTTCAGGCAAGGTCACTTTCCCTTAGGGGTTGAGCTGGGGTCTTATCTTGTAGATTACCTCATCTTCCTTGGATGGGGGAGGAGGGAGGAGAGGACCCTTGTGACAGATTACCTCGTGGCCAGAAAACTCCTGACTGACAAGTTAACACTATATTTCTGGAGGGGTCTGAAACTGCAGTTGGGTTAAGTATGAAATGCCAGTTTGGTGACATGACCTACCATAAGTGACTCCGTTATGGGCCGGTGATTTGTTTTTTGACTATAAATATAAAATAGTATTATATATACTGTAATATAGTATTTATATATTATATATACTAGAACTATGTATATACATATATATTTTAAATCTTCCAAATTATGCATATATATGTATGTATTTATATAAAATTTCCTTTTACTATTTCTGTGCATGATGACAGTCTTTTCCACGGAACAAATTAGTTTCAAATCAGAGTTGTGTTTCACGTGAAACATATAGACGAGAAAATGGGAAATTTTAACAACGTCTCTGAAAGATTCACTATAGATGGCCTTTAAATCCTGCACCATCCGTTGCATTTAAAATGTGTCTTTGTTAATTGTTTTTTTTTTTTAAGTTCATATATTTATTTTTGAGAGACAGACAGCACAAGCAGGGTAGGGGCAGAGAGAGGGAGAGAGAGAATCCCCAGCGGGCTCCGTGCTGATAAGCACAGAGCTTGAGGCCGGGCTCGAACTCACAAACTGTGAGATTGTGACCTGAGCCGAAATCAAGAGTGGGATGCTAAACGCCTGAGCCACCCAGGCGCCCCCATTTAAAATGTATGTTGACACCACAAATCCTGAATATGTCCGTGTCATTAGCCACAGGGTATCTGAGCCACCAATACCCCTCTCTTCCCTTCCAGGACCACGAAGCGGAAGCAGAGAGCAAAATGGGAGACTTGCAGAGGCTGCGGGATCACCTGGCGAAGCTGGGGGCTCTGGGTCGAGCTGAGGACCTCCACCTCCTGCAGGGCAAGGCTGAGGACTGCTTCCAGCTGTTTGAGGAGGCCAGCCAGGTGGTGGGAAGGCGGCAGCTTGCCCTGTCCCAGTTGGCTGAATTCCTACAGCGCCACGCCTCTCTGTCAGGGGTTCTCCACCGGCTGAGGCATACGGTGGAAACCACCGACAGTATGAATAAGACACAGACTGATTTATTAAAAAAGGACCTAAATCGTGCGATTCAGGATGCCAAAGCATTAGAATCTACGGCCGTCAGTCTCGACAGCATTCTCGCCAAAGCCCAGTACCATCTTAAAAGTGGAAGTTCCGAGCAAAGGACTTCCTGCCGAAGTACAGCTGATCACCTCTGTTTTGAGTTAGAGAGGATCCAGAACCTTCTGGGAACTAAGCAGAGTAAGGCAGATGCCCTGGCAGTATTGAAAAAAGCATTCCAAGACCAGAAAGAGGAGTTGCTGAAAAGCATCGAGGACATCGAAGAAAGGACGGACAAAGAGAGGCTGAAAGAGCCTACGCGTCAAGCTCTTCAGCAGAGGTAGGAAGAAACCGCCGGGGCCAGCTGTGCGGTCTATTCTTTCTTTGTTCTAGAATTAACTCTCGTGCAACACTTTAACAGGATCGTCTTTAGCAACTTCTTTTAATATTCTGAGGGTAAAATTAATGACTAATTTGAACTTAAGAAGTACTAAAATTTAGGGGCGCCTGGGTGGCGCAGTCGGTTAGGCGTCCGAGTTCGGTTCAGGTCATGCTCTCAGGGCTTGTGCTCTATGCTGACAGCTTAGAGCCTGGAGCCTGTTTTGGATTCTGTGCCTCCCTCTCTCTCTGCCTGCCCCTCTCCCCACTGGCACTCTGTCTCCCTCTCTCTCAAAAATAAATAAACATTTAAAAAGAATTTAAAAAAAAAAGAAGTACGAAAATTTCTTTGGTTCCCTTAAGGATTTTCCTAAGGGCTGTGTCTGTGTAAGCCACTCTAAGATCTTATTTATAACAGACTATACAGATTATGTTATCTATTTTTATTTTCTTATTCACAAAAATTTTTTTTACTTATTATTTTTGAGAGAGTGAGCAGGGAGGGAGCAGAGAGACAGCGGGGAATAGAGGATGCAAAGCAGACTGTGCTGAGAGCAGAGCCCAAAGCAGGGCTTGAACTCACAAACCGTGAGATCATAACTTGGGTCGAGGCCAGACACTTAACCGACTGAGCCACCCAGGCGCCCCGTGTTACCTATTTTTAAACAACGTTTAGCTGTGAGGAGAAGGGCCTCGTCTGCTGTAGTGCAAATGAAGGCAGAGGATCCGAGTCGCTTTGTGGTTCTGGTGGTAAAAATCTGAGGGAATTCTTCCTGGTGGCAGCCAGCCCCTCAGAAAGACTGGAGCAACCTCATTAGCTGAGAGTGAGGGGCAGGATATTGGCGGAAAGAAAATGGTATGAAAGCAAATGGTGGAAAGAAAATGGAGGAAAGAAAAGTGGTTCTTCAGTAGGACATGGAAATGATGTCTCTGGAAGCTTGGTAAGGTTGGAGATTTGCAGTCCTTCACTTAAAGTGAAACCAGTCAGCTTGGCAGAGCAGTTTTCACCAACTACTTTTGACTGTTTGCTCAGAGGTATGGAGAAGGCAGGGAAGTGGGCTTAAGCTAAGGTGGGGTTTTGTCAGGTGAGTTTAATAGAGAACCGAAGGGATCAGGGGTATTTTTCTACCGTAATTTTGAAAGTAATTTTTTCCTCTAATACTATAACCTTCATCTCAATCTTATTTCTTCTTCTTCTTTTTTTAATGTTTACTCATTTACTTTCAGAGAGAGAGAGAGAGAGAGAGAGAGCAAGACAGCATGAGCAGGGGAGGGGCAGAGAGAGAGAGGGAGAGAATCCCAAGATGGCTTCTCACTGTTAGTACAGAGCCTGACGTGGGGCTTGATCTCCTAAACTGTGAGATCATGACCTGAGCCGAAATCAGGAGTCAGAGGCTTAACCGACTGAGCCACCCAGGTGCCCTCATGTTATTGTTCCTTCTTAAAAGTTTTTTTTTTTTTTTTTTTTTTTTAACGTTTATTCATTTTTGAGAGAGACAGAGACAGAGCATGAGTGGGGAAGGGGCAGAGAGAGAGGGAGACACAGAATCCAAAGCAGGCTCCAGGCCCTGAGCTGTCAGCACAGAGCCCGACATGGGGCTCAAACCCACGAACTGTGCCTTCATGACCTGAGCCAAAGTCAGACGCTTAACCGACTGAGCCACCTACGTGCCCCTTATTTTTCCTTCTTAATAGACCTTTTTCCCCACTATGTTCTCAGGGTCATTTCTCTTCCACTTTTTTCAGGGGGCAGAGAAACAGCTGAAATGTGTTCATACCAAGGTGTCCATAATCAATAAGGATTGTGCCGATCTTGCCAAGACCATTGTGATGTGCTTCCTTTTAACTGGAATCAAGCATTTAGCTTGATAATAATAGTAATAATAATAATAATAATAATAATAATAATAATTTAGTTAGATAATAATGGCTCTTGAGGCTAACACGCCTTGTGAGCAATAAGCTGACTAGTGTAACAACAAACTTACAAAAAGGAATACAATTTGAGATGGAAAAATAGCCTCCAGAGGAAAGACCAGATGAGGAGCCAAGTACAGCAAAAGAACAAAGAGCTCACCCAGGGAGTCAGCAATCGGGTTGGTGCTGCAGGGCAGAATGGCTCTCCCTGGCCTAATTAGGTTAGACAGACAGGAGATCCTAAGATTGCTGGAGAAGAAGGCCAGGACTGGGCTCAAGAGCCATGTCAATACCTCTAACACTGAACTCACCAAAATCACACAGATATCATAGAAAATGTTGCACTGAATTGATGGATTTATTAAGCTCCAACCATACTTCCGCTTCACTGTGCAACCTTGGGCAAATCCCCTGTCTTCTTGTAAGGTGCAGATAATGATAATGGCTGCTCTTAACCACTTCATTTGGGGAATTAAATGGAATAGTGCATGTGCACTCACTTTATCAACTCTACAGCACTACACCAAAATGCAAGAATCTATGAGTCCATGGCTGCCTCTACATGGCCACATTTTACAAGTGCTCAAAGAGTAATATATTAGGGACAAAAAATGAAGCTATTTTTATTTGAAATGAAACAACTGTTTTCTTAAATATTATTATTTTACATGAATTGGACCTCAGGGCACAGAAGGACTTTTTACCAAAGACCTTATGGTAAGGACTCACCTACGTTACCTACAAGTCCAGCCCTAGTCTTTCAAGTCTTATACTGTGAAAGCAAAATAGAAAGAGAATACAGACTTAATAGAAAGTTGATGATGAATAGCGAAAATGACTTTAAATGTTTCCTAAGGCAGAGTATGAATTCTGCAAATTTAAGTTTAAAAGGCATCATTCTCAGTGGAGGTACCTTAATTTAATTGCTGTGTTAAAAGTTTTTCTGGATATCTGGGACTCCTTGGAGGCTCTGTTAAGCGTCCAACTTCAGCTCAGGTCATGATCTCATGCCTTGTGGGCTTGAGCCCCGCGTCGGGCTCTGTGCTGACAGCTCAGAGCCTGGAGCCTGCTTTGGATTCTGTGTCTCCCTCTCTCTGCCCCTCCCCCACTCCCATCCTCACGCACGCTCGTGCACGTGCGCGTGCGCTCTCTCTCTCTCTCAAAAATAAATACACATTAAAAAATTAAAAAAAAAAAAAGTTTTTCCAGATAGCTATCGGTGTGCTTTATGGAGAAGAAATATTAGTTCTTACCTTTAATAAGTTAATAATATAATAACATTTTGATTCACAGGCTGAGAGTCTTTAATCAGTTAGAGGATGAATTGAATTCTCATGAGCATGAACTATGTTGGTTGAAAGACAAAGCTAAACAAATTGCTCAGAAAGATGTGGCCTTTGCATCTGAGGTCGACAGGGAGATAAACCGCTTAGAGGTCACCTGGGATGATACCAAAAAACTAATTCATGAAAAGTAAGTAAAAATCCTCTCAGTTGTTGTTTTCAACTTTCTATTTTGTGGCATTGGGCTGTTGTCTGTTGATTTGCGTTGGTGTGATCGAGTTGAGTATCTTTTGCCACCTTAGGTATTCTGTGTCTCTCATACGTTAAAAATTTAGTCCTACAAAACTTTATTGA
This sequence comes from Leopardus geoffroyi, assembly GCF_018350155.1. Taxonomy (NCBI): domain Eukaryota; kingdom Metazoa; phylum Chordata; class Mammalia; order Carnivora; family Felidae; genus Leopardus; species Leopardus geoffroyi. The sequence continues at coordinate 137,425,473 of NC_059332.1, read as the reverse complement.
GGAAGATGTCTTGAAATAACAATGGTAGGTGAAATGTAGCGCTTAAAAGCAGGAGCTGTCAACAATTACAAAGGGCTACTGTGAGAGTCTTAACCTCTGATTTTCTTTTTTTTGTTTTGTTTTCCTTGTTTATAATTAAGGTATGATATACGTATAATAAATTTCATCCTGTTAAGTGTATGCCCTTGTATGAGTTTAACACACATTCAGTTTATGATTACACACATACTGTGTAAGTATTACTATGATCAACTCTTGTATAATCATTCCACCACCTAAAAAAAAATCCCCCTATGTCTCATTGTGATCAACCCGTCCCCCATGTCTAGTCCCTGGCAGCTGTTGATCAGTTTTATGTCTCTGTAGTATTATTTTTCTCAGAATCACATACAAATGGATTTTTTCCAGTTTGGATGATTGTAAATAAAGCATCTATAAACATTCATAGTCAATTGGGTGCATGTGCCTAAGTTTTTACTGCACTTGAGTAAATACCTTCTATTGCTTAGCATAATGTACATTGTTATGTGTATTAATAACATCTATTCTTTTTTATAGCTGAATAATATTCAATTTAATAGGTGTACCACAGCTTATTCATTCACCAGTTGATGGATATTTGGACTCTTTCCAGTTTAATGACTATCAAAAAGCATCTATAAACATTCATGTTCAATTTTTTTATATACATAATTTTTTTTGTTGTATATTATAGATTATTAACGTAAGCTTTTAGAAAGTTAACTGTGTTGTAAAATTTTATTCCATATTATTGAATATTCCCTTAAATTGTGATTTGTTAGAGATTGCACAGTATTCAATTATAAGAATATATTAGAGTTTATTCAATTAATAGCCTATTTTGGGGGCGCCTGGGTGGCTCAGTAGGTTAGGCATCCAACTTTGGCCCAGGTCATGATCTCACAATTTGTGAGTTACAGCCCTGCATCAGGCTCTGTGCTGATGGCTCAGAGCCTGGAGCCTGCTTCGGATTCTGTGTCTCCCTCTCTCTCTGCCCTTCTCTAGCTCATGCGCTCTCTCTCTCTGTCAAAAATAAATAAGCTTAAAAAAATTAATAGCCTATTTTTAACATTTGGGTTATTTATATTTTTTTCTCCTATTATAAATAATGATGTAAAGAATATAATTTTACCTCAATCGTAGTGTACATCTTTTTCTTTGGAAAAATTCCTACATGTAGAATTGCCTGCTCAGAAACATTTTATACTTATAAACAAAAACTATCTTCTTATTTTCACAATTTTAAGAGGATTCAAATTCAATGAAAATTTATGTCATTGAAATGGAAAACAACATCCTCATGTGTATTTTACTTATTAAGCAGTGTTATTTTGTTTGTTTGGTGTGGGGGTTTTGTTTTATTTTGTTTTGTTTGCTTCCTCTTAATACTCACCACTATGATGCAATTAAACAACAAAAAAAATTTTAAAAAAACAAAGATTGTTGGTATCTACATAAGTTTTAGTTGTCAAGAACATATTTTTTCTTGTCATTGAGGTCACATATTTGTTTTAATGACTGTGCATTCTTCATTCACTGAAACAATTTGGCCATTAGAGTTGAGTTGGCTTGATCCGCGCTCCTTTGACCTCAATGGGTAGAAATACGGTTTCCGCTTGATTCCAGCAGCCATCTATGAATACATTTGTGTGGTTACATATCAAGTCCAATCATAGAGAATCCTTCCCTTTCATACATCGTAATAAATGATATCTTTTCTTTAATTATTATAGCCAGGGTCAATGCTGTGGACTTATTGACTTAATGAGAGACTATCAGAACCTGAAGTCAGTTGTTTCTAAAGTCCTAGAAAATGCCAACAATGTGCTTGCAACCAGAACTACTATAAAAGATCAGGAGGATCTTAAATGGGCTTTATCCAAGGTAATAATTCAAAATCTATTTATCTTAGGGGTGCTTGGGTGGCTCAGTCGGTTAAGTGTCCGGCTCTTGATCTTAGCTCAGGTCATGTTCCTGGGGTTTGTGAGTTCGAGCTCTGCATTGACTCTGCTGGCAGTGCAGAGCCTGCTTGGGACTCTCTCTCTCTCTCTCTCTCTCTCTCTCTCTCTCTCTCTCTCTGTCTCTCTCTCCCCCCCCCCCATCTCAGACTCTGCCCCTCCTCCACTCTCTCTCTCTCAAAGTAAATAAACTTAAAAAAAAAGATATCTATATAAGTTTTTTAAAAACGTATTTATTTTAGTAGACTTAGTAGGTCTTTTCACTTATAATGAATTCTCTACAAAACTCTTGTCAGTACATATAGAGGTAGAACATTCATGCTGACAAACTCAACTTGTTTTGTTTTGTTTTGTTTTGTTTTGTTTTAGGAATACTGATATCCTAGGATTCTAGCCATTCAAAAAGATATATAGTTCATTCATATCACTGGTTTCCGCATAAGGTCAAACCATGAAATAAATTTCTCAGAGGCAAATGGTTTTGAACACCTGACTTATCGCTGATTATTTTATTAATTAAAGAAACATTTATGTCCACAGCATGAAAGTGTCAAGAATGAAATGAGTAATAAACAGAAAGAATTGGATAACTTTACAAGTAAAGGAAAACAGTTATTATCTGAGCTGAAAAAAATTCACAGTAGTGATTTCAACCTCGTGAAAACAGACATGGAGAGCACTGTGGACAGATGGCTGGATGTAAGATAATCACCTGGATTGTATGAACAGTTTAAATATTCATATTTGTCTATCATATTTGGGGGTAAAGTATTCAGGGATGTGAATTTCATCTTTAGCTTTTAATGCTACAGGCAAAATGACATTTTTAAGAAAAACAATATTCACATAAAGTTTAGAATTAGTAAAAAAAGGTTATTTGATTTATTTTGTTAATATTCAGTGGCAGTTTTCTAGAATTTAACTTGGTAGCTTCAATCACAACGAATTTATAACTCTAAATGGTTTTATTCCCCTCAAAACTCTGAGATTATGGATAAAAATTGAAGAGTAATTTATAAATATCCTACAGAATATTGAACTATAATGTATAATCACTTAGAGTACTAAGACTATATTTGCATTGTATAAATCAGACTTGTAGTTTACATCCTTGGGTATTTGTTCTTGCTCTGTCATTTACTAGTTGTGTGACCAGTGAACAACTTGACCTCTCTGGAACTCTACATCTCAATCCATACATGTTTTGCGTTAACTTCCAGCTCAAAAACCCTGTGATTCTGTTGCCTTTCTGTTAACCTACAGTGCATTACTATTGATTAAATTACTTAAACTATATTACTAAAGTTAGATATTGATAATTGTGTACTATAATCAAATAATTAGAGAACTGCAGGAAACCTTACTTGCCTCCACTTTAAAAAAAAAAAAACAAAACAGGGGCGCCTGGGGAGCTCAGTCGGTTAAGCGTCCGACTTTGGCTCAGATCATGATCTCACAGTTCATGAGTTTGAGCCCCGCGTCAGGCTCTGTGCTGACAGCTCAGAGCCTGGAGCCCATTTCAGATTCTGTGTCTCCCTCTCTCTCTGCTCCTCCCCTGTTCATGCTCTGTCTCTTTGTCTCAAAAATAAATAAACATTAAAAAAAGTTTAAAAAGAGAAAAAAATCCTTGGTGTGCCTGGGTGGCTCAGTCAGTTAAGCATCTGACTGGATTTCGGCTCAGGTCACGATCTCACAGATCCTGAGTTCGAGCCCCACCTTGGGCTCTGTACTGACAGTGCAGAGCCTGCTTGTGATTTTCTCTCTCTCTGCCCCTCCCCTGCTCTCTCTCTCTCTCTCAAAATGAATAAACTTAAAAAAAAAAAACAAACATGCCTAGGGCACCTGGGTGGCTCAGTCAGTTAAGTGTCAGACTTCATCTCAGGTCATGATCTCACAGTTTGTGAGTTTGAGCCCCGTGTCGGGCTCTGTGCTGACAACTTAGAGCCTGGAGGCTCTCTCTTTCAATAATAAATAGACACTAAAAAAATGTTAAAAAACATTCTTACTACAGCAAGAGTATTAAGCAATAGTGCTTTACTTTAGACAAAGTTGGTTGTACAAAGTTGGTTGTTGTCCTACATATTTATTTATTCTATAAATATGTTCATGTCTAATTTATGTCCACTTTTATACTTCAGCATTACAAATAAAAGTGCTTATTGTGTTCCTTTCAAAAATAAGTATAATACTGCCCTAGATGGACCCTTATCCTAGAGAATATTATATTATAATTGACTCCAATAATCCTGTTCTTAGTTTCCCAACTTACAAATGAAAATCAAATGTCTCAGAAATTCAGTCAACTCTCCCAATGACAGAAACAATTTATGTAATAGTTAGCATTTATTTGAGTCAAGTGCACGAATTCTCTTATAATAATTTTTGTAAAACTTTGTTTTTCAGTGAGAATATAGTTTTTGATTGAGGAAGCATTGACATTTTTTAGCAATTTGGTGAGGCAAGGAGCATCTTAAAGCCTCAGACTAATAGTGACATGGCTTCTGTTTTCTATCCCAGGTATCAGAGAAAATTGAGGAAAACATGGATAGGCTGAGGGCAAGCCTGACCATTTGGGGTGATGTACTTTCAAGTAAAGACGAGATCGACGGATGGTCAAACAATTCTGTTCCACAGTTGGCTGAAAGCATCAGTAACCTGAATAATAGCGTCAGAGCAGAAGAATTCCTTAAAGAATTTGAGGTAAATTGACCACATCTACATACGTGAGCCTGTGAGCTCATTGACCAGAATACAAGAAAAATGTGTCCTTTTTTAAAAGTTCATTCTTTCTTTCAGAGACGCATATGAATGTTACAAAAGTCGTAACTATCTTTTGCTATTTACTAGAGACTTGACTAGGCAACGGATAAGACTTTTTTTTCTTTTTTTTATCACTTCTTAGTTGGGCCTCTAAACTTAAAATATTGGTAGAAAAGTAAAAGCCCATAAAATCTATGTTTTTTCCCATTTTTCCATTCATTTCAGACTATGGCACCTTCCTACCGGAAAACCAAATTGAAGGAGTTTGTAATTTAATCATATCTAGATTTTTTTTTTCATTCAAACAAGATGTTTACTGAGTACTTACCATGTGCTGAACACTTACCGTAGATGCTGGGTTCTTCTACTTCCCCTCTAGAAACGGAAGAAAACTGGAGATGGGAGTGTGACAGGCTTCCCCAGAAAGTGGCCTTTTAAAAAGCTCTAGTCACCAATTTATTTTAAACTTTTTATTTCCATTCTTGCATTCATTTACTTCTTCACTCATCGAATTCTTTTTTTTTTTTCTTAATGTTTATTTTTGAGAGAGAGAGACAGACTACAAACAGGGGAGGGGCAGAGAGAGAGAGAGGGAGTTACAGAATCCAAAGCAGGCTCCAGGCTCCGAGCTGCCAGCACACAGCCCGACGCGGGGCTCGAACTCACAAATTGAAAAATCATGACCTGAGCCGAAGTCTGATGCTCAACTGACGGAGCCACCCAGGTGTCCCCAGATTCTTAACAAGCATGTCAGGCACTCTTTTAGACACTGAGAATAAACAGTAAAACAGACAAAGCCCCTATCCTCATGGCATTTACATTATTTACATAACAGTATGTATGTGAAATGTGCAGTAGAAATTAGGCAGGGATGAACAATGAAGCAACGTCAGAGGAAATAGTGACGAAAGATAACTTGTTTCATAAAGCATATAGCCAACTCCTCCCCATGAGGGCAGACTGGTATTCACCATTGCATGCCTGGGTGTTGGTACTGTGCCTGACACACAGATGGAACATGACAGATAGATGATGAATGACTGCAGTCTGAAAAAACGTAGGTGAATCAACTGTATACCTAGGCTATCTAACCTTGACGCAAAGAGCTTTCTGGAGAGTCTTAAATCAAACACCTATTTCTAAGGGCAAACAGAAGTAGAGGAAATCAGCCCAACTTCAAGTGCAGTCAGGAGAGGGATACTACAGTCTCTTAAGATGTTATCTTTGACGTTAAATGAACATTACGGCTCAAACAGTAGTGTATGCCTGAAGAGGGCTTGTACCAGCTCTTAAAAAAATTATCAAAATTTAAAGAATTTCGCAGGCCAGGGTTAAACACAACCATCACGGAAAATTAAATTGTAGATAAGTTTACAGTTAATAGAATATATATTAAATTTATTATATAAATTTATATAATATATAAATTTAATATAAATACGTAGATTAAAATGAAGCTAATAAATACTTAAAACTTATAACTCTTAATTTCTGTTCTACACACAACTCTTATCTAGGCTCTTGAGTTATGGGTCCCTATTATACCTGCTTGGGGGACATGTGGTAGGATGTTGTACTGTGGGGCAATGCTTCCAACCCCACGTGCGGTGACATCGTGTTGTAGCTCAAAATGGGGGTAAATTTTGCAAGTCGGGGTCTCCTTTTTTGGGGGAGCCAATTATGTAACTGGCACACAGTACACTCCTACTACTGACCTCTGGGATCCAGGAAGCCAGTGGACATCAGCCCCACGTTCAGCGTGTCCAGCTTCAGTCACTCACAGAACTGGGTTTTTATGTTATTGGCTGTGTGGTATGGCAACGAATAAAATCAGTCAAGTGGGCTCAGCCCAGTGCCTCATAGTGAGTTGCTGCTGCAGTTCAAGAGAGACAGTGAGTAAGTGACTAGGTGTGATCTTTTAATTGTTCAGCCTGCTCCTGGAGGAAGCCAGTGGGCCTGACAATTAGTTCATCATGTCTTACTGGGTAAGCAGATTGCTTTCTGGGTAAGTAAATTACTTTCTGGACTGAAAGTTTGTTAGTGTCCTCCGCACACCAAAACATCATATTGAAGTTGAGAGGGATCCTTTATCAAAAGTTCCTTTGTGGCTCCAAATAAATAGTTACGTTTACAAGCATCTAATTTGTTCAGTAATGATTCTTGAACCATTTTTTTCTTTTTTTGTGTGTGTTAGTGTGGGTGCAAATACATTAAAAATAAAAAGGCAAAATATAAAAAAAGGCTTTTATTTAAAAAAACATTTTAAAATTTTACTTGAATGTTTCTTATGTATTACATATAGTTCACAGTTAATTAGGCACTCCCAATGTGTATGTGCTTTGAGATCCTTCCTCAAAGGAATTTCTCTGCCGTGGTAGCCAGTGATATTAACGCTAATGAATAAATGACAGTTATTGAAAATCCCCAGTGACTCAAGACTTTTTAGTTAGTGTTTAATTTTTTCCAGGAGCTTTTTTTTTTCCAGGAAAAGGGGATGGGGAGAAAGTTCTGCATACTCCCTCACACTGGAAGTGAAAGTTAATGATGGCATTTTTCCACATTCGTAAATAATGATAGACTCAGAAAATGAAACAGAGATTTTTTTTTTTTTTTTTTAACCCTGGCTTGAAGTTAGGACATCATGTCAGAGTTAACTCTTGAAATTATTAAATGCTGAATGTAATATGTCAATGTTTGGACGAGTTATGCTTTTCGTCTTTGTCTTTTATTTTGGCAGTCTGAAGTTAAAAACAAAGCGTTGAGATTGGAAGAACTTCATTGCAAAGTTAATGATCTTAAAGAGTTAACTAAAAATCCAGAAACACCACCAGACCTTCAGGTAAGTATTCAATCAGGTTTGTAATAACTACCATATACTAGACTCAACCTCAAATATAATCTCTAATATAATCGATATGTAATACAATAACAATAAATTTTATATGTCATATATATACAATATATATATTCTCATTATTATCATCATAATTCCAAGAAAACACACGGCTCTTACCATATATGGGGGTTAAAACATTAACATCTTTAGAATTCCTTGTGCTAGTATTAATAACACATTTCTGATATACATATTACATTTGTGTTGGAAGTGATTAGCATCCTTTTCCTTACTAAATTTTAGGAGTAGTATCATCCAGCTTGCCTAATGGACCATTTTACATCTGGACAGGAGCAGAAACCACATTTATGAATGTGGATATTCTTCTAATTCAGTTACCCAGTCGTTGGGTTAGGAGACATTGCCATCGCAAACCTCATTTCAGGGCTCTGCGTTCGGCACAGATCCACGGGGAGCATGAGGCAGGCCGGGGTCGACCAGGAAGTCTGAGCTACTTCAGTAAGGGGGTTGTAGAAACAAGTAGCATGGAGGGGGTGGGTTTCTCTTGGCAGCCAGCACCACAGGCTCCAGGCTAAGTGTTCCGCTGCCTTACTTTAACCTATGCGTTTGTTTCTGCCCTCAGGGATTTCCTCTACATTGTCCTTCTTCCTGTTGTGCCTTTGTCCTTTACTTACTGCCTCTTGCTAACCCGTCTGTCATGCTTGACTATACTTACCGCTCTGACCTGAGACTGCGTGTCCATCACTTAGCCTCACGGGTGGCTGATCTACATGGACCAGAATGTTAGAAGTTTCACCTGAGGCAACAAGAGGGAAAGGGTGCTAATAGAAAAGTGAAAAGGAGTGCTTATGCATGTTGCCTGTGTCAAGGATATAAATGGGCATCAGGGGGACTTTTGCAGAGTTAAGATGGAGGCAGGGCCTTGGGAGAGAGCTACCGTTGTCCTCTGCTTTCTCACCATCACCCCCCATCTCAAGGAAGAGGTATCGGGACACCTGTTCCTTACCTTAAAATAAAGGGAAGAGTTTCAGTGGTGTCATCTAGAAAGCATGACATGTGCCCCTGCAGTTGGTGGACGCCAGGTCTACTCTCTCATTCCTCCGAGAGACCTTAAGGGTGAGAGAGAGGCTAGCCAACTGCTGAGGTGTTTGCCAAAGGAGAAGTGATTATTTTGAGTGGTCTGCATCTCAGAATCATCTCTTGTGTGAATGCCAGAGTGTGACCTCTGGCCCAGAAGTGAATTATCAGAGGAAAGGAAAGGACAAAGCCTCAGTGCTTGCATATCTCAGGTTATCTGGGAAGGCTTTCTAGGGAGGGACAGGCCTCAGCAGCAAGGTAAAGAGATGCCCGCAGGCTGTGGAAGGAGAAAGAGCCAGAGAAGAGTGCATTGCTTGTATCTAGGCAATGTCAGTGGGAGGTCCCAGCACTGAGGGGAGTCTCAGAAAACCCCACAGAGGAAGGCCTGTGACAGGAGAGAATGCTAAATGTCACCTGGCCTAGGAGCACAGATGCCAGCTCACAATAGTTGTCAAAACTTTCAGAGCCCTTCCCCCACCTCCTGCTTGGCTACACCTGCAGGGTCAGAAGCTATAGAAAATGGGGAAATAGAAAAAGAGGCACTTGACACCTTTCTTCAGATGGGCTTCCTATTTGTAGCAGATCTAGGGTAGGGATAAGATAAAAGCTCTAACTTCAAGTTCAATTTGGATTATGAAATGGGCCTAGACGTTTTCATTGTGGAATTGAAAGCATTTTGCAATTTATCATGATTAGAAGTCCTTTTATGATCTGTAGGACCAGAGGAGTCAGGGGCCCTCCTGAAATAAGTCCTTCGGGAGAAGAGGACTAGCTTCACTGAATGCTTTCAAGTGGGAGACAAAAACAAAATTGCTTTATGATAAAATTCTGAAGTGGTGTTTGTTCAGAGTCGTGGTTACATCCGGACATACACGTGTGAGTGTTTCTGGAGAAGAATTCAGAACCGGGTTTTAGTCACAAACTTGGTAACTCTGTGTAGGTTTAGCTCTGCTTTTGAAACGTGACCTTCCGTTTTCCTTGGGCCCTCTGTCAAAACTGCCACTTTAACATCCACTGTCAACTGTAAATACGTACTGTTTCCATTTTCCCGTCACTTAACTTGTTTGACCCCTTGCACCCACTGGTTTCCCTTCTTAGAAAAGTTGAATTAGCCTCCATGGTTAGGTTGATGTGTTTTTGACAGTTAAGCTGCACACGAACAGAATTGCTACCCAATGAGTGTCCTGGTCGCCACAGATTTTAATGAAATCCTACTTTATGTTTAGTTTATAGAAGCAGACTTACGGCAGAAACTGGAGCATGCCAAAGAAATTACCGAAGAAGCAAAAGGAACCTTGAAAGAGTTCACCACTCAGAGTACACAGGTGGAGAAATTTATCAATGATATAACAAGCTGGCTCACAAAAGTAGAAGAAGCATTGATGAACTGTGCTCAGACGGAGACATGGGAAGGACTAAAAAAAGTAAAGGTAGGTAATAACCTATCATGAAGCATTTATACTTCCAATGGTCATATTGGTTCTCCTATTTTGTGGTGACTGGAATAAAAATAAAGACTCTGCTCTCAGTTACCTATATTAACATCAGGCCGACTAACTCATTGGATACAGCAAAGTAAGTTAACAGGTAGAGAAATGAATGCAGGTAGTAGGAAATTGAAGATGAATCATCTAAAAGCAGAAAGCATGCTTTACTTACTGTAGGGCCTGCTCATAAGCTATGTTTGCCAATATGTTTCTTTTTTTTTTTCAATGTTTATTTATTTTTGGGACAGAGAGAGACAGAGCATGAACGGGGGAGGGGCAGAGAGAGAGGGAGACACAGAATCGGAAACAGGCTCCAGGCTCTGAGCCATCAGCCCAGAGCCTGACGCGGGGCTCGAACTCACAGACCGCGAGATCGTGACCTGGCTGAAGTCGGACGCTTAACCGACTGCGCCACCCAGGCGCCCCGCCAATATGTTTCTTTAGTAAAAGAGTAGAGCCTGTAGAAGACCTGTTCAAATTTCCATGAATTTTTCAAATTTGAATGCAGAGTAGTTTTTCATTACTTATTTTTGTTGGTCAGTATGACTGCTTTTATCTAGAGAAGGATATATTAAAAAAAAACACAAACAACAAAAACAAAAAACCAACAGTCGAGAGAACATTCTACTTCCATGTCATCTGTCCATAGAGATAATATTACTGATCAACTGTCTGTAAAGCTTGTGAGTTCAGTTGACTGTTTCACATATGCAATCTGTTCTCTTGAACATATTTTCTTACTGTACTTAAGACTAAAGAGATGTATTTTAAAATTAACTACTGGTGCTTTTCCTGTGGCCTGTGAGCCTAAAACAAAGCCCTAGTAGTCCACTGAAGAATGTGAACTTAGGGGGTGACTCCATTAATAGTTTCTAATCAACTGACTAAACCCAAGATCATGGGCTGGAATCCCTAAGAACCTATTCAATTTGCTTGGAATCCTAGACCATAATCCAAATGCTACTACCTCTCAACCGCTGTTTGCACTTGTTTCCAAAGAGAACTGGGCAAAATTCTGAGTCAACACAGGTCTATTACAAATACTGAAAAAAAAATCCCACAAAAATGCATACGTTACTGAGTATATTTCAACAGCATCAGTTTCCCAAAAAAAGTACCATAGTGGAATAGATGGAATATTTCCCTTGAATGTGATGAATATCCTTCATGGCATTTGTTTATTCTGTAGGAAATACAAAAGGAACTTCAAAGTCAGCAAAGCAACATCAGCTCCACCCAAGAAAATCTCAATAGCTTGTGCCGCAAGTACCATTCCATTGAGCTGGAGGGCTTGGGCAGTGCTATGACTGGGCTGATAAAGAACCACGAAGCTGTGAGCCAGTTGTGCTCCAAAACACAGGCCAGCCTTCAGGATTTTCTGGAGAAGCACTTCAATGGTGAGCTCTGACAAGCCTTTGCATGAGTAGTTTGTTTATAAGAAAGAATCCAAACCAAATGCTGCCTAGAAACTGCCAGCAATAGTTGGAAAAAGCTTTCCAGCAGAATATCATTTTAAATTCATTTGTATGTCCAGATTTGAGCAGTGAAGGTGTTGTGCTTGGGCTGTAGCCATAATTCTTCCTCTTTCTCCTCAAGAAAGTAGGGATCCACCATTTTCAGGATTCTGAAATTCATCTGGATTTTCTACATATAGCTCATCTGTGTGGAAAATTACTTCCACTGCTATGATGAAGTAACACAGTAAACTTGGATATTGGGCCATGAAACAGTGGTAGCCATGTAATTCGGGAAATTGCCGGTCAGAGGTCCCTGATTCAGCTTCCCACCCAGCTGTGTCTTTGCACTGATGAAGATGTGAAATGGCTCTAAGTCAGCTGGGTGGAGAGAGGACACGGTTCCTTCCTTTGCCATAAAAATGGCTTCAACACCCCTAGAGCCTTTGCCCCTTTGCTCTCTTACATATTCAGACAATTATTTATCTTCCTTTACCAAAAGAAAGAAACAATGGGAAATCGGATATCTTAGGAATACAAATTTCTTTTCTGTCTTTTCTCTGAGGCAATTTCTCGATTCTGCCATGAACAGTCATAGTTATGGAACATGCTATAGTATATTCTACATGATTATTATTTTCTTTCTGGAATATTCTGTAAGGCAAGATGGAATGAGCTGAAGGCCAGCATTAATTCATTATGGTAATCCACGAAGCTCATTCAGTGTTTTGGATGTATTTCTCATTTTCATTACTTTCAAAAGAGTCTATGCAGGAATTCCAAGAGTGGTTTTCTGGAATAAAGGCAGCGGCGAAAAAATCATCAGATAGAACTGGCGACAGCAAGGTTCTAGAGGCAAAGCTCCATGATCTCCAGGTATGAAAGCCTTTTTCTTCTTCTCTAAACTGTACTCACGTGCCTTCAGGTCAGACTTAAATCATCTCTTTCCCCAGATCTTCTGAACTTTTCTTCTTCTTTAACAGAATTAGATTTCTTGAGTCATAAAGAGATAGACAATATGAAAAGTTGAGAAAATAAATCAGAGCTACAGAATTTTTGATCCCATTTTTCTCTCTTTTAGCCTATTGACTATTCTTTGGAATTCATTCAAAACTAAACCTAGTTTTAATTTTTATAGCAGTAAAAATATAAGTAATTGTATCTATACCATATCACTATGTGGAGGAGTTTTATTTATTTATTTTTAAGTTTATTTTTGAGAAAGAGGGAGAGAGAGAGAGAGAGAGAGCATGCACACATGAGCATGAGCAGATGAGGGGCAGAGAGAGAGAGAGAGGGGGGGGGAGCATCCCAAGCAGGCTCTGCACTGTCGGCATGAAACCCGGCATAGGGCTCGAACTCACCAACTGTGAGACCATGACCTGAGCTGAAAGCAAGAGTCAGATGCTTAACTGAGCCACTCAGGCACCCCTATTGTAGAGGAGTTTTAAAATGAAGACATGGCTTGTGTTTTTCAGTAACCTACAGTCTAAATTTTGATCTAGGACAAACTGAAAGCAATAGGTATTATAGGTTTTATAGGTTTTACTGACTATGAAAAATATATGAATTCAGGAAGGAGAAAGCCATTGTGTGGTAGAGTTCAGAAGTGACTGACTCAAATTGAGTTTTCGACAAGTTTTTTAAATGGCTGATATGAGCAAAGCAAGTATCAGTTAAGCAAGTATCAGTTAAGTATTATTTAAAAATATATTTTTTGTGGGGGGGCGGCACCTGAGTGGCTCTGTCAGTGAAGCATCTGACTTTGGCTTAGGTCATGATTTCATGGTTTGTGGGTTCGAGCCCCGCGTCAAGCTCTGTGCTGACAGCTTGGAGCTTGGAGCCTGCTTGGGATTCTGTGTCTCCCTCTCTATGCCCTTCTAGTGCTCATGCTCTGCTCTTTCTCTCTCTCTCTCTCTCAAAAATATATAGACATAATTTTTTTAAATTAAAAACAATATTTTTTAAATTAATGAGGAACATGAGAATTTTGTGGCCTCATCGGTGAGGACAGTTACGTAGATAACTTATGAGAAGTCAGAGTAGGAAGATCATTATAATAAAGGAAGTTGGCTTTCCAGGAGGCGTGGTAAATTTAAATGTGGAATTGTCTCCTTTAAGCTTGAGATGCAGTGGGACACCACGAAGAAACGTCTGAGTGGCCATCGCAAATGCCACCCGGGAGCACGGGGGAGAAGCAGGGCTGGCTCAGCATTTCTGCTGTGTTCTTCTGCTCTGCTGAAGCCACGCTCGTGCATATGATCTCTCAAACAGAGGTGCACACCAAGAAGAGAGGGGACCCGCAGGGAGGACTTTGTGTGCAGACCAGAAGAGGGGGAGGGGTGCAGGCAGCCTACCAGTTAGAGGACATCACACTATAACAGGTGAAGACGTACAGCCTGGGCTAGGCCGGGACAGTGAGAAGGCGGAGAGGCTGAGAGCGAGGCCTTGATGAGAACGGCCTCCTTTACAGCATGGTATTGTCCACAGTTTAGTCCTCAGTGGTTCCAGTGACTGGCTGGCACCATCCTCGATTATGAGCCTTGATTCTATCTAGTTGTACGTTCTCACTCCGGCCTTTTTTTTTTTTTTTTTTTTTTAATATGAAATTTCTTGTCAAATTGGTTTCCATACAACACCCAGTGCTCACCCCAACAGGTGCCCTCCTCAATGCCCATCACCTGCTTTCCCCTCTCTGCCCCCCCGTCAACCCTCAGTTTATTCTCAGTTTTTAAGAGTCTCTTATGGTTTGGCTCCTCCCTCTCTCACTTTTTTGTTTCCCTTCCCCTCCCCCATGGTCTTCTGTTAAGTTTCTCAGGATTCCCATAAGAGTGGAAACATATGGTATCTGTCTTTCTCTGTGTGACTTATTTCACTTAGCATCACACTCTCCAGTTCCATCCATGTTGCTACAAAAGGCCATATTTCATTCTTTCTCATTGCCAAGTAGTATTCCATTGTGTGTATAAACCACAATTCCTTTATCCATTCATCAGTTGATGGACATTTAGGCTCTTTCCATAGTTTGGCTATTGTTGAAAGTGCTGCTATAAACATTGGGGTACAAATGCCCCTATGCATCAGCACTCCTGTATCCCTTGGGTAAATTCCTAGCAGTGCTGTTGCTGGGTCATAGGGTAGATCTATTTTTAATTTTTTGAGGAACCTCCACACTGTTTTCCAGAGCGGCTGCACCAGTTTGCATTCCCACCAACAGTGCAAGAGGGTTCCCGTTTCTCCACATCCTCTCCAGCATCTATAGTCTCCTGATTTGTTCATTTTAGCCACTCTGACTGGCGTGAGGTGATATCTCAGTGTGGTTTGATTTGTATTTCCCTGATAAAGATCTCACTCCAGCCTTATTAAAGACTTTCTGACTCTGGGTTCTAGGTTCTGTTTTTCTTCTCTTGCTCTGCTATCTGAACTAAGAATTGCAGTCAATGCTCCCATGCTCCAGGGTCTCTGAATAATAGCAAAATATATTGTATTACCTTTATTTCTTGAAACAGAACATTTTGGACTCAATCAGTGATGGGCAGAGCAAGCTTGATGCTGTGACTCAAGAAGGACAAACTTTGTATGCACATTTGTCTAAACAAATTGTCAGTAGCATTCAGGAGCAAGTTACAAAGGCTAATGAGGAATTTCAAGCATTTCTGAAACAATGCCTTAAAGACAAGCAGGCTCTTCAAGACTGTGCTTTAGAACTTGGGAGGTAGGTTGTTTTGATAAGTGTATATTTCATCACACACAGAATATGTTTCCAAAGACTTTGAGAAACCTTAAATACAGGTTCACACTAGAACAGTAATTAATTGCTTGGACTCTGATGGTTTTGTTTGGCTTTATTTTCTATACAGAAAAATTAAGGAATTATGCATAAATGCATGTATTTTTTTGTCTATTTGGTTAACTCAAAATATTAGCTTTGGCACCAGGTTTTAGATTATACAAGTCTTTTCTTTGTGTCCACCTCTGTTGGGTTGGAGTGACGGCAAAAAACACCTGTCAGATTCCTATGAATCAAGATTCCAATCAGGAAGCAATGTTAACAGAGGTGAATATAAAATTAGAAGACAAAAAACTAGGGGGAGAAGGATGTCAGTATCATCAAAACGCCTTTCTAGTCACAGAGTAAATTGCTTCACTCTTGCCAGGTTTCTTAGAGAACTTACATTCTTTGCAAAAGTTAGAGCCCTTGTGCTCTTGGATCATATTTAAATCATCATAAGATACACAGAGATAACTTTCCCTTCTTGTCCCAGGGCTTCTACTGCCCTACTCAATCCATTGGAGTCCCAAGTAGTAAGACACAAAGTTAAGTGCCTCTTGATATAGGAATGTAATCTTGCTAATAATTACCAACTGATAACCAGGAAATCAATTTGACAAGATGGGGTGACTCTGCTTAGATCTCAAGACACGTGTCCACTATTTGTCATTTTGTTACTGAAATAAATGATAATTTGGATGGGCGTGTTGTTGAGTTTTCTTCCATACTTGAAAATTCATGAGATTTTAATTACCATCAGCATTGTGACCTCAGCTATTTGAATTTATTTATTATAATGAGTACAGAAGGATTTCTACAAGGTATTTTCTTTTCTGTAGCTTTGAGGATCAGCACAGAAAACTGAACTTATGGATCCACGAAATGGACGAAAGGTTAAGTACGGAAAACTTTGGAGAGAGTAAACAGCACATTCCTGAGAAGAAGAATGAAGTCCATAAAGTTGAAATGTTTCTGGGAGAACTATTGGCTGTGAGGTATGGTGCAGAAATGGAATAGGTCCTTGCTGTACTAACAAGCTGTTACTTCTCTGGTTGGTTGGCTCTTTGCTTTGGTTGTTCATTGGTTGGTTGCTTGGTCGATTGGTTGGTTGGTGATGGTGGTTATATCTGTTTCTATCCCTAAATGTCTAGGAGACAGATGATTGTGTGGTGTTCTCTATGGCAAAGTGGTATTCCGGAGAGAGCACAGGGGTAGAGGTGAGGGGCTATCTGCATCCCAGGTCCACCTCCCTTTGCTCAATAAATTGGACAGGCCACTCACTTCCTGTATTTCTTGATTTTGCCTTTCAGCATTTTGCTGCTAGTAGTACCATACTTTGTTTTTAGAGGTTATGATAAGGATAGCAGGTCATAATAAAGGGTGCTCTTCATTTATCAAAATAATGCTATAGACCCCAGTTTCCATACATTCTTCACATACTTGAGCAGCCAGTTTTATTTCCAATCCGTACCCATCCTCGTAACATTCTTAGTAATGCAAAAGCTATGGCCGTTATGTCCGACTGTCCTGGAGGTTCCTCTTCTCCGTTGCGGTATTTGTCTCTCCGTCGTCTCTTGGCTGAACAAACATTTCTGGCTCCTTTCCCAGGCAAAGTTGTCTGGCCTGTGCTTTTGACTTCACCAGCTTCAGGGCTTTGCTCACTGAATTCACGATCCACCCTGGCATGTTCAGTTGCTTTGTTGGTACTTGGAGTGCAGGTTGACCCCAAGGTTCTTTTTTTTTTCCTTTTTTAAAATTTAATTTATGTTTTTAATTTACATCCAAATTAGTTAGCATATAGTGCATCAGTGATTTCAGGAGTAGATTCCTTAACGCCCCTTTCCCATTTAGCCCATCCCCCCCTCCCACAACCCCTCCAGCAACCCTCTGTTTGTTCTCCATATTTAAGAGTCTTTTATGTTTTGTCCCCCTCCCTATTTTTATATCACTTCCCTTCCCTTATGTTCATCTGTTTTGTCCCTTAAAACCCTCATACGAGTGAAGTCATATGATATTTGTCTTTCTCTGACTAATATCGCTTAGCATAATACCCTCTAGTTCTATCCACGTAGTTGGAAATGGTTGACTCAAACCTCTTAACTATCCTCTTAATGAGCAGATGTACTCATCTGTGAAGCAGCAGAGGCTAACATCCAGCCTGCTTAATCAGACAAATCAGCAACAGTGATCAATTCAGTAAAAAATGTCTAATTCCAATCATATTCATTCCTTCTTTCTGCTGAGTCTTCTTTTTGGTTAAACTTGCCTAAAAAACAAACATGCAAACAAATACACAGACATAACCCCTAGTGACAGCTGCTTTTGGTGTGCTAGTTTGATGACTATTATAAAATTTTCCTGGAATGCTTTGGTCCCTGTGAGCCCTTTGGTCTCTGTCAGCCCTTACCACGGAGTAAATTCTTCATTGAATCTATACACGCCAACCCCCAATAGTGAGTTCCTCGAGGTCAGGGACCTTTAGGTCGTTATCATTGTTATAGTCCCAATGGCTGGTATAGTACCAGAAAAAAAAAAGAAAATATTTGCTGATTTAATAGAGGAACAGTATCATTCTAACTATATGGCTTTCTGAAAATTACACTGCACTTTATTTGCTTTTTAAATCTTGACTCCTGTCTAGATACAATGTAACATGACCACACCTACTTCTGACTTTACATATTCTTTTTTTTTTTTTTTTTCAACGTTTATTTATTTTTGGGACAGAGAGAGACAGAGCATGAACGGGGGAGGGGCAGAGAGAGAGGGAGACCCAGAATCGGAAACAGGCTCCAGGTTCTGAGCCATCAGCCCAGAGCCTGACGCGGGGCTCGAACTCCCGAGACCGCGAGATCGTGACCTGGCTGAAGTTGGACGCTTAACCGACTGCGCCACCCAGGCGCCCCTGACTTTACATATTCTTCTTGAGCTGGTATTCTCTGGTGTTCCAGGACCAGAGGCTAAGAATCCTTAAGTGTGTTTGCCCCCAGGCTGTTTGTAACTGGCTACTTCTCCGGACAATCCTAATGTAGTCTACTGCCCCCCCCCCCCCACCCACCCCCCCCAGGTTCTCCACCTGGGTCACCTGACTTCTCCCTTGCTGGCCACTTGACCCTCCCTGTCCTCTGGATTGTTTTCATCATAATATCACACTCAACTATCTGGAGGGGATGCCTTTTTTTTTTCAAAGTGCCCCAGATTTGAGATTTATTGAACTTCTATCATCCATTAAGGAATTCTTTTAGCAACAAGTGATATCCGTCGTCTTGAATTATTTAACTCACTTTGTTGCTTAAGCCAACTTCTTGTCTTACCAGATTATAAGAAATGTAATTTAGAGTAGATATAATGTTGTACAAATCATATATCACAGAGGGCCACAGGATGCTCAGAAAAAAAATGACAGACCTTGTAGGAGATAAAGTTTGTATTCTTTTCTCAGTACTCACAAGAGTTTGCGTTCACACATCTGCACTCTCCCTTTTGGTATCCTGGAAAATTTTTGATAGACATACTGATCAGAATTCAGAACTCTGTAGAACAAGGTAAAGCCAACCCTCCCACTAAGACTACACTTTCCCTTGACATAATTAACATAAATCCAAACTGAGATGAGCCAAGTACCCAGGATACAACAAGGAAACCCATCAGCACTCATATAATGGCCTTTTGAAAGAAACTGGTTTTTTGCACATTATCTTTTGCACTGGGTCCTGGGGATATGGGATGAATGCAATAACCCTGGCTTCTGCAGGGTGAAAGCCTGAGGACTGAGACAGAGAGGGTGCATGAGGTCATAGAAAGGGACAGAGACAGAATGGATACGGACGAGGAGCCCTGTACTCTCCTCCCTCCCTGGGGTCAGTGCGATGCTGCCTGTGGAGGTGATGCCTGCGCTGGCATTTGAAAGGCCGACTAGGAAGGAAGCAGAGGAGAGTAGGAGGGTTTTCACAAAGGAGGAATCCTTGTGTATGTACCAAAAAGCAGAGGGTCTGGGGACAACTCAGGAGGAGAGCATGAAGTCAGAACTGAGAAATGTTAGAGATGAGGCTGGAAAGGCAGTCCTGGGCCATTTTCTGATGTGAATTCCTTAAAATATAGGGCGGGATCTATGCACAGCATAGATGGATTGCAATCCCCGGATGTATATTGAGTGCATTCAGAAAATCATAGGGGATGCAGGTAGCCAGCCCTGTGAAGGTCCCTAGCATCTTCCTTTTAAAGGCATGTTAGCCGTGAGCTCTTGTCTGGCTACTTCTCCAGGATTGACTACGTGTTGCACTTCCGAATGTCAGAATTCAACTTTTTTTTTTTTTTCTGTTTTTTTTTAGAGAGTCTCTGGATAAGCTTTCCCAGAGAGGGCAGCTTCTCAGCGAAGAGGGTCACGGGGCTGGAAAAGAAGGACGCCTGTGCTCCCAGCTCCTCACCAACTACCAGAACTTACTCAGAACGACCAAAGAGAAACTCCGGAACTGCCAGCTGGCCCTGCAGGAGCACGAAGCCCTGGAGGAAGCTGTGCAGAGTATGTGGTCCTGGGTGAAGGACATTCAAGACAAATTGGCCTGTGCAGAGAGCACCGTTGGAAGCAAAGACGCCTTGG
Source organism: Leopardus geoffroyi (assembly GCF_018350155.1). NCBI lineage: Eukaryota > Metazoa > Chordata > Mammalia > Carnivora > Felidae > Leopardus > Leopardus geoffroyi. The sequence continues at coordinate 137,405,487 of NC_059332.1, read as the reverse complement.
AAAAGCGGCTGTTACAAATACAGGTAAGCGGAGAACAGCTGCCAGACACGGACAACTTCTAAAGACCAATTTGCTTAGATTCACAAATATCTGAGCTGGGTCCTAATCGTTCTGTGAGCCTCTCAGTGAAGATCATGTGGGCAAAACAGAGAAATTGGAGAAAGGGATACGGAGGGATCACGCTTCCCCTTCAATAGCTTCAAAATAATTTGTGATTTCATTTAGTAAGTATTCAGCAGATGTTATGGGATGCTGACTCTACTCCAAGCACTATGCAAGTCATTGGGGAAATGGAGACAAAGATTCGTGCTTCCTTTCCAGTTCACAATCTAGTGGGAGAGACTAACCTGTAAATAGTTACCTGCAGTAGCCCATGGAGACAGGGGCCATGACCAAAGCAAACAAGTGTGTCCACCAACCCAGCCTGCAGTCAAATGAAGGGGACCTTGAAAGATGGGAGTTAGCCAGGCAGTGATGGGAGGGGGCTGTTAGGTTTCTGACAAGTGTGTCTTTATTTTTAAAATAATTTCTTTTTACTTTGAAACTAACATTCAGTAAATGTACGCTTCTAGGTTAGTGGTCCAGAGTTTTCCAAGAATTTAAATTGGAGTTAATCCTTGACTCCAAGACTCCTGATATCTGATGTTTAAATAATTAAATATCTGGGGCGCCTGGGTGGCTCAGCGGGTTGAGCGTCTGACTTTGGCTCAGGTCATGATCTTGCGGTTCGTGAGTTCGAGCCCCGCGTCGGGCTCTGTGCTGACAGCTCAGAGCCTGGAGCCTGCTTCCAATTTTGTGTCTCCCTCTCTCTCTCTGCTCCCTCCCCCCACTCGTGCTCTGTCTGTCTCTGTCTCAAAAATAAATAAACATGAAAAAAAATTAAATAAAGCATCATTTTGCACTAGGGTCCAGGGTTTCTTGTTGTGTTTTCATTTTAAAGTGAGTAAGGTTTCTCATGGGAAACATAACTGTTTTTAAAAATATGAGAAGGTAGGGGCGCCTGGGTGGCTCAGTCGGTTAAGCATCCGCCTTCAGCTCAGGTCACGATCTCACGGTCAGTGAGTTCGAGCCCCGCGTTGGGCTCTGGGCTGATGGCTCAGAGCCTGGAGCCTGCTTCCGATTCTGTGTCTCCTTCTCTCTCTGCCCCTCCCCCATTCATGCTCTGTCTCTCTCTGTCTCAAAAATAAATAAAAACGTTAAAAAAATTTTTTTTAAATATGAGAAGGTTCTAATATTCCTACTGACAGGAATTCACTGTTCCTTCATAGGACATTCTCCTGATGAAAGGGGAAGGAGAAGTTAAGTTGAATATGGCCATTGGCAAAGGGGAACAGGCCTTGAGAAGTAGCAACAAACAAGGTCAAAAGGTGATCCAGACTCAGCTACAGAACCTTAAAGATGTGTGGGCTGATATCATGAGCTCCTCCGCCCGTGCTCAGAGGTACAGAGCCTATTTTTAGTGTTCATTTTCCTAAATAAAACCTCGTGGCTTAGTAAATGATGGAACAATGCTGAGAGTATCCTGTGGTAGAGTTACCAAGCATATTATTTTAGCTAGTTATATGCATACTTCTCTTTGCCTAGATTATAGTTTCTGTAATGACAAAGACAATTTTGTTTGCTTGTTTTGTGCATGTGTGTGTGTGTGTGTGTGTGTGTAATATTTACATCTCCCATAATATCTCTCATGGAATCTTGCACACAACGTGGGCTCAGTAAGATCCCTCCTTTCAATTCATCAAAGCAAGGGTGTATGGTCTTTAATAACTTTAATAATGTTTCCCTTTTTAGAGGAACATACAGGGAATTAATTTGTTAGCAACTGTTCAGGTTAAGTGTTTATCTTTTTCTTAATCAGAAGTAATGTCACCCACAATGGGGCTGTGGAAATGTGTGTAGGCTTTTAGATTGTCCCAGTGATGGGCGCATCCCTGGCGTTTAGTGACTAAGGCCAGGAGAGCTTATGTCCTGTGGCACGTGGGGACGTTCTCCCACACCCAAGGATCCTCCCACCTGGGATTCCATAGAGAAGACAGCAACGGACGAGGAGCAAGCAGAGAAGATACTGATTGTTACGCCTGGTGTTGTTGCAGTTAAATTTATGAGTGGAGAGTGCCACCTTCCTTTCTTTTCCACGTATCTGCAGATCATCTGTCTGGCTGGTGGGACCAATGACCTTCAGTCAGAATTCTACTAAATTACATTCCAGCAGGAATATTCTGAAAGCTGTGTATACTTTTAGGTCACGGGAGAGGTGTGTGCTTAATAATAAATAAATGAATAGCGTAAGAAACAGATGAATAAAAGATTAAAGCTCATCACAAAACAAAACATAACACAACACAACACCGCAGTTATCCACACCAATGCAAACGGTGAACCATGGTTATAACTACATTTTAGAGACTTTGTTTGTTTTGTTTTGTTTTCTTTAAATACAGAGCATAGGTGGTGACTCTCAAGGCCAGCAGGACTTTGAATCTCAGGAATAACTTATAATGGTCCACAAAAAAAGAAATCAGATCCCCTGGTTCTATTATTCTAGAATGAGGACTGCTGGAGCGTGAACCAAACCTCCCAGTGCTTGGCAATAGGCTGGCTCCATAAAAGGGAATATGAATGGGGGTGAATGTTTTTTGGATGTTGGAATAAAATGTTAAGTACAAGAAGCAGATTCAAATCCTTGATTCTGCTTTTTTTCAGTAAGAAATGAAATTTGACAACCACATATTAAGCAGTAGCAGTGCTCCAATTATCGAGCTAAAATAACGAAAGGAAACAAAGTAGTTTTTGCTCTTTAAGCGCTCAGAGGATAGGGTGGGATGCATTCTAAAACGCTCCGACTCAGGTTGTGTTACTAAGACACTGTGGGCTTGTAGGATAAGGCAGGGCCTGGGAGTGCTTCTGGAGAGATGAGATTGATTTGGACTTTCTAGAAAATTCTTTAAGGAAAGGATAGCACTTCAAAGTACCTATGTTGAGGTTTCTATTGGTGCAAAAGGAGCAATTTGAGGGGATGCTGGAAGTACATTTGCCACAGAACTCCAGGATACAGAACTCCACAGAACTCCACCATAGAACTCCAGGATCATAGGCTTATATGCAAGGGATGCTTGCAATGGTCACTAAGATGAGTTTAGAGTAGTTTGTAAAGCTAAATAATGGCATTAACAGATTTTTTAAATCTGTTTTTAAAAAATGCCAGTCTGGAGAGCCTTTTATTTGACAGTCTGGAGAGCTATTTACTTGACTATGACTTATATGACTATGTTTCTTATATTATAAATATATTCAGCCCTTTTTTCCTTTACACATTCAACTCAGGAGCACTAAGCACTGTCCATTTTTAAATGAAAATCAATCTAATAATATTATGTACTTAGAATGCCTTAAATTTTGAATTCTAGTCAAGAAATAGTTATCAACTGATTTTTAATAAGGTAAACTGGGTCCAAGAAAATTAAGAATTGGAATATATCAAATAAAATTTAATTGGTGCCCCAGTACTGATGTTTTAACAACAAAATACATAACTTTGCTTACTTAGGTCCATTAGCATTCGGAAGACAAATCTAGATGCCTGTATGACTGTAACATCTTACTTCAAATTCAACATAGATCTCTTTTCATTTGAGGAAACTATTGTGGGTCAGAGAAGCAGTGTTTTCATGACAGAATAGCCTTCAGTAAAACAGCTTACATGGATGCAATGCCCTCCTACTAAGTTTTCAGTAGGCATGTCAAGATAACTTATTTTTGTGGTGTGTGACATTAATTCTAGCACTTTGGAGTCTGTGATTAGCAAATGGAACGACTATCTAGAGTGGAAAAACCAGTTGGAGCAGTGGATGGAATTCGTAGATCAAAAAGTGGAGCATCCCCTACAACCACAGCCAGGTCTGAAGGAGAAGTTTTCCCTCCTGGACCACTTCCAGTCCATCGTGTCCGAGGCAGAAGATCATGCCGGAACCCTGCACCGTCTCGCCTCCAAATCCAGGGAGCTCTACCAGAAGACTGAGGATGAATCTTTCAAGGAAACAGCTCAAGAGGAACTGAAAACACAGTTTAATGATATAATCACTGTTTCCAAGGTTAGTATTTTACATTGGAGAAAAAACTCCAAGGGTTCAGGTAAAGAATATACTCCAGGTTGAATTATAGGGGATCTGGCTGCCCTAAAACTACTTGTATATTTAGTGAACGGTTATTACATAAAGATCATGACTCGCCTATGGATCCCCGTGAATCCTTCCCTTTCTGCAGTCTTGGGATTATTTTTATTCTTTGTTTTTCACCGTTCTCCACTTGGGATAGTAATCAGTCCATTTGTTTTCTTTGTTAAGATTGAGCCTCAAATGTCAGTATTTGCAGTTCTTCTTCTGTTGTTGGCCATTTGTATTTGTTGTATCAAATGCGAGTCTGTTTACCTCCTAGATTTCAGTCGTGTACAACGTATGTTGTGCATTTCTCGTTGTAGTATAAACTGCCTTTTCCTATTCTTATTCTCCAGATATAGGCTCCTTTATGTAAAATCAGGATTGTTTTCAGTTCTCTCTGATTCTTTACTTTCCCCCATGAATTTCTTTTGTGTATTTGTGACAATGTTAAAGAAAATTAGGAAAAGATTTTTTTTTTCCTTTCTTCGTTTTCCTTTGGGGAATTCTCTTTGTATTATTAACACTACAATTTTTAACATATGTGTTAGTTTATCTTAATTTTTATTTTGCTAATGGTTGATAATGGTTAAGCTCTATGACTCTGAGGTCAAAAAGACCTAAATTTGAATTCTGCCTTTGACCCTCTTTTGGATGTGTGACTTTGGGCATGTTACTTAACCTCTGTGACCTTTGTTAAGTGCTCTTTCCTACAATATAGTGATAAGAGTATCTGTATGACAGGAATGTTGAGAGGACTAAATGAGCAGATACATTTAAAGTGCTGAGCAGAATACTGTCCGCAGTAATTACACTGTAATAAGACTCTAATAACACACTAATAATATACTGTATTGTTGCCTAAATAATAGTTATAATAATAATTTTTTTTTCAACGTTTATTTATTTTTTTTTGGGACAGAGAGAGACAGAGCATGAACGGGGGAGGGGCAGAGAGAGAGGGAGACACAGAATCGGAAACAGGCTTCAGGCTCTGAGCCATCAGCCCAGAGCCTGACGTGGGGCTCGAACTCATGGACCGTGAGATCGTGACCTGGCTGAAATCAGACGCTTAACCGACTGCGCCACCCAGGCGCCCCAGTTATAATAATTATTAAATGGGTTAGTAGCGAGGGATGTTAGTGAACGTTCATTCCGCATAGATTTTTGTTCTAACCTAAAGTAAATTTAAAGGAAAGTGGTTGCTTCCTTAAAGTCTTTCAGTCTAATTAAGATTTGATGTCTTCAAAAAATTAAAAAAAAAAAAAAATTAATGGGGCGCCTGGGTGGCGCAGTCGTTTAAGCGTCCGACTTCAGCCAGGTCACGATCTCGCGGTCCGTGAGTTCGAGCCCCGCGTCAGGCTCTGGGCTGATGGCTCAGAGCCTGGAGCCTGTTTCCGATTGTGTGTCTCCCTCTCTCTCTGCCCCTCCCCCGTTCATGCTCTGTCTCTCTCTGTCCCAAAAATAAATAAACGTTGAAAAAAAAAAAAAAAAAAGATTTGATGTCTTCATTCTAAGATATTAAACAGAAAGTTCAATAATAGGAATGAAATCATTAAGACACTTGTTCTTTTGTCTGACTTCATATTCTCAAAAAATGCCCAGTGTTAAAGTATCCTTTTCTTTGCGCACTAGGAGAAAATGAGGAAAGTGGAAGAGATTGTGAAAGACCATCTCGTGTATTTAGATGCAGTCCAGGAATTCACGGATTGGCTCCATTCAGCGAAGGAAGAACTTCACCGGTGGTCAGATATGTCGGGAGATTCATCAGCCACCCAGAAGAAATTGTCTAAAATTAAGGTCAGAAAGCGCACAGATATTATAACTTCATTGTTTCATTGGTTCTTGAGTATGCCATCCCTATGATGAAGGTTCTATGGGTGAGATTGTTAGTTAAAATGTGTCCTATTTTCTATTTGTTGATGTTTATTACCTTGCACCTCACAAATTATAAACAGAAGCAAAAAGGATAAAAAGAATTCAAGACACTTTACACTTGTAAGCAGAAATGGAACATTGTCTGTGTATACTTCCATATGCAAATTTGCTCATGGGAGACTATGAAATATAAGCCAGCTTGGAGGGCTGATGGAACCAGATACTATTTTCTAGCACAGTGATAAAAAAGCTTATAACATAGCTTAGTTAAATGAATTTGAATAATAACTTGGAAATGTCATCCTAGATGTTTTCATCTGCTTTTCTAGCCAACGGTACAACAACATAATGGAAGGCAGTGCTTTAAAGAACATTAAAAGTCTCACCTAGTTTATTCCCTTACAAGGGAGGTGGACAAGTGTATGTCTAGTTATTTGAATATTTAATTGCAGTAATTGCCTCCCCCCCCCGTGGAAAAAATAGATTTTAATCTAAAAATGATAAGCAATGATAGGGGCAGCTGGGTGGCTCAGTCAGTTGGGCAATCATCTTCAACTCAGGTCATGATCTCATGGGTCATGGGTTCGAGCCCCACGTGAGGCTCTGTGCTGACAGCTCAGAACCTGGAGGCTGCTTCGGATTCTATGTCTGTCTCTCTCTGCCCCTCCCCCACTTGTGCTGTGTCTCTCTCTGTCTCTCAAATATAAATGAACATTAAATTTTTTTTTAAATTAAGCAATGATGAAACCCTAAATGGTTTAGTTGTGGATGAGGAAATGTTGGGAATAAATAGTGTAATTATTGTAGGAATTTAAGATTCACATTGTGTTCTGATCCCTGAACATCAGAATATAAAAGTCCTGTAAATAATAGTTGATGACAACAATAATAACTACATTTTGACTATTTATTTATTTATTTGTTCATTTATTTTTAATGTGTATTTTTTATTTTTGAGAAAGAGAGAGAGAGAGAGAGCACAAGCAGGGGAGGAGCAGCAAGAGGGGGAGACACAGAATCCGAAGCAGGCTCCAGGCTCCGAGCTGTCAGCACAGAGCCTGATGTGGGGCTCAAACTCACAAACTGAGAGATCATGACCTGAGCCGAAGTCGGACGCTTAACAAACTGAGCCACCCAGGCGCCCTGAGAATTTATTTTTAAGTGCTTAGAAAGTATGATTTAAATCTTACAGTGACCATGTAGGTTTAAAAGGAGATAATCACACAAAGCACCTTTTGAAATTCTTATAATCTGTGTGATTCTTTAAAATGCTTCTTTGATACATTTCTCACTAATATTTTAATTTATTCATCCATTTATTCAACCAAGGTTGTACATTCCCTCAAGAAACCTGCAGTGTAGTAGGGAACAATGATGCATAAACTGATGGTTATAAAATAGTACATCAGATGTAATGTGAGTTCACTCTACTTCTAGCTTAGGCTCTGGAATCAGATGCCAAGGCTGCATTCTGCCTCTATTGATTTTCTAGCTGTGTTGGGCAAATCACTTGATGTCTGTCCTCAAGCTTCAACGTCTTAATGGTAAATTAATAACAATAGTACCTCGATCACCGAGTGGTTTTGAGGACTTAATTAGATCATGCACATAGACCGTGCACATGGCATACACTCAATAAGAAAATTCAACAGATTTGGTCAACGAGGCCTTTAATTGGCTAGAGAATGAAAGTGGGGGAAAAGTCAAGAGTGATGGTCTAGACTTTATGCTCTTCCAAACATATGGGAAATGTAGGAGAAGGAGCTGGCAGGAAGAAATTGGAATTTGGGAAGGAGAAAGTGAAACCTGGCAGAGGGTGACACTCTGAGGTCCAGGTCAGTCCAGACTGGAGGCTGGTGTGTGGGTGGGTGGGGAAGGACCTTGGAGGAAATGAGCACCTCCTCTGACCTTCAGCATCATCTCCTCCCACCCCCAAGAGTAACCGCCAAGAAGGGACAACCTCAAAGCCAAATATGTGTGTATAAGGGGTATATGTGCATATGATATTTTTAAATAGTTAAACCCAAGACAAGGAAATACATATACAAGTCATTTCAAAACACTTTAAAGTGATGACATTCTTGTTCAAAATCCGGATGGGTGGGATTAGGGTTGCAAATATTGAAATGTCCCGTTTTCTTGCCTAGGAAAACTGAGATAATGCATTAGAGAATGTTTTGGGAAAAACTGATTTTTGACTACTGGTACCGTTTTAACTCCAAATTTGAAATCACTCATAAAGGCAAATTATTAAGTATTTAAATCTAATAATTAGACATAGGTCTTTTTTAAAAGCTATAGTATTTTTTCCCCAAATCACTACTTAGTATATGCACTGATAAACCAGGAAGACTTTTAGAAACCTCTTGCCAAGAAAAGGGTGGGTATGTATATTAAATGCTAACTGTGTAAGGATTCATGTGATTGCCCTTTGGACTACGATATAACTAGATACTTTTAAATTACCTATACTAAAATTTGGCTCTTGTATATAAGTGCAAGAAGGTACATTTATTTTAAGCGAATCTAATGAAATATGAACTGAATTATATAGGTTCGTTAAGACAGTTTGTATTTAACATAACCTATTAAGCATGCTTCATACTTAACACTGCTGTTTTTCTACACTTATTAATTTGTAATTGATTTTCCTCTTGAAGTTTTTTCCCTAATAATCATCTTTTCCTTCGATTTAAGCCAGAACAGAAGTCATAATTTTGTATTAATACTAACAAAAACTTTAGCAACGGATATATAAATGTATAAACAGCAGATGATGAGGGCGCCTGTGTGGCTCAGCCAGTTGAGTGTCTGGCTTTGGCTCAGGTCGTGATCTCACGGTTTGTGGGTTCAAGCCGCATGTCAGGCTTTGTGCTGACAACACGGAGCCTGCTTCAGATTCTCTGTCCCCTCTCTCTCTCTCAAAAATAAATAAACACAAAAAATTAAAAAAAAACCCACCAGGTGATGAATTAAGTGAGAGATTTTAAGACTCTATTCTCAGAAATGCCGCTATTTTACCTAATTTGTAACGCACATTTTAACTTTATCTTGTCCTTTAGAGTATTTGTGTACTTTCAGCCTAAAAGTTATACCTACGTTGTTAAACTTCTGGTGAGTTTCTTAAAAGTAAAAATGATAACAATAAATGAACCCAGTCTAAAAGTTACTTTGCACTTTTGGCTACGCATGTGTGTGAAATATTCGTTGTAGTTACTATGAAAATGTTTATTTAAGGTACTGCGGTATTTGACTTTGAGGAGGGCTCATTCTGTGGTTGTGTCGGCTTAGCGTTGAGTCCTGGTGGCACAGAACTGACCTAAGCCGCTATCTTACCAGAAGGGGATGGAAACGGGGGACAGACCGCGAGCGGGGCAGGGCTGCTGCTCTGTGCCAGTCCCTGCTCACTTGTCTGTCACCTTAAGGAGAAAGAGCACATTTACACATTTATTGGAGAAACACACCACAGGCGAAAGTTTATATCCCTTTGTGTCAAGACAGTTTCACATATTCAAACAAGGCCTGATTTCAGGGGCCCTGTTCAGTCTGTTCCAGGGTGCTGCGCATTCCCTGGCTTCTTTTGCCTGAAACCTCAGCGCTCACGAGGATAACTCTCTGCTCTCGCAACTTAGGGGTGGGCGGATGAATTGATTCCGGTCCCCGCTCTGTACACGCTTGTAAACTCGCGGCCCGAGTGACTCACAGCCTCCTCGGTTGCCACGGCGATGTTCCATTACAGGAGCTGATGGATTCCAGAGGGATTGGGGCAAGCCGCCTAAGCAGAGTGGAGTCGCTGGCTCCCGCAGTGAGACAGAACACAAGTGCCAGTGGGTGTGAGCTCGTGGATGCCGAGATGCAGGCCCTGCGTGCCGACTGGAAGCAGTGGGAAGACAGTGTCCTCCAGACGCGGACCAGCTTGGAGAACCTGGTGAGCCAGATGGCCCTTTCGGAGCAGGAGTTCTCCGGCCAGGTGGTTCAGCTGGAGCAGGCCCTGGAACAGTTCGGTGCCCTCCTGACAACCTGCGCTCAGCAGCTAGCTCTCCTGGAGAGCAAGAACACAGACACGGAGATAGTGGAATGCTGGCGGAAAGGACAAGTAAGTTGGCTTCCTGTTTTCTCCTGGTGGTTGTGCTAACACTTTTGTTTGGTTCTCCTTGTGGCCAGAAAGCAATGCTAGCTAACTAAAAACATGCCACATTCAGACTTGGAGAAGTATTTACCCAACTATCTTCACAGATCTGCTCGGTTTCCTTCTCTCAGAAGTCAGGCTGTTGTAAAACTACAGATATAGGAGAGAAGGAGTTATTAGTTATTATAGGAAATGTCCACAGTCAGTGCAGACATTTCACTTTCATTCTTATGGTGTAAGAGTTTGTAATATTGTGTTCAGCCATTCAGCCTGAAAACTAGCCTGTGGGTAGAGGCATAAATAGACGGAGAGTCATGGCTGGTGTTCTGCCAGTGAATTATTTCCAACAATTAAACGATTGAAGCTATAGCTTAAAAGAAGCATTCGGTAATCTCCTAAAGCACAACTATTAGTTTGCACCCTGATTAGCTCTCCTCGGGGTGGTTTTGACAGCTGGGCTTGAATTAACCCGTCAACATAACTCCTGTGTCATGCTCGCTGGGCTGTCTCCCAGGTCTTTTTTTTTTTTTTTTTTTGCTTTTGTAACTAATGGCAGCTCTTTCAGAACATGAATGTCACAGAGCCTAAAAGGGATAGTAAAGAAAGAGCAGAAGCTTGAAACCCTTTCTTTTACTCTTAAATGGTATCTCAAAAGACTGTTGATATTTGTAGTTTTGTAATGCTCGGAACCATGGATATCCTTAAAAGGAAGTTTCAGTGAAGTTAACTTCTCTGTTTCTATTTATGTTATAATCATTTCAAAATAGCTTCCACCAGTAAGAAAGTCATGTAGTATTTCCAACATTGTCTTGTTCTAAATCAAGTATTTCAGACAAATATAGCACACGACAAAATAAAACTTTATTCTTATCTCTTTATGATATTTTATTTATAATGTTTCTAGCTTCTGGTTGCTTTTTTCCTGATGCCTGTGCTGTCCTTTAGATATAAGCACCAGAATAGAGTATAGAAAGCAATTCTGTACAACAGAGACAAGTTGGTAATAATAGTTCCAGGTAGTCAGTGTTATTCACTCTGTTATAAAAGAAATCAGTTATAATATTTTTATTCTCTTCTGTTTCTCTTCCCTTCCCTACCATTAACATGAGTGAAATTTTTAAAAAGAAAGTTTTGGTGGTACTTAAATTATATGACTCTTCTGAGCTGTCGTTTTTTACATTGACACTATTAGTGAAAATAAGTGAGGCCTATAGAAAATCCACGTGATAATGCAAAAGTAAATGTGGGTTTTCAGTTTTACTAACAATTCAACGAGGACAGCCCTCTGCTTACTGCTTCTAGGTTTGGCTCCACGGCTCATGCTTTTGATGACAATAGTACGTTACCTCTCCAGGCTCAGCTTTTCTCTTATTTTTATTACTAGTACAGGAAGAAATGGTAATTATGCAATGGGATAGAAGTGTTAGCTACTGCTGGGGGGGGGCAATCATTTTACAATATATAAATGTATCAAATCGGCACGTTGTACACCTTAAATTTGTGATAATGTTATATATGTTATATGTTAATTATATCTCAGTAGTGCTGGTAAAAAATTAAAAAGTAATTTTTAAATGGAGATAATACTTCTATTACGATGCATACATAGGAAAATGTTACAAAATAATGCATTTGTTAGGATTCTTAACAACATTGTTTTGCTCTTAGGGAGCAATCATAATAATCATAATAATCATAATAATTGTTGACAATCATAATAATCACAGACCTTCATAAGTATTTACTTTCTCTTTTGCAATTAAGTGATGATACCCAAGAAATATTTTAAAATATAAAAATGGATCATCATCTATAAATTATATACAATCATGTTGCAAAAAGCTTATTTGCTGTTTGCAAATTTCATATTTCTTAATATCCATTGGGTTATTCATGTTTGAAATTTAGCAAATTTCTTAACTTTCATAACTTCTAAGGAAAAAAATGCATTCCAGGACTTAATTGAAACAGAAATATATAGCCTGAATGTTTATATAATGAAGGACTCTACTAAGATGCTTTAATCTGTGATGAAGTTATGGGAATTTGTTCAGTATAAAATTTTGGCCAAAGCTTTTCACTTTTGATATCAACTAGTTTATAAGTAACTAATTCGAATCTCTGTTTTTTCTTTTTTTGCGTTTTTGGTATGTGGTTAGTTTCTATAGTTACTACTAAGTTCTCCCTTAAATAAGGGATACAATATGGTGTAAGATAGCAGTTACTAGTATGGCATTGGAGTTTCAGAGAGAAACTTTCTAGGTATCATAAATCTTGTAAATCAGAGTATGGTAGACTCCTCTGGCCCAGACGCTAAGATAAATAAATAATTTTAAAACCAAGAGAACACCATCCCTCCTCTCAGAATCACAGTCTAAGTGGAAAGGCCAATGGGTTCAAAGCCAATGGAATGCTCGATTGTGATGAGCTGACAAGGTGTTGTGTGTCTTCAAGTGAGAAGTCCCTACCAATAGGTGGGAAGGAGGGCAGAGAGTCCTTAGTGTAGTTGTCATTTGAGCTGAGTCTTGAGGTTTGTTACAGGTGACATGGAGAAGCAGTCCGAGGACCCAAAATTAGCGAGGGACAAGAAAACACAGGAGAGAAAACTGGAGAACAGGATTCAAATCGAGAGGACATTATGCCATGCCAGAAAGAAATGAAGGATGTGTAATGGAGACTGAGTCAGATACAGAGAGAAAGAAGTAACTGAAAGAGAGTTAAGACACATAGACTGGACTTGGTTGTCTCCTGTCTCCTGGCAGGGCCAAGATGTAGCTTAGTTTTCTGATTTAGATCAGCGGGAGGAAGGCGGGGCCATTTACTAAGATGAGGAATGAAACACAGACTTGGGTTGTTGAGAGGTGTGGTTTTCTGACAAATCTAGGCCATGTCTCGATAAATATCTGAGAATACTGACAGTAACACCAACAGCTATCTGAGTAGTTACTCATCTTCTTGACACTCCTCCTTCCCCCTTAATGAATTAATTTTTTAAGTCTTTTCTTTTTATTTTATTTTTTTATGTTTCACTTATTTTTGAGAGAGAGAGAGAGAGAGAGAGAGAGAGAGAGAGACAGAGTGTGAGCAGAGGAGGAGCAGAGAGAGGGGGAGACACAGAATCCAAAGCAGGTTCCAGGCTCTGAGCTGTCAGCACAGAGCCTGATGCGGGGCTTGAACTCATTACCTGGGAGGTCATGACCTGAGACGAAGTCAGGCGCTCAACTGACTGAGCCACCCAGATGCCCCCAATTTTTTTTTTTTACTGTGGCAATACCATTATTTATATGGTCCCATTTAAACATTTGGGCATCATTTACAGGTTAGGCATTCATCAGTGTGCCAGGAATTGTGCTAAGTGCCTGACACCTGTGATCTCATTTGCTCCTTGTGGCAAACCCATAAGAGCCCCTGTGTAACTCCAGGGATCATGGCCTTGATTTTAGAGATGTACTTGTCAAGTCTCAAGACTTTATTTTGGGTTAGAGAGTCACAGTACTGTGATTATTCAGGTGCCTCTCTCATCTGTTGAATTGTGAGCTCTTCA